>NW_028324144.1:13026666-13340000 GCF_054372755.1 Phalangium opilio
CAGTTTAAAAATTCAAGTCATAATAAATTTATACTCCACGGATCTAGACTACTAGCCTTGACTGGTTCTCATTTTTTCCTTCCTTGCTACAACCACAGCCCACTCGATCACTCTTTGGCTTCACACGCCAATGTTTTTCCTATGTAAAATCGCGTGTTGGTAATTTTGGGCTTTGCCAGCACTCACACACGGTAATGAGGTCCTCTGTTTTCCCGCCCCCCTACTCGCTACACTGGAGCGCACTCAGTCCCTGGTTGGCCGGACAGCGTTGAATGCGGGACCTATGGCTGCCTACGCCGCTATCCAGGAGGAAATGGGATGGAGCACAATCACACAGAAAAAAAAGGGTTTAGAAACTAAACACTTGCCTAAACCCGACAATGCCACAGATATTTTATCATGTTTAAAAACACTCATGTTTAAGTAAGAATGGTGTTTAGGTTTGCAACACCTTGTGTTTAGGTTCAAAATGTGTTGATCGCTTGTCATATCTAGTATTTAAACATGTTTAAGGTGGTATATGTCATGCTTTTATATTATAATGTTTAGTAACAAGACGTGTTTACACGATTATATGCCTAGTTGTATAACATGTTTTCAGGATTATATGTTTAGGTTTGAAACATGACTAAAGGTTTATAAGCTTAGTTCCGTATCATGTTTAAGGGTTTATAAGCTTAGCTCCGTATCATGTTTAAGGGTTTATAAGCTTAGTTTTAAAGATATTTGCAGGTTTATCTTGAAATATTTGAATGGTGTTGGCTTAAATACATAGGTTGAATTAATTCCTGCGAAATAAGAGACATTGTTTTCAGAAAAACACGTGCCGCGCCTCGTTGTAAAACAAAATTTCCGTTGAATGTCAACGCTTCAGTACCATTGCGCCGAATCCCATTCAACCGAACCAACCCCATTCGACCGAAAACCCGCACTTTGGCGGATTTACGATGCTGTCCAACGGGACAATCCCATTGCACCCGATGGAATTTTAATTAATTTAACTTAAAACAATTTACGGCCTATGTAAAATGAACACTAGATCCAAACATTTTCTTAATTATTATTTTAGAACCAAGGATTATAAGAACGAAATAGTAATAAAAGAGAGTAAGGATGACGGTATAGAACCAAAAATTTTACCCCCCTTCCTTCCCCCCCTTTCGGGGGGGGGGTAAAATTTTTGGTTCTATACCGTCATCCCGGGGGTTGGGGGGGATGGGGGGGAATTGATGCCGTCACGTGATGGTGTTGGCGGGGGGGGGAATGGGATTGGGGGTGGGATTGATGACGTCACGTGATGGTGTTGGCGGGAAATTTGAATTGTTGAGCCACCTGGTGGTGGTTTTCTTGATGACGTCACGGCTAATTTTTGATGACCTCACGTGGCTGGTTACCTGTAGGGATAGGCTTATGCTATTGTAGGCTTATGCAAATGTAGTTCCTGAAAGATAGGCTTATGCTATTTGTAAAACAATCTGATTTTAAATCAAAAACATTTAATTAGCGTGATAATAACATACATAATTAAGTTAAATTAATAATAAATTTGTTAAATATTTAAAAAACCTCCTCCTTAAACTTGATTCAAGCCGTATCTGAAGATGTTTTTTTCCTATACCGGACTAATAAAGCGCCGTTGGTAGGAAGTCGAACCCTGGAATGGAAACTCAAATGTTGTTGAAACAACACAGAGCTGGACGCATTACCACCAGGCAACCACACGGTTTGTTAATAAGCTCCTTTTACACTTTTTTTAGTCGCCGTATATGATTTTGAAATTGTTTAGCAATTTTCATATCGTTAATTTTTCGATTTGCGGTAAAAGCTTTTAGGAAAGCTTTCGTACTTTTCTTCTTACTTCTATTAATAAGATAGAGGGCGCTATACTGCCCACATACGCTACTTTCTAGCCTCTGAAGATGTCGCTTACCAAAAGTCCATTTTCTGCAGTTTAAAGATAAAAATCTTCTTATACTAGGCAGAAATGGTGGCAAACCGTAGCTATCGAAATAATAGCCTACACGAGCTCCGTCTATAAAGACCGATACCCAGTGAGACCCCTTTTCATAGTGCTGATCTAAATTTATAATTAACGATGCGGGATATCTGGTAACCTTTGGTAACCTATTTGATGCGAAAACACCCAAAAAGTTGGGCGTATCTGATAAAGCGAGAATCAAGTCTACGGTGGTGGTTGCTGACATTTTAATAATCTACAATTACGTTTCTATTTTTATCGATTTGAATCATGCTTTGAAATTCGGCGTATACAATGCAGACTGCGGCTTCCGACAAAGGTTTAGCGAATCCCATGTCCAATCTTAATTGTCCTTGCTTAACGGGGTTCCAGTGGTTTGTTTCGCTAGCAGATAGGTCCGGTGTCAGATCAAAAGCGTAGAGGGTTAACCCGTTGGCAAACTCGTTGGGAGTAATATCGTTACCGTCGTCTTTATAATGAATACCCGTGCCCGCGAACAATGTTTGATAAGCTTGTATATACAAGTTTTTACCGAAATCAGGAGTCAACGGTTTCGAGGGTATTTGTTCGTTATCGAGGTACAGAGACAAAAAATTTAAATCCCAAGTTTTAAAGTTAAAGGGATTCAGAGCGTAACTGCCCTTGAACGCCGCGTTGGAAACTATTCCAATAATGACGCGATTAGGCTGAGGGCCTAGATATATATTGTTAAAACTCTCGGTGCTACTTCCGGTAGAGATAGTTTTAGTTTTAAGTTCGGTGCGCGTAAAATTATATTTGGCAGTACCGTTATTAAGCGCGGCTTCATGCGCTAACAATATTTTAGGACTGAGTTTAACTTTACGTACCGCTAGTGCTGCGTCTAGTATCTTGACTTTACAGTTTTTGAGAGTGGCTGTTTCTTGGCACATTAAGGCAAACTCGTCCTTGTTGCGAGTAAACACGACTTTAAGGTCCACCCCGTTTAAGAGATATTCGGGAATATTAAACACGTCACTAAACACGGGTGTAAAAAATTCAATCACGGCCGATTTAGCAGTTTTAGCCATTCGGGCGACGAAACCTTTATTTGAAAAGTCGTCAAACTTTCCGGCTTCGTCCTTTTCCCATCCGGCCATCATGAGGTGAGATTTTTTGGCCGCGGGTCCGTAATTTGAGACAGTTTCGATAAAAGACGTGAAGGCGTAGTTTTGAGCGGCTGAAGAAACTCGGGTATTGTTCAAGAAAACATCGCAAGTTCTCCACAATGCGTGGCCAGCGTTGTTTACGAAAGCTACCACGGCGGCATCAGGAAGATCACTTCCATCTTCGTTGGTGATTTTGACTTTGTTGTAATGCATGGTGTGGGCTACATCGATGTAGCTATCTCCATTGCCCGAGATGAGGTATTCGAGGGTAGAGCTATCACCAATGGCCGCCAAGGGTTTGGCCCATACACCTTGAGCATGTTCGACACTAGTTTGAATCGGCACAGGGGCAAAAATGTCCAATTCACTCTTAAGAGCTTGGAGAGAAAACATGATTTTTTCAGGAGCTAAATATATCGCGTGGCGTCTGCTTTGAATGACGGTGATAAACTGATAGGCGTTTAACTTTGCGTCTCTTTATCTTTAATCCTGAACCTTGCTGAGCAGCAGTCATGTTCTCATAAGTTTCCTGCAATCTCTTTTTCGCGGCACTTTTCACATTCTGACCTTGCATTACGTCACCAAGAATCTTTTGTCCCGTACTAATGGCTCTAGGTGCCAGATACTTTGCACCTCTAATTAATAAGGGGCGTGCCCATCTAAATAACCCTTTCAGGGCGCTCCCAATCCCGTGACCTTTTTGGTGGGGGGTCCCGACAAATACTTTTGACACCCCTCCACCCCCTACCTGATCTAAATAATACCTCCTATACTCGCAACGAGACTCTAATGTTTGGGGTTTTGGCATGGTCTAAAGTGTAGTTTACAGGTCGACGTTCCAAACTCGAATGACGCGGCTTGGCCTAAACTATTCCTTAAATCAATGTCTATAGTATCAAAGTAACGTTTAGCAACTTTAACGTAATGGGGAGAGTTAAATGATTTAGTTATAGTCGAACCGTGAGGCTTTTCGCTGTCTACGCCTACTATACGAAGTAGCGGGGCTACCGTATCGCCTATAAATTCATTAGCTACTATATCGGAATAAATAAACAATTGGTCGGGAATATAATAATTTAAATTAGCGGGAACAGAGCTTCTATACGATTGGCTGGTTTTATCTGAAGGGCAAGAGAAAGACGTACTTTGGCCTTTTGGGGTTTTAAATCCTAATATCCTTTTCAAAGTGGGAGAAAGAGCCAAGATACCGTTAGGTTGAATAGTTAAAGAAATGTAATCAGAGAGGGGATCCGAATCAAATTTAAACTTTGAACCGTATTGAAAGCCGTTTAACCCTGAAGCTATTTGTTTAAGTAGGGCTTCTAATGATTTGTAATAACCCCCGGGAACTATAAAGGCCTCGGCTTTAACAATAGGCTGTGATTTTCCGTCCCGACCTTTTTTATTTTCATGCGAGACCACCTGCACATGACCTTCCTCACTGGGTATGTTAAAAAAGGACATTGGGTACAAACCTTCTACTAGAGCAACCTCCCAGTCATCCCCGATCAGCTCTATAGCCTGGGGCAACTTGGTAGTGTACGAAGACGTCTTGTTGTTGTCATAAATTTTCATGCTAGCGTTGCTCGGTAGCGTTAGGTAAAAGGGAGACTGCATCTTTAGCCGGAATCCAAGAATTCATAGAAGGGGGATAGCCTAGCCACTTTACAAAGAGCTCCTTTTGTCCTCTCCTAGTCCGCTTACGAATTACTTTCTCGATCTTGTACGTCTCGGGTCTAGCTACCGACTGAAGTTCCATCCCGTAAAACACCCCCTTTATTGGTTCCCCGTTTAAATCTTCTAGTTTGAATACAGGAGGGCGTCTGTCAATTTTCCCCACTATTTTAAAAACCTCTATTGTGTAAGTTCGCTCGTACCCTTTTTCAAAAATCATCTTATTCCTACTTACTCGGACGTATTCGCCCACCTTTAATTTTTTCCCGTAAACTTTCTTTTCGCTAAAGTACTTTCCGTATACATTTTTAAAAACCTGAAGGACATTGGTGCCCGTAACTTCCAAAGGAGTCATTTTTATCGCGGAATGCACCGAGTTATAATAATAATAATAATAATAATAATAATGTTTATTGCGTGCAAATAAACGGTACATAGGTTTGACCTGCAAGTATTTGCACGGGGGGGGGGGTAATAATTTAAAGGTGAGGAGTGGAATTGAACAATCATTTACAGATTGATAAAAAATAAAAGAAAATGAAAACATACATTAAAAATATACATTAAAGGTCCTAAAAATTTTACAGATGAATTTCTTTTAGGGATAATTTACCCTTGTCAAAAAGATCTACACGAGAGCCGTATTTGTTATAATTTTTCATCATTCTGCTCATGGGCTCTATTGAGGTTATGTTAGGTTGGAATATTCTGTTGTTCCTTTGACGAGTTTTCTTGTTAGGAACGTTTAAATTAATTTTTTCTAACAGAAAGGAGCAGTCTATATAATTTCTGTTTAGTTTTTGCAGGAATGCGATATCCAATTTGATAAGGGTTTCTCTGATGGTATCTAATTTTAATTTATCTAGGATCGTCTTGTGTGAGGCTTTGGATTGAAAATAATATTTATAATAATTTAGGAACTTATTCTGTATCCGTTCAAGTTTAGATAATTGGTATTCACTGCAGCCACTGTACAGCAGGCCTCCAAAAATTAGTTTTGGTTTAACAAGTGTCAGGTAAAGTTTTATAAAGCAGGTTGGTGAATTTATGTCTTTGGCGATTTTAAGGCATAAACCTAGCTTTTTATGACAATCAGTTAAGGTATTTTTAACCTGTGCAATGAAATTTAGTTTTTTATCAAAAATTACTCCCAAGTCCCTTATGGTTTCAACACTGTTGAGACTTTTACCACTTAATTTGTAATTATACGTAATTTGAGTTTTCCTTCTAGTGAATGACATTATAAATGTTTTGTCATTGTTGATGGGTATATTGTTTTGGATGCACCAATTATTAAGATTTAAGAGATCGGCTTCGAGTTTCTCGCAGTCCGACTCGGTTGATATGGAATTCCCAAGTTTATTATCATCAGCAAATTGGAAGATTTTCGAGTGATTAATTTGAGACGGTACATCGGCTGCGTAAATATTAAATAGTAATGGGCCTAGCGATGACCCCTGTGGAACGCCACATGTTACTTTGTATGTGACATTGGTTTTTTGCCCATTGATTTTTAGGGTACTTGTGCGGTTGCTTAAGTAGCTTTTAATCCACTCTAACAATTTTCCCGACAGGCCGTAGTATTCTAGTTTTTGAATTAGCACTCTGTGTGAGACCCTGTCAAACGCTTTGGACAGGTCGACATATATTATGTCAACCTGTCCCCCCCCTTCGATAATGGGCGCTAGGTATTGCAATGTGCTTAGAAGATTAGTTTCGATGGATCTTCCTTTTACGAAGCCATGTTGGCTTTCCGGAAGATTCACCTTAATCCATGTGTATAATTTAGAACTCATTATCATGTCAAATACCATGCTTAAACTGTTTAGTAGGGAGATTGGTCGATAGTTAGAAGAATCTCCCTGATGCCCCTTTTTAAATATGGGTGTTACTAGTGCCGCTTTCCATGTTGAGGGAAAGAAACCTAGCTCCAGGGAGAGATTGTATATTCTCGCAAGTGCAGGGGACAGCAGATCACTACAGCCCTTGATAATAAAGTTTGGGATTCCATCGACGCCTGAAGACAATTTTGGTTTAAGTTTCTTAATTGTATTTTTAATTTCAACGTCTGTTATTATGGTGTTGAAGAATTCTCTTTGAATCTTGCAATTCGGGGAAAATTCGAAATCATGCGAATTGTCATTCGCAATATTAGAAAAAATGTCGCGAAACTCACTGGCTATTTCGTCATTGTTCACAAGTAGTTCGTCTCCTTTCTTCAGTGTTATGTATTTTTTGAATTCTTTGGATTTTTTATTTACATAGGACCAAAAGGTTTTTGGGTCATTTGTAAGCCTTAACCACGTCATCTAGAACATCTATATATCTATTGGTATTCTTTTCTGTAAAATACCTGTACATGCGTGACTTTAAAGTTTGATTTAATCATTCTACCATACACGCTTTTATATCGTCATTCTCAGTTGTAAAAAATATAACCCCTTTCTCCTTCAAGTATCCTTGTAATTGGGAATTTCTAAATTCAGTACCCTTATCCGTTTGTAGTTTCCTAGGAACCCTCTCTCTAAAGACAGACTTAAAAGCCTCAACCGTTTCAACACCGCTTTTGGATTTTAAAGGTACGGCCCAGGCTTTTCTGCTAAAGCAATCTATTACGGTTAATATGTATTTGTACCCGTCGTTGTACTGACTCAAAGAACGCATGTTGTTCAAATCCGCCTGATATTGATCTCCTATGTTAGTTACAACCACCTTGTTTCTTTTAAACTTTCTAAAAACTCTCTTATGTAGAGTGTACGCGTCTTTTCCCTTTAACCAATCTAGTACCTGTTTCTTACTAATACCCTTTAATTTCACTGCTAAATATAATTTTTCAGCACCCCCGAAACTGGCAGGGTGGGAAGGGTTAAAGTAGATACCTTCTAAAATTTTGGAGATTTTACGTACGCTACCCATTTCGGAGACTCAGTTTTAAGTTTTTTAGCTGCTGTCTTAAGACTTTTCTCAGATTTAAGTTTTTTAGCTGATGCCTCAAGACTATTCTCAGATTTAAGTTTTTTAGCTGCTACCTTGACACTAACTTTGGGAGCTCTAGTTCTTTTGATTTTAATTTGTTGGGGTATTGTATACGAAGTTAGAGGGGAAAAACTAGAAAGTAGGTTTGTAAATGCGTAAAAACCTCTAGGTTTTGGGTCTTTGTTAGAGGAAGGCTTGACAAATTCTAAAGCTATATCTCTAATATTCGAGCCGGGTATTAATGAATCATTAACTATAACTTCCCCACTATCTGTCCACCTAAGCTTTTCAGGGTTAGTTGAAATCTGATCAACGATACTATGTACATGCCCTATATATTTAAGGGGGATATCGTCTAACCAAGCCAAGTTAAAATAGTTGGATGTTGGTTGGGGGACCGTGGGTATAGGTTGCCTAGCGATATTATGTAAATTATTATATCTCTGTACAGTCTGTTCGTATAAGCGCCATTTTGAAGCTTCGTCTAAATCTTTACGAGCTAAAATAACATTCATTTCATTGTCCAATTCCGAAACTACTTGTTGTTGGGGGTGTGGAAAGGGGTCGCTTTTAAAGGTAGAGCTAGGGACAAGGAGCATTTTCTGAGCGTACTGCATATTTTACTGACTACCTCCTGTTATAGCGCCGATAATAGAGGAAACTAGAGGGAAAAGGAAAGAAAAGAAACTACCACCTTCCTGAACTAATATATCACGTTTTGTTTTCCAAGATATTCTCTTATTAGCAATTTTTCTAAGCTTTGCGGAATGCCTAGCTAAACTAGCTTTTTGACTTTTAGTTAATTTAACGTTACCGTGTAAAGTATTTTCAACACACTCTGCGATTGCGTCAATTAAGGGCTTCTTGGCGTTACGTAAAATGATTCTACGTTGTTTTCGAGGGGATTTGGCAATAACGGAGAGCAAATTTCTTTGTGACCGAACGGCATAAGGCATAGTGACTAAATGAAGAGATGGCTAAACACCCATCTACTATTATAATTATTTGGGGATGTATACTTCGCAAGGGTTGTCGGGAAATATTCCTGTCCTAAGTCTATGATTCTCGGGGCATCTTTGGTGTAGATCGAATAATAAATATCCGAAAGGTAAACTAGTAGCGTCACGGTAGGCGTCGACAGCGAAACGCCATTTATCGGCTTGGCTTTCAACGAACTAATGAGATAAAGATTGTAAAGTGTTTGTATATATATATATATATATATATATATATATATATATATATATATATATATATATATATATATATATATATATATAGAAGAGATCGACACGAAAATGAACAATTGCAATTTCGAAAATACATGGGATATTTAAGGAAGCATTGACGAAAAAATTAGTTAATCACAGGACAGTTCACCGAGACGAAAATGACTAATTGATAATATTGATAAAAAAAACAATATGGCTAGACTTTATATACATGCCGACTAGATAAATAAATATATAAATAAATATCACCGAGACTGACTAGATAAATAAATAAATAAATAAATAAATAAATAAATAAATAAATAAATAAATAAATAAATAAATAAATAAATAAATAAATAAATAAATAAATAAATAAAAAAGAAGAGACCCCTCACAGAAACAGATACTGTCGAATGTGCTCAAACTCGATAACCGTAAGGTAGCGTGCGGAAATCTTCAATCAATCTGACCTTATCCACCACAGTTCTGTAAACCTTGGACTGGTCGACACTTATAACAGTGTGATCAGCTTTTCGGCGTATTTGCTTGGGGATTGGTACTTGGATTGGTTCCGCCGGCGGTTCGTAAATGCCTATAAGCCCCATTAACCTATCCATGTTAACCAAATCTTTGGTGGTATGGTTAAGTCGGAACCCCTTAACCTTCATCTCGACGGCTGTTGATCCGGTATCAGGGTTCATAACTAGGTATGCGTAGTTCTTACATCCACCACTCGCATATTCTTCGATGTAGGCCTGGGATCCGTACTTTTCAAGCTCATTGGTCATTTCACCGAGGAAATTCCCAGTTTCGATTTCTACGCCCCCTGGTGTGTAAACGTACAGTATCGAATCAGTGTCTGTATATAGAACAGACTCACCCAAGCGGTCTAAGTAGGAATAAAGCTTAATCCGAGCCATGGCCGTGGTGTAGGCTGCGATCGGAACACTGACATTTTTATTAATTGGGTCAATCTCGTTGATATAACACCACTTAGCAACGCAAATGTCGTCGCTAACTGGTATCAACGTCTTGACCTCAATTGCTGGGTCATAGAACAAGTTAAAGAACTTCTGTGGATCATCAAAGACTTCAACCTTGTCAAGCCGAGTCCTCTCACCAAATTTGCCCCAAAACGAATTCAAACACAGTTTGGCGATGGTACGCTTGCCAGCGTTCTTCTCGATACAGCTAGGATCAAGTTTTACCCCTTCCTTTTCGTAGTACTCGGCTACGTATTGATCTTTCTGCGCTTGGGTTACTACGTCAGAAGGCCAGCCGCTACTTTCCTGTTTTAACTTCAGAAAGCAGTTGACGTAATTGTTAAAAAGCCCGCCACTTTTTGTTAAGGGGTCGTACTGAGATATTTTGTACGACCAGGCCTCGTGGATTTTAACAACCACGTAACCCTTTCTAACCGCTAAATGGACTTCATCCGCCACAAACGTCCCCCTAATAACTCTTTCCTCGTCGGAATGTGTGCAATCCCCTTGATATTTGTTTTCAGCGCACAGCTGACACAGGGCAAAGCACAATTTCCCCCCGATCTTTTGGGGTAAAACGGGGTGGAAGAGGTTACGAGGGGGCAGGATATCCAGTTTAATAAAACCTTCAATCTCGTCAATGGGTGGGAAGTTGTCTGTCAAGATCGTAGGGTGGCCGTATGGTAGTTTACCGTATTTGTTACACCATGGATATAGACTAGTGACGTCGACATATCGAATCTCCTCTCCCGGCTTAACCTTGTGATGAAGACAAAGAGCGGAAGTACGTCCCCCGAAAAATGCGTTACGGGGATTGAGTGGTTCCCACGCATCGATTTGGATATGAATAGAAGATAGAAAGGTGTTAATTTTGGGCTTTTGCTCCCTCAATTTGTGGAATTCGCATTCCCACATTTCGATTACCTTATACCCCAGCTCCCTAAGCCTCTTATTACAGTTCAAAGTATCAGTATAGCGGGAGTGTAAAGTTTGGGTGACGTCACCGTGCAAAACCAGGTCTCTGTTTACCGGGAAACAGGTTCTACACCCATGCCAAAAACAACCTTGAAATTGGTAGACGACCTTTTGATCTGCGCCAAGATCGTCTACTAGAAGCCCGTCGACTTTAATGTTCAAAATTTTAGGTTCGGAACCGTTAAAAGCCGACTTAATTATGACCCCGCGCTTATGGGCTTCCCACCTCAGCCACTCGATGGCTACTTTAGATTGAGGGTCTTTCATTCTATAGCCGTGAGGTGGTACAATTCCAATTGAATTTGGCGCTAGGTGGTCCTTCTTGAAAACGGCATTGCAGAGCCCGGCAATTGTCACGGCAGTGTTAAAAGGGTTAACGTCCGCAATCTTCTCAAAAATCTCCCTGTACTTTAAGCACCCCTCTCTTAAAATCCTAACGTCCAAACAGCAATAATGTATCAATTCTTCAACGTAGTTGAAACCTTTTTTGGCTTCAACTTGTTCGTTGTACCATGAAATTAAAACCGAGCGTTGTTTTTCGGTTAGCCTGTCTGGCGCGTAAGATTCTAAAAGAGGCATGCTTTCCCTCAAGACATAATTTGTACTCGTAGGATCTTTTGGATCAAACACGTGTTCGGGAACAAAGTTGAAGAGCAAGTGCGGGAAATATCCCTTATTTAAATTAGGGTCTAAGCCAAAAGTGGAAACAAAGCTAGATAAGGGGGATGGGATGAAATTTAAACTATCTATAAATGTCAAATTCTCATATCGAATTTGCATAATCTTCGTTCCCGTCATTATCACTTGAGGGCGCCACGCTTTGATGGCTAACATGGCTTTGTACAGAAATTGTAAATCGTAACCCTTCGCATTATGTGCTATAACGGTTATTTTGGGAGAATTGTGGAATTCTTGAAGATAATTTAAAAAATCCAGAACAGGATCATTCCCGAGAAACACCCGTTCTCGAGGCCCGCAGGTGGCGCAAGTAAATTGATCGGATTTCTCGAGAATGCATTGATCACAGATTTTTTGAGAAATACATAAGATAGGAGTGTGTAGGAAAGCATTAGGGTTTGAAGGGTCGGGGGTATTTTGAACACATTCGAGATCATAAAAGATAGTAACCGAAGGAAGGGTCTTAGCTTTTTTAGCCGCAGGGTGGGCTTTAGAGTCGGTAACCTGCATGAAACAATAGTGGGGGTGTGGATTGAATTTATTGCAGATTACGCAATAGACTTCACCGCAGTTGTGAGGTGACTTGCGTTTCCCCATATCTATTGTTTTTGCGCAACGGGGGCAATTAAAAACCCTTTGACAGACTGATAGGGTTTTGCTTCCACTAGCCTTATGGGCGTCAAAGCATTCTTGCCCCCTAAAGTCGCGATGACAGGTCCCGCATCTTATTTCCACCCCCTCGCAATCTTCGGCCCTTTGACAGGAATAACAATACTTGTTGCAAGCGTGAGTAAAGTCTAAGTTGTTATATCCCACAAGGCACCTCTCGCAGAAATAATGAAAATTGAAGAGAGGTTTAGGTTTAGTGATGACGTCAAAATGATTTTCATAGTTAAAAAGGTATAGCCGCGGCTTTGGATTACCATCGGCACCTGGAATGAAATTTGGTTCTCCGAAAATACGGTAGGGGACGTTTGCTCTAACTGTAAATACTATTATTTGGTATTCAACCAAGTATGATTGAAATCGAGGTAGAGCACCCGCCCCCGAGCATTCGTCCAATGGTATTTCCGCCGCCACGGCTAATTCCTCCGCCATCTTCCTAAGCCTCTCTCCTGCTTTTTTCCTAATAGTGGGACGACATAGTGTTTTGAAATCCGCCTCGAGGCTTTTGTCAAGGGGATGCAATGTATGATCCCTGTGTATTCTAGCAAAAACTAGAGAATAAGGGAGACATAGGCGATCGTTGTTCTTGATCTGAACAATGCATTTTTTCTCCCTGGCAAAAGTCTCGAAACTACAAATTCCTAGCCGTTTCGAACGGTAGGCGCCTTGGGGCAATCTCACGCGCTGTATGGTTATTCCTATAGGACCGAGAAAAAACCTTGACCCCCCTTCAGAATTATAGGCTTTATCCGCGACTACTTCTAATATGAATCCAATATCTATTTGATCCCTTCTTCTAAAACTAAAGTCTGCGGTTTGAATGCCTGGATTATTAATGCTTGTCATCGAAATTGCAATCATGTCATCGGGTAAACAGTCGTCCAAAACGTACTCTAAGAAGTCGCTTACAGATTCGACGATGTTATTGTCGAATTGTACCTCCATTTCCCATCCATCAAGATTAAAATTGGGGAAGGACACTACCCCGCTAGAAAGTACGTTTACACCTGGTGGTGCAACTAGCGGAGATGGGGGTGGAGGTGGAGGAGTAAGAACCCCACCCCCTATCTGTCCTTCCCCTTCATCCATTGACTCGTTCTGAGATGGAGCTATAGGAGGGGTAGTATAACCATCTAAGAAAGAAACGTCGTCGTTTTGAAACGCCTCTTCCAGAGGGGACAAAGGATGAAGAGGGCTATTGTTTGCCCTAGACAGGGTGGGAGACGGGGGTGTAGAATAGTTTGCCATAAACGTGTCATCGGCATTTAAAAAGGCTATTTCTAACGAGTCTGGAAAGTCGACTAAAAAACTATCAACTTCAATGGGGAGTGTAGAATAATTTTATGTTAAGTTATAATTTTAGTTGGCCAAAAAATGGATATGATTTTTTTGTATATGATATCGACATTAGTTTTTTATGCTTCCCTTTTAACGATATATAAAGAAACTGTAAATGCAATAAGTTAACCACACTCTAGTAACAACCTCGAATGTAACATTTGTTTGACGTGCTAATAAAGCAAACTCTTTTAATTTAAACCACGACTTTAAGATTATTATATGGTGCCGAAAATCCGGGAGATAATTTGAGAGTATCGGAGACGAAGTTAAAAGTTTAAATACACGATTTAGAATTTAAATTACGCGAAAAGTATTCGGGATGGCGGACAAATTAGAAAAGTTACGGAGAAAACGCGGTAACGTGAAAGCGCAAGCGACGCAAGTCATGAAGGCAATAGAGTCGGAGTTGATGGCTACAGTTACTGACACCGAGCATTTGTCAGTACTTATCCGACAGCTGAGCAAAAAGGAAGAAATCCTGCTGAAGCTCAACGACGAAGTATTCAACGAAATTACTGATGTTAAAGAATTAGACAAGGAGGATCAATTAACGGGAGATTATCACGATGCACTAACCGAATGGGCAGAGAAGGCTACTTATCGTATATCTCAAATGGGAGCCGGAGGTCAGACAGCAGCAAGCAATACGCCAACGGGTCAGTAAACTCTTTAAATCTGGGAGGAAATATAAATCAAGGTCAAGCAACAGTGAAATTACCCAAATACGTAATCAAGAATTTCAAGGGAGACATTACTCTTTGGAGGACATTTTGGAGCCAGTACAGCAATGCAGTACACGATAACCCTGACATGCGAAAGGTAGCCAAGTTTACCTACCTAAAATCATATCTGGAAGGTTTAGCAGCACAAGCGATCGCAGGATTGGCGGTCACGGACGAAAATTACGATGAAGCCATCGATATTTTGGTGAAAAGATTTGGGAATACGGAGGCAATCACACACACGCACATCAGGAAGTTGATGAGCATACCTGAAGTCAAACGGTCTACGGATACAACAGGTCTACGGGAACTCCACGATGCATGCGAAGTAGAAGTACGGAGCCTCAAGGCGTTGAACCTTGATACAGACGACTACAGCAAATTCCTCTGTCCAGTAATTCTTGGAAGACTGCCTCATGAATTATCATTGGAGTTCACACGCACAACTAAACAAGAAGATTGGAAGGTCTCAGAATTATTGCAGTTTCTTTGTCAAGAAGTCCGAAGTCGAGAACGTATGTCTGCCATAAATTCAGTGGAACCGTCTAGCGCAAGTGGAAGTCGGACATCGGAGGATCGAGAAATTACAAGGCAACATTACAACGGAGCAAAGAACTACGGTAATACGTCACGGAAAAGACCGGTATCAGCCTCAGCATTGGGGGTCGGAGCAGAACCAGTCACTTGCGTATTCTGCAAGACCGCAGATCACGAGTCAGAAGGTTGCCAATCTCTATCAGTCAAGGAAAAACGGGATGTCATCCACAGAGAAGGACGATGTTTCCTCTGCACAAAGCCTTACCATAACGCTCGAGTCTGTAGAAGTCGAAATAAACTTTCATGTAAACACTGCGGAAGGAAACACCATTCAGCCTTATGCGAATCAGAGTCGAAGACACTGGTACAAGGGAAGACTATGGAAGACAAGGAACATACCAAAAAGGATCAAGGAACTTCAGCAATATTAACAGCTACAGCCATCACGCCAAATCCTAGTGGGAAGACTATATTACTACAAACGGCACAAGTACACGTTTCTAATGGCGGAAGTAGCACCAAACGAGTCCGTTGCATAATGGATAGCGGATCCCATCGAACGTTCATATGTGAAGATCTTTCGAGAGAACTTGAACTACATGAAATTGGATACGAAAATCTGGATATCTTCGCCTTCAATAATGCAAACCCGGAGAGAGTACGACAACGAAGAGTGAAGGTTATTTTGGAAAATCCCATGGTACTTGGTAAGAAGATAGAAATAGAAGCCCTAGAAACTAAGAGCATCTGTAGTGCCATGATATCGGTTCCTGGAGAGGAAGTTACTAAAACGTTACGCCAGAGAAGATTGCAAATAGCAGACGATCAACAAGACCCGGAAGCTGTAAAGGGGCCTCCAGGAATCCTTCTTGGTTCTGACTACTATTGGACGGTGGTGATTGGGAAAACCGTGAGATTGGGAGCTTCTCTCGTTGCACTAGAAACCAAATTCGGCTGGGCTCTACAAGGACCAACTAACGTCTCTTCACTATCCATTGGAGTAAACATGATTGCCACAAACACAAATCCAGACATGGAGAAGGAAATAGCGGAGACGATAAAGGCATTCTGGAGTCTTGATTCTATGGGGATTACGGAGAACCAAGGAAGGTCGGCGACAGATCAAGAAACGCTTGAAGAATTCCGGAAGTCAATCACCTACAAGGATAACCGTTACGAAGTAGCGCTGCCATGGACAGAAGATAAACACGCACTCGGATCAAATTACAACTTGGCAAGATGTCGCACTGAAAACCTAAGAAAGAGGTTTTGCAAGGATCCTTTTTTGTTTGCCCAGTTCCGAGAGGTCATTCAAGAGCAAGAGAGACTTGGGATCATAGAAGAAGTTCCAGAGTTAGAAGAAGATTATGGAAACCCTAAGTACTACTTACCTTACCATGGAGTCTTCCGATCGCAAGCCACAACAACAAAACTCCGAATTGTCAACGATGCCTCAAGTCACGAAAATGGACTTATATGCGTAGGAGGAAGGTTGGACAAAGGGGCATTCACGTATCGAGAAAAACATCCCTGGGTGTTGTCAAAGGATAATCACTTAACGAAGTTATTAGTGATGCATTATCATGAACGGAACGGACACGCGGGACTCAGTTTAACTATCTCGGACATCAGAGAACGATTTTGGATACCTCGTGGACGCCAGGAAGTCAAATCAATAATTAAGAGATGTGTTTTCTGTAAACAATTTAACGTCCAGGCAGGCCAAATGCAAGCAGCACCACTTCCAGCCGACAGGATAACCGAGACTCCAACATTTGAAACCTCTGGCGTTGATTTCGCCGGACCTTTATACGTTCGAAACGGAAAGAAACTGGAGAAGACATACATCACCCTTTTCACCTGTGCTGTTACGAGGGCCCTACATCTAGAGCTGGTCACCAACCTTTCCACGGAGAAGTTTCTACTTGCGTTCAGTAGATTCATAGCAAGACGCGGTATACCCAAAATTATGTACTCCGATAATGCACGTACTTTCAAGCGAGCTGACCGAGATGTCCAGGAATTATGGCAAAAACTAAGAAGCCCGGAAGTGAAGGAGTTCATTGGCAACAAGGGTATTACTTGGAAATACATAACAGAAAGAGCGGCATGGCACGGAGGCTTCTGGGAACGTTTAGTACGCACAACGAAAAGCTGCTTGAAAAGAATCCTGGGGCGAGCCACTTTGGGATACGAAGAGCTGGAGACAACACTCATGGAAGTAGAGGCGATCGTCAATTCCAGGCCTATTTCCTTCGTATATAACGAGCCTGGTGAACCATCTCCCTTGACCCCTGGACACTTTCTCATTGGACAGAGACTCATGGCCTTACCCTCCAGAACGTTCCCGATCTCAGAGCCGATTCCTACTACTAGACAACACTTGATGAAAAGACTGCGTTATCGCCAAAATCTCCTCGACCGCTATTGGGCAAGATGGAAATCGGAGTATTTGTTCGAACTTCGCTCAGCGCACCATGTGAACCAGCCAAAGAGGGAAACTATCCTAAAGATCGGAGACGTAGTCCTCGTACATGAGGACAAAACTCCAAGACTATCCTGGAAAATGGGAGTAATCGAAGAAACATTCAAGGGGAGAGACAACAACATTCGATCATGTATGGTTAGAGTAAATGGTGGTCAACGCCTGCGTCGCCCTCTTCAACTACTCTATCCCTTGGAGATAAATTAGTCATATGTAAATAACAAAAATAGTTAGAATATGGATGAGCTTCACTCATCGGCGGGCAGTGTAGAATAATTTTATGTTAAGTTATAATTTTAGTTGGCCAAAAAATGGATATGATTTTTTTGTATATGATATCGACATTAGTTTTTTATGCTTCCCTTTTAACGATATATAAAGAAACTGTAAATGCAATAAGTTAACCACACTCTAGTAACAACCTCGAATGTAACATTTGTTTGACGTGCTAATAAAGCAAACTCTTTTAATTTAAACCACGACTTTAAGATTATTATAGGGAGTTCAATTTCTACATTAGAGTTGGCCATTGCGATAATTTAAAAATACAAATACCGCAAAATACTAATAATAAATCTGAATAGGCTTAAATAATAATACTAAAACACAAAAATATACTAAAACACTAATACTAAAACAATAAAACAGTAATGTACTTTTAAAAAAATTTAAAGTACTTATAAAAAATGAAGTACTTATAAAAATTGAAGTACTTATAAAAATTGAAGTACTTATAAAAATTGAAGTACTTATAAAAATTGAAGTACTTGTAAAATACTAAGTTAAAAATACTAAAACACTTGTAAAAAATTGAAAATACTTGTAAAACTAAATGAAAATACTAAAACACTTGTAAAAAACTAAGTTAAAATACTTGTAAAATACTTATAAAAAAATTTAAAATACTAAAGCACTATGATATGGGCACGGAAAAACTCACAAGTTTTGTTTGGGATCAGAAGATTTCTTGGCTTGCATCGACAGCGGTCAGAAGTAAACTGATGAGTAGCCTAGAGTGATCCGCCCTTTTATACTTTCGTGATACAATTAGAAAAAAAAATAGAACCCCCTCAATGTCATAAACATGTCTTAACACGTTTGGGCTAGTCATAAAACACTCTAAATATAAATTCCATTGATAACAATACAACTGGTTCGACCACGCCCCCTTTTAAGGCCCTAAACCATCTGGTGTGGGGTCCAATTAAAGAATTGACAAAATAAATTCTTTTGTTCAAGTTCAGCCCTCTTTTATGGCCATAGAAGTCTTGGAATGACCCAAAAAGACAAAGGGAATAGATGCTTTTGTTCCGCCCCCCTTTTCAAGGTCATAAACCAACCTGTGGGGTGGCCCAATTAAAGAAAAATAAATTCCCATGCATCTCAGGGACCCGAGGTCATTCACCCCTCCCTAAAGCCATAAATCATTTTGGGGAACTCTTACAGACTGAAAATAGGAATGAATTGCATAAATTTAGATAGAATTTATTTCAACGCTTTAAACATTTGAAATGTTTTTTTTTTCAAATGATGCGTTTCGTGTTGATAAAATGTAATGTATATGACTGTTTTCGTTCAGATGGTCTATTCAATTTCACATGTATTCCTATGGGATTTTAGAAATTTTAAATGACGCGTTTCGCTTTGGTCTTTGGCAATGTAAATGTTCAAAAACGTTTTACTTTTAACACGAAATGTGTTGATAAAAGCTAAGTAACATCATACACTATAACCACTGAAAAGGTTTTGTCAAGACTGTAGTAGGTATAATAGCAATACAAAGAACAAATTAAGGAAAAAATTATATTTATTTCGAGTTACATTTCAAGTTTTTTGATTGGTTCTTTTATAATTTAGAAACGTAATAAGGTATGGAATATATTACAATAATAGTATCTAACTTTCATGTCGCAAAAGTTCTTGAATAAACATTTCAATTATAGCTTTCTCGAGATTAACGCGTTTAATTCTTAGTACAATATCGTCATTCGTAGTAAGTGTTGTTGGTATGGGTTGGGTTGGCGGAATGACTTTTTCTTTCTCCCACTCTTCTTGAGGGACATCTCTGTACTTTCTGTTTGGCGGCATGTCTTTAGTCAATGGGTTTTGGATGAATATAGGTATGTTATTTGTTGGTAATCCTTGAAGTAGTGGACAGTCTGCCTTGAATTTCTGATGCTCTTCGAAAACAATGTCGTTAGGTTCCCATCCTCGTAGCGTTAAGTCACAAAAATGGCATTTAACAGCGTCCGTCCCCGAACTTAAATAGTAAAACCCATGACGGGCTAGTTCTGACGGTTTTACAAACGTACTCGCAAATGCGCCAAACGTTTCTAGACGTGTAATTTCTCGATTCATCTTATCCTGGCGGTGTCTAACAATCAAATGAGGTCCTGACCAAATCAGACGCTATTTATATCCCAAATAAGGGGATGAAAGGTTAGATTGTAATGGATGCTGTTACTAAGCAGACGTTAATTCGCGAAGCTCTTTCAAAGCCAGGGAAAATAGTGGCCGTTACTTTCATCCTCGTAACTGTATTCCTAGTTGAATTTGCATTTTGGTATTTTAAAAATATTACTTTAATTTCGGGTAACGCGACAAAGACATAACATGTTGAGACTTGTCAGGATAATGCCTTACGGGCAAACACCTGGAAACAATTAAATGTTTCGTGGTAGGAAGAGTCACTGACTAACAAAGCAATAAATCCGAAAATAGATTCCATTCCTAACAATACAACTGATTCGACCATACCCCTAAACCCATTAAAGCACGTCTTTATAGCAAAAATAAAAACGGATGGGGATAAATTCTTTTGTTCAAGTTCTGTCCCTTTTTATGGCCATAGACCAATCTGAACGATGTTACGTATATATATTACGTATAAATAAAAAGCCGATGGAATGTCTTAACACGTTTGTGTGAGTCATAAATCACTCAGATTCCATTGTTAACAATACAACTGGTTTACCCTCGCCCCCTTTTAAGGTCCTCAACCACCTGGCCAATAAAGGACAATAAAAAAGAAAAGCACCAGTCAATATACCCTCAGGCTAATTATCAACTAGGCGCTCAAGAAAATCACGCAATAAAAATCATTCAGTCGTCAGCTTTTAAACCGTAAGGACCTGCCGTAAGAATGACCACCAAAGTAGGAGGTCGTGTTTTAGATTACCGCGTGAACGCCCGTGTTAGACTAAGTAATGAATGCTATGCCGTTTTCGGTGTAAATGGATTCGAGCCAAGCTTACTGTTGACAAAAAAGGACGGGACTATTGTTATAATCTCGGAAGACGTTTTGAAGGAATTTATGGAGGAGTGGACGGAGATCTATTCAGCTTTGGAAACTGGCGACCTGGGTAATTATCGTTACTTGAACTTGAAAATAAAAATAACCGTTATGGAGGGGAGTATAGTATTCGACGATGGTAGCGTATTCACTCTAACAAAGGCCGAAGCAGGGAAACTGAACGAGAAATTTAGTTTTATGAGATTTCACTTCAAGCTTTTAAATGATCAAGCCGAAGTTATTAAATGCATGTACGAAGCTATTGTAAAACGCATGAATGATATATATCAAAAATATTATATAAGTCGTGGTACTATGTCTCACAATGATTACGACCGTGTAAAAAATTTCCTAGCAGCGTGTATAGTTCCTTCGAGCATTTTCGAAGATTTTTGTAACTTGGTTCGTGACAAAAACTTGACGCGTAAGCTACAATTATATAATTTATTCTACATTTGCTTAAATAACGACGCGTACATTCGCGAATTAATTGGAATTGATTGTGTTCATTAAATGTTTTTGACTAAAATCCCGATTCATAATAATACTAAGCCTAGAATAACCTAGCATAAGCCTACCAGGATCTACAATAGCATAAGCCTATCCCTACAGGTACCAGCCACGTGACGTTATCAAAAAATTAGCCGTGACGTCATACCAATACACTAAAAATAAATTCAAATTTCCCGCCAACACCATCACGTGACGTCATCAATCCCCCCCCAATCCCATCCCCCCTCCCCGCCAACACCATCACGTGACGTCATCAATCCCCCCATTCCCCCCCCAACCCCCGGGATGACGGTATAGAACCAAAAATTTTACGGGGGGGAAGGAAGGGGGGTAAAATTTTTGGTTCTATACCGTCATCCTTACTCTCTAATAAATCAGCAAAATACGACATAATAAAACCAATTGCTAATATTGATTTCTTTTTTATGTTATATACTTCATGAAAATACTTTAAGCCAGCCGTTTTACTTTACTTGAAGTGTATAACCGCCCCAAAGAGGGAGAGACGTACTTCTAACCAAGCCAAACCAAACCTAACCGAACAGTAACGTTTTGGAATAGGCATATTATTTGAGAATTCAATGAAGATAAACATCAATATTTTGGAAAAGGCGCAACAGTGTTAAATGATTTATAAAATATTACTAACCTAACCTGGATTTGAAAAAAAAAACGTTTTTTTTTGGACGAAAGTGTTTTTGTTTAATGCTTAACCAGAGTCCAATTTTCACTTTTTCTGTATACTATTATATTATATACAGTATTTAGAAGACACGGTGTTGAAAACTTCCCGAGGTCGTTTTTTATTATCATCTTGTTGCATAGTTGTCAAATAGTGGCGCTTCCAAGGCAGTACGAATGTATTGAAAACGCTAGGACTTTTGAGGTCTCTTAATTCGACAAACAGCCTCGTTTGAATTGTAAATATCAAAACCCGCGGTTGGGCTAAATTCATTAGAAACTTTGGCGGGATTCGGTCTCATGGCATTCTGCGCAATGGGAATATACCTATTTTAACAAATCTAGCCGACCTGTTGGAAATGTTGTTCTATTATTAAAGCCAAGAAAGCTTATTTATTCTTCATGTCGAACCATCACTTTAAACATATACTTTGCTCAAAATTTGAGTAAAGGAAGTCCTTTTCTCAATATAAAATTAAAGTCATTGTGGCTTACATTATTAATATAGCCACAAGGTGTTAGATTATTCACTTGTGGTAAAATATACCTCCACTTTTTAATTGTTTTTCTAAAATATAATTCTTCATAAAATAAAAATTTAAAAAATTGAAACCATATTTCAAGGTATTAAAAACATGTTACATTAAATACCACCTGGCAAACGTTGATGTTTAGCTTAGTGTTAAGATTATTCTGTGTTTACCTCTTAAACGTGATAAAATAAGAAGTGTTTCTATTTGCAACACATTTTAAGGATCCTTATAAAGAAACAGAGATGTAATTAGACATCAACATTGAAGCAATAAACATTACCTCACACCAATGTTTAACTTTATAACATGTTCAGATGTTGCAAACCTAAACACCTTTTTTTCTGTGCAGTGGCGCCGCCAGGATATTTTTAGAGATAGGCTAAGGAAGATTTGGGGGCCCCTTATAAAATTTCAAGAGAAAAATCTAGTTCCACAGCGTCGATAATATAAAATTAACAACTATTTTTTATCATATCATTAATATATAGAGAAGTTAAATGTATTAAAGTTCAGTATTACCAGACACTAGTCATATTATTATAAAAACTATAGTTTGCGAAAATAATAAAAACACCGAATCGGAGAGATAGCGGAAGCTGAGGGGGATTTTCAGTTAAGCCCCTATGAGGTCACTGTACACCGTCGATTTGGGGAGGAAAAGTTAAGTCGGTTTACCAAAAGGAATCTGACATAGAAGTCATATGTTAGCAGAAGGAATGAGAGAGAAGAGGGTTAAAGAGCGCGAAACAAAAAATCAAAAGGCTATATAACTTTTTATGCTAGGGAAAAACTTTTACCACGAGTGTGTTAACCCATTTTCCATTTTGTAGAATATTGTAAAAATTATGGATCAAGCGGTACCGATACCATATCGGTATCGGCACCGAAACTCGGGGATTCCCTATAGTAGTGTACCTCGTATGAGCAGTCCCCGGTAGAACAGTTCTCGAAATAGTAACCACGATTCCAAACAACAGCGCCGTTGTTCAAAAATGCTGATTTAGAAATACAGGCTGCTGTTTTAGAAATAAAGGCTGCTGTTTTAGAAAAAGCGGCTGCTATTTTGGGACATAGCAGTGTTTGCGTTGAGTTTCGAGCATTTCTTAATAATACACTTATATTCGTTGGTTTCAAAAACTACCTTTTTCTGTGATCATTTATGTTTCGTTGTGTGGGTTTCTTGAGAGTTTTGTGTATCGTTAGTAAATGTGCATCATAATAATAAACCACTTAATCTTAATTTATTAAGAGATAAGGCATTACAATTTTAGGAACCTATGCCATTACTGATCCTATTCTAATACTGACAATAAAGTGCTGGCTATAAGCTTGCTGAGAATACGAAACATCTTTCTTTTTTTTTGTTAAACATGGTCATAGGAACCTTAAACAAAGTAGAGAGAGAATAGTATAAAAGTACTCAAAAGTAAATCACAAAAAATCATTTTGAAACAACATAGTCTTTAAGATGGGACGGCATACGATGTACGCGACGCGGACGGGTACTCGATGGCGAGGTTGGAATTGATCCAGACGGGGTCGGATTTGAGGAGGTGTTGGTCGGGTGTAAGGCAGGCGGTGACTGACTTGTCAGCGGCGATGACGGATGAATAGGTGACGAGGCCGTGCTAGATGGTGATGGTGTAGCGGGAGGAGTCGGTTGATTAGAGTGTGAAACCATACGGTGAGGGTATCGGCGTGACATGGGAATAATAGGACCAACAGGTGGTGGTTCTGAGGAGGTTGTGCGGTTGGTCAACGCAGGAGGTAGATGAGGGTCAGTAGTGCGCGTTGGTCTGGTTTGGTGAACGGGACGGAGGACAACTCTGTTGCGTCGGTAAACGCGGCCTCCGAGTTTGACTAAATATGATCGTTCCGCAACCTGGTCTAGAACAATACCCTTGGACCATTTCTTCGTATTGCTGGAGGGAGTTGGCTTGACCCATACAGCATCACCTTGCATGAGTGGAGAGAGTGGAGAAGCAGTTCGATCGTAGATTTGTTTAGTCTTCTGACGTTTGTGTTGGAGTGTAGTAGTGACATTTTTAGGAACTTGCGGTTTGAGTAGTGAAGCGGCCATAGGCATTTGTGATCGAGTGCGACGAGACATCAAACGTTGGACTGGAGACGTTTGAAGTGCTTCTGTCGGTGTGTTGCGCCATTCAAGTAAAGCGAGATAAAAGTCCTTCTTAGTTTGTTCCAGTTTTGTGAGGAGCGTCTTGGCGATATTTACTGCCGATTCAGCTTTACCATTCCCTTTTGGATAATAAGGGGAGGAAGTCTTGTGAACAAAGCCCCATAGATCTGCAAACACTTTGAAGGTTTGACTGTTGAAAGGCGGGCCGTTATCGGTCAGAACAGTTTTTGGGATTCCATAGCGCGCCAAGTGGCGTTTGCATACTTCAACTACTGAATCAGCTTGACTATCAGGGAGTTGATCTAGTTTCCAAAAATCGGAATACGAGTCCACTGTGACGAGGTATTTTTTTGAGTTGGCATTAATGGTAAATAGGTCCATGGAGACGTTTTGCCATGGTAACTCTGGTAGAGTTAGAGAAAGTAACGGTTCTTTTTGTTGAGCACGTTGAAATTCATTACACGTTTCGCAGGTGGAGACGAGTTCTTTCATTTGGTCCTCCATATGCGGTCAATAAACCGATTCTCGAGCTTTGCGCATACACGCTGCTATTCCAACGTGGCTAGAGTGGAGGATGTCTTTAATTTCTGCATACATCGACTGTGGTACGACAATGCGGGAACCTTTGTAGATAACTCCGTGGTCAACTGTTAGTTCGTCTCGAAACGAGAAAAAGTGGCGAATCTCTGAAGGAACTTTTCCGATTCGATTAGGCCATCCTTTAACGATTGCGTGAATCAGGGTTTGCAAAGTCGGATCTTTGCTAGTGTGACGGGCGATGTTGTCCAACTGTCTGTTAGAGACTTGCGCATGATCAGCATGGTCTATGCTCTCCAAAAATTGATTATAGCGTTTTTCTTCTCTGAGTGTAAAGACAACGTAATCAGCGTGTGTTTCCTGTTCCTCTTGATTGTTCTGTAGAGGAAACGGGATTCTTGAGAGGCAGTCAGCTATTAGCATTTCCGGTCCCTTCTTGTATGTTACTGTGAGATTATAGTTCTGCAGTTTAAGTAACATGCTTTGCAATCTTTTGGGTGCTGAGAGGAGAGGCTTCTTCCAGATGTACTCAAGCGGTTTGTGATCAGTTTCTATTGTTATATTGGGATGTCCACAGAGATACTGGTGGAACCTTTGACATGCGAATAATATGCTTAAACATTCTTTTTCAATTTGCGCGTAGCGGCGTTCTGTAGGAGACAATGTCCAAGAAGCAAAGACCACAGGTTGATTATTTTGAAGAATCGTGGCGCCTACTCCTATGTCGCTGGCGTCACATTGTACTGTAACAGGTTCATGGACATTGTAGTAGCGCAAAACAGAGAAAGACACTACTAGTTTCTTGATTGCGTCTAAAGCTTGTTTTTGATTCTTTCCCCAGTGCCATGGAGCGTCTTTGTGTGTCAACTGACGAAGAGGTTCGAGATAATCTGAGAGTTTGGGTAGGAATTTGGCCAAATAAGTTGTAAATCCAATAAAGCTGCGAAGAGCTGTGACATTTTGCGGTGGAGTCATGTCTAGTACCGCTTTAGTTTTCTCCGGATCTGGTTTTACTCCTTGAGCAGATAATACATGGCCAATGTATGTTACCTCAGGGAGACGTAAGCGTAGTTTTGCTTTATTCAAACGAAGATTTCTCTCGCGAGCTCTATCCAATAGCTTGAGCAAATTTTCATCGTGGTTACTGATTGCTTCATCCAGTGTATCTCCATAGCCTATGACTAGAATGTCGTCATGAATATCTTCGACACCTGGTAAACCTTCCAGAAGTTCGTGTTGTCTCCTTTGAAACTCTTCAGGAGCGGTTGAAAGACCAAATGGCATTCTGAGCCATTTGTACCGTCCAAAAGGAGTCCAGAAAGTTGTCAAGTCGCTGCTTTCTGAATCTAACTTGACTTGCCAAAAACCATCTTTGGCATCGAGGACCGAGAAGACTTTGGCGTTAGTCAATCGTGGAAGGATTTCTTCTATTGTTGGAAGAGGATAGTTGGGCCTTTTGAGAGCTGCATTTAAGTCTTTAGGATCCAAACAAATTCGAATGCGTTTTTTTCGTACGGCGACCATACTGGAGATCCATGGTGTAGGAACTGTGACTTTTTCAAGAACACCCTGAGAGACGAGTTCATTAATTTGAGTTTGTAGTTCCTCTCTCCGAGCTACAAGAACTTTACGTGGTCTGTGTTGGACTGGTTTAATGTTCGGATCTACTTCAAGATGACAGTCTCCAGCTAGACATACAAGTCCTTCAAACACATCTGAGTATTCTGTAAGTATTTGTTCTTTAGTGAGTGGAGTTTGTCGATTCGTGGTTATAGCATTGATAGAGCTGTTTGCATCCACATTTACAGTTATTTATCCCAGTTCAATACAACTGCCCCCTGACAAAATTGAAGCTTTGTCAGTAGTAACAACATGAAAGCGTAGAGGAAATACTTGATTGTTGTAATGGCAGTTGATAGTAGTGATGCCATGTGAAACTAGGGTGGAGCCATTATAGCATGTTAAGGAGGTCTCCTTGAGTGTCAGTGGCGTTTTCTGATCAGTAGGCAATTGATCATAATCTTTTCGAGTTAAGATATTGCTAGTTGAGCCACTGTCTAGTTGGCATCTAAGTGTATAGTGTTTCTGTTTGCCCAGAACTTGAAGATTGACAAACCATTATTCCTTTTCCCTGAAGGAGTGAAATATCTTCTATGGCATAATTTGAAGCGTCAGAGGAATCAGCTTCGTTGTTGTCAATGTAGTGTAGTCTAGAATTCTTCGTTTTTGTAGATGAAGTCTTATTCTTGCATTGTTTAGCAAAGTGGTTCTTGGACTGACTTCTTGAGCAAGTTTGACCAAAAGCAGGACATTTGATTCTTTCCCGAGCGTGTACAGTGCCACAATAATAGCAAGGTTTTTGAAGCATCTGTACTTTGGTAGACATGTTCCTTGGTTGCGCTTTTGGAGGTTTCGGTGAAGTATACATCGGCTCCCTAGTATGGCCTTTGTCAGAGCTGTGCTAATTAGCTGACAACTAATTGAATTAGAATTAGCAATTAGGGCAATATTTATGAACTAATAAATTAGCCAATTAGCAATTAGACGTAGAAACTAATTCAATTCAATTAGAAATTAGGCATTTATTTATCAAACTAATTAATTAGAATTACTAATTTCTTATTAATTACTTGTCTAATTAAGGTAAAAAAAGAGACCATAAGTAAACATAAAAGTTTAAAAGTGCCCATGGATTTAGTACTTTGGTAATGCATAGTTTAATGTTTTAATGCCATTGAAAAACGGGTACGGAAGCCATGAATTAATCTCGAAAAATGAGACAAGCCTGGAGCCTCCCGTCATGTTAAAATTTGTCTCATTTCTTCATTTTCTTGCCACAGTTCCTATAATGGACTCCTGAGTAGTAAATACATGCGCACTGCTATTAATTCGAGTAGGTAAAACAGTCGAAATTTCGAAATGGGGCAGTTGCGAACTACGAAATTTTCTACTAGTACTAGTATTCTCTCATGTTTGAGGAACTGAAAAAATTTAGAGTAGCACTAAGGTTTCCTCATCGATATAATAAGGCTTTTTCATATTCAAATAGATGAATCAAGAGTTAATTCCTCGATTTTTTACAACAAATTGGCGTAAAAAATTAATTGAAAATTCAATTGGCTAATTAGTTAATCCTAAATCTAATTAAATTTTAATTAGATAATTACCTTCCCGATTCATACTAATTAATTAGAATTACTTCTCAATTAGCACTAAAGTAATTAAAATTCAATTACCATTTTCAATTAGTAAATGTTGCTAATTAATTAGAAATTCAATTAGCTAACTAATTAATTAGCACAGCTCTGGCCTTTGTGAGATGGTTTCTGAATATAGTGTAAGGCTGATGCGGAGTCTGTCTTGTTGATACGCTGCAATTGTTGATCAGCTAGTTCATTAGTTCGGCAAATGGCAATAGCAGAGTCGAGAGTGAGCTTCGATTCTCTGATTAGTTTAGATTGCGTCTGGGAGTTATTCGTACCCAATACTATGCGGTCCCTGATGAAGGTATCGAGAACAGCACCAAAATCACAGGATTGAGCAAGTGTTCTCAAGCGTTGTACATACTGATCTATAGTTTCTTCAGTTTGTTGATTTGCCGAATAAAATATGAAACTTTCATATATGACGTTGATTTGGGGTTCGAAGTGATCACTTAATTAAGGCCTTTAGGATATCTCCTGTCGTAGCAGTTTGTGCAGCAGTGAGTGGCAAATTCTGATATATTTGAAAATAATCTTTCCCCATAACAGATAAGAGTGTAGCTACGCGTATAGGATCCGTCTAATTATCAAGTCCATGCAGTAGCAATTTCAAAATTGAGCCATTGCGAGTGAAAGAACTTCCAATTTTCTGCAACTTTACCAGTAGTAGTAGAAACTGGTGTTGGTGGCGGAATTGACGAGGCTATTGTGGAAGGAACTGGAGTAGCACCTTGCGACATTGTACCGTAGAGTTTCGGCAACGTGGCGACCAAGGCTTAACAAGTTTATGAGCACAGAGAACCGCAAAAATAGTGAAGTTGAAAATAACTAACGATACCTCACTTCTGGCACCATGTTTCGTTGTGTGGGTTTCTTGAGAGTTTTGTGTATCGTTAGTAAATGTGCATCATAATAATAAACCACTTAAAACAAACTTAATTTATTAAGAGATAAGGCATTACAATTTTAGGAACCTATGCCATGACTGATCCTATTCTAATACTGACAATAAGGGGCTGGCTATAAGCTTGCACAGCTGGTTGTACTAGGGCTGAACATATTCATACAAAGTTTGACTAAGGCTGGACATATTTAACTGAGAATACGAAACAATTTAAAGGGATAGAATCAATGTTTTCCGACTAGTACAAGATGAGGGCAGTTTTAGTTAAAAAAATGTGCCTAAAATTATGTGTGCCAAAAAAAAAATCGAATTAAAACGTTTAAAATTAAGAAAAGTACGTTAGATATTTTGAAATTCAAACCAACCGCGAAATACCGCCCAACTTATTTTTCACACAATGACGTTGCAAATGTCTCTTGATTCATTGGTTGTTTGGAAATAGGAGAATGAAGGGAGCTCTAGACCACTGTATAGTAGCTTTTCACCGTCACTATCACTGGGGAAGCGGCGCATATTTGAGAAGACCTTTGTAAACATAATTCTTATTTTTCAAGTTTATTATCCTTTGTTCTCTTAACTCTCGGTTACGTTGTAGAGTAAGGATGATATAGATTTGTCAAAATTGTTACAGGTAATGTCAAAAACACCACATTTTTGCGCTATTTTGGCAAAGGCTTAGCTTACATGTATAATAATGGTATGGCCATACTTTAGCCTAATGGCCCTAATCTAAGCTTTAACATATTTTTAATTATAATTAAACATAGTAAAACTATTACTTTGAACACCAAAATTACAGTGAAACTATTTACCTTCCTTTATAACTTTCAAAGCATCCCCGTATCGAAATGAGTTATATTAATTTGGCGAAAATGCAGAATAGTATGAAAACTACTTTTAGGAGTAAAACTACTGTACCTCCGAGCTAGAGTCCGACGCCGCCAAAAGGTTGTCGGCGGCGGCGTTTGCACAGTTTAGGCATATTGGCGACGGCGCGCCGCCGGCGCGGCGTTCTATAAACCGGCGGCGGCGTTGCATACAATTTTATTGGCGGCGGCGGCGTTAGAGGCATGTAAGTTCACAACGAGTGATTTATGTCGTATGTAGTTCTCAGTTGTGAAGTGGTGGTGTTCACAAGATCAGTCCATGTTCGAAAATACTGGAAACTACTCTCTTGAAATTTTAATGTGATTTGCAAAATAATGTTTGGTATTTCCGTGCGAAGTTTAAAATGTTTCTCTTTCCTAGCTTTTTGTAAGAACATTAAAACGAAAAATAACCATAATTTAAAGGTTTAGTCTCAAACCGTTTAAATTTGTTTCCTTCAGTTTCACTGGTTCGAATCTCTTGAAATTTTAGTGAGAGGCTTATTGAAAGGTTTTAAATTATCAAGCAAAATTTCAAAGTTTTGAAACGAATAGTTCTTTTCCTAAAATTTTCCTAAACGACTAAATAGGTTGTAGGATTATGCACAAACAAAATTTTAATGAATTTTTTGGAAGTGAATTGTTCGTTTGAAATTTTGAAACTTTGCATCATAATTTAAAACCCTTCAATATGTCTCTCACTAAAATTTCAAGAGATTCGATCAAGTGAAACGGAAGAAACTTTTAAACCGTTCGAAGACCAAGCCCTTTAATTAGGGCTAATTATCGTTTTAATATTTACAAAAAAAACTGTAAAAGGAAATGTTTTGAAAATTTCCAAAAAATAGCAAACGTTGTTTTGCACATCTCTTTAAAATTTCAAGAGATTTGAACCGGTAGTTTCAACATTCTGACTAAATAACTGTGTTTCTCCCAGGTTTACAGGTTTATTAGGGGCGCCGTACAAAGTACACCCCTTTAGAACAGGACGGCTCTCCTGTTGGGAGAGCTGAGCAATGAAGAAAAAAAACCATATATACATAGGATACGATACAAACTAAAAAATTGAAGCAAAAATTAAAAGTTAAAATTAAAAATAAAGGGAGCGACACACATAGTGAGACCAAAATGCTCGTAGAGATCCAAATTAAGTGGAGGATGGCGCGGAATGTCCGGCTTCGAAAAGATCATGTTCATCGGTGAGATTAGCTCGTCTCCAGGCTTGTTTCTTTTGCCACCATAGAGAGAGTATTTCACGCACCACCTGGGGGTCCCAAGTAGCGCCTGTTAGGCCAAGGACATCCTCCAAGGAGTCCCCACAGTGGTTAGTACGCCATACGTGTGCGTCGGGGCCACTCAATGTCTCGGGACATACCAGGAGGACGTGCTAGACGTCCTCGGTCGCGTGTCCACACAGACGGCAGGCCGGCGAGAAATCGCCAAAATCGGCCTGACGAACTCCTGTGAGGAGGGAGCCTGAGCGTGCTTGGAAGCGTAGGCCACTGGCGTGAGAGCCATCGTAGAACTCTTCCAGCGCGGGGTGAGGTTTAGCACGGTATACCCGTAGGCTTTTCTTCTTGTCGACCGCGGCTCGCCAGATGTTTTGAGCGTGTTCTCGACCCTCTCCCTCTACGAATCTGTCCCAGTCTCTAGAGATGGTGGCGGAACCAAGGTGCGTACCCTTTCCATAGTGCCGGTCCAACGTCGCCACACGAAAGGTCCAGGCCGTGACAAGCCCATTCGCGCGGGCGGATTCATAGACTTGTTTGGCCAGGTGCGTACGAGGGAGGAACTTCAGCAGACCAAGGAACTTTAGCTTGGACTTAGCTTCGCGGGCTTTCATTGTGCTCCATCCCATATCCTCCTGGATAGCGGCGTAGGCAGCCATAGGTCCCGCATTCAACGCTGTCCGGCCAACCAGGGACTGAGTGCGCTCCAGTGTAGCGAGTAGGGGGGCGGGGAAACAGAGGACCTCATTACCGTGTGTGAGTGCTGGCACAGCCCAAAATTACCAACACGCGATTTTACATAGGAAAAACATTGGCGTGTGAAGCCAAAGAGTGATCGAGTGGGCTGTGGTTGTAAGCAAGGAAGGAAAAAATGAGAACCAGTCAAGGCTAGTAGTCTAGATCCGTGGGGTACACATTTATTATGACTTGAGTTTTTAAACTGGTCCCTCCTCAATTTTCTTAAAAGTTCTCAATTAATAAACTGGTCCCAAGGAGCAGTAACCCCCGGATTTAGAATAAAACAAACTGGTCCGAGTAAGTAATAAACTGGTTTTGGACCTGTGGACCTGTGCTATTTCGACTTATTGGCACGCCGGCGTACACTGTTAGAAAAACATGTTCTATATTGAACAAAAAGGCGTTCATTGGAGTGTCCCCGTACGAGCACAGCGTTTTGTTCTATACAGAACACTAAACGAGTGTTCAAAACTGAACGCAAAAAGAGTGTTCAAAACTGAACGCAAAAAGAGTGTTCAAAACTGAACGAAAAACGACTGTTCATAACTGAACGCAAAAAGAATGTTCAAAACTGAAAATGTTCTCAGTTCTAAGCCGCACGTTAAGTTGTTCAATAAAGAACTCGTTTTTGATAAACAAAAAACTAACACCTGTCCTATGGCGCGCGGGTATTCGTTCATAAAAGAATTCGTGTTTGTTCGATGACTTTCAGGGTTTTGTTTTTGAAAGAACTCGTGTTAAAAAACAAATAGATAATTAGACATGTAAAAAATGAAATAATAGGTCAAGCATGATTAACGTATAAAAATACATGAGCCTACTGATAAGAGGTCTTCTCGGACGCAAGGTTTATGAGTTTGAGTAGTTCAGTTTGAGGGCTCGCATGTCAGATTACGCCTTTTGAATTAAAAACCTGACCTAGTCATAGTTAAACATATTTTACCTCATCGACTGACGATGACGTCACGGAGAGGTATTATACTGGACGTGTGTGTCTGTCACCGCGTTCGCCGTTGGCAAATGGGAGCAAATGTTTACGCATAAAGGAATTTTTGGCTTCTATTCTCACCGTTATGATTAAGAAGTACGCGGCGTTTGTGTAGGGCAACGAGAAACGTCTAGCCTCCCAATATCAAGGATTCCTCAAAAGGTTTATACTATTGCGGGTTTCCTGATCATTAGTTGTGAATCAATCGCCTTATATATCCAAAATTTGCAAACATTGTTGGGGGCATAGGCTTGAATTCAAACGTCAACAATAGCTATGTTAAAAATTGTTTTAGAAATAATGTTTCTTAAAACGGTTTAACTTGAAATAAGGTAAATTAATGACGATTAAAATAATTAAAATCAATTATATTTATTTTATTATTTAAGAAAAGCTTCTTTATTGCGTTTCGACTCGTAGAGGTTTATTTTTTCTTTCCAAACTTTTAAATAAACTAATCGACGTGTCATGATTTTGATACTTACTAACACGCGTATAAGAGTAAGTATAAACGAAATGTGCATTTTACACATGGCAAAAGTTATCCTGCCTTTGGGGCGTACATGACGTCATTATACTAACCTAAATGACTAAAAATTGAACGAAATAAGGTATTTGAACGCACCATAGAACCCCAAAAGGACGCTTTTAAACATACCGATATAAAATTTAAAATAGTTTTTTTTGGTCGTATATACTCTGTGACGTCACTTTTCTGTCTTGGTTACTTGGTTCCAAATTAAACAAACGAATAGTCTTCGGTGGAATCTTTGATCACAGAACAAAATACAATACCGTTTCATGTTCAACAAAATTAGTTTAAAGCGAAATTTTGTAATCGAAATCGAACGACACACTTTGAACGATTCTAGTCCATGACGTCATTTATTGTTTTAGTTCTATATTGAACGAACAATTTAGAACGATTCTAATCCTTGACGTCATTTATTGTTCTGGTTCTATATTGAACGAACAATTTAGAACGATTCTAGTCCATGACATCATTTATTATTGTTTTGGTTCTATATTGAACGAACAATTTAGAACGATTCTAGTCCATGACGTCATTTATTGTTTTAGTTCTATATTGAACGAACAATTTAGAACGATTCTAATCCTTGACGTCATTTATTGTTCTGGTTCTATATTGAACGAACAATTTAGAACGATTCTAGTCCATGACATCATTTATTATTGTTTTGGTTATATATTGAACGAACAATTTAGAACGATTCTAGTCCTTGACGTCATTTATTGTTTTCGTTCTAAATTGAACGAGTAATTAGCACGATAATCGTCTTTGACGCCATTTTCTGGTTTTGGTTCTAAATTGAACAAACTCATAGTCATTGAACAAACCATTCAGTGCACTGAACAAATTTTGAGTTTTGTTCAATCTAGAACGCGACTATCTATTTTGAACGGATTGTGAACGCCTTTTTCTAACAGTGTACGCCGGAGATATTTCGGCGTCGCGGCGGGGCGGCGCGCTGTTTTAAAGTACGTACGGCGGCGGCGGGGTTAAAAACTAGAAATGTGGCGGCGGGCCGGCGTACTATCGGCGGCGTCGGACTCTAGTAGTTCTCACTTCAGAATTCACATTTCCATAAGGATAACTTTGAGGTCCTTTGAGAACTTGCGTATATTTGTGCCGAATATATCTGTTCTCTCACAAATGGCGTTGTATTCGATTTGCATTCTTTTTATGGCGTCACGTCTTGAAAGAAGTGGAACATAAAAGGGTTCGCGTTTTCTTGTTTTCACCATACTTGTTCTAAAAATTATTTGATTCAGTAGCTCTGGGCAGTCAGTGCGGTTATGAATGAGTTTATACAGGAACATTATTTCTGTGTATTTTAGCCTATTTGGAATGACCATTAAATGATACTTTTTTATAATAGTGGAGTACTCATAATTACTTTATCTTAGAAAGTAAATGTTCAGAAGCCTAACAAACTTGCGTTGTATTCGTTCAATCTTGGTAATATTATAATTTGCACATCCCCCCCCCCCAGATTAGGGAGCAGTAAACTAGCTTAGGTAGTACTATGGTCTTGTATAGTTGTATAAATATTTTAGGGCTATTTAGATTTCCTGCTATTCGTAAGGTTCCATATAGTTTTCTAAGGCTTTCCGATACTATAATGTCTATATGGTTGGTGAATAGCAATTTGGTGTCTAGCCATATACACACTGAGAAACTAATGTCAAAGAAACAATAATTTTCACCATGTTTTTGATTGTTTAATGCTGTTATCCAGAAAAACCTCTAACAAGCCTTAATATATACAGGTAGTCGCTGTTTTTTGAAATTACATTACCTTAATTTTAAATATACAGCAAAACATTGTTTTTTATGTTAACGACTTTGGAAAAAACAGCTAGTTTTTATTTCTCAAACGGAAGTGCAGGATATGTTATTATTAATAGAACGTTGCTGTTTTCCGGGAAAAAAGTATTCTGCCGTGAAGAATACAGTAGTGTATAATTAAAAACACAGATAGTTACACTATTAAGTATAAATTTAACGTATATTTTACTGTATAACCCACCGTAAATTAAAGTTTTGCATACTATAATTTGAACATTAAGAACTTTACTTTAAACCTTGAAGCACTTTATTTTAAACCTTGAAGCACTTTATTTTAAACCTTGAAGCGCTTTAATTTAAACCTTAAAGCAATATAACCTAATCTTACCTAACCATGCTAAGCCTTTTGGAAAAGGTCCGCGTTTATTATGAAAGGACCCATATGAAAATAAAAATATTTTGGAAAGTCAGTGAATTGCTAATTTTAAAACCAATTTTTAAACTTTACAATTTCTCTTCTTCATTATACTTTCAACCTACTTATTTCTAAAATTGACCGAAAATGTACAAAACGTGTTAGGCGACATTCTTAAAAGCGTTATGCGACACTCTTAAAAGCGTTATGCGACACTCTTGGAGTGGCGTCCCTAGGCCTTTTATGGGGGCTATAGCGCCCCCAAATTTCAAAGTTAGCCCCCTCAAAATAATCCGTACACTAACTTCTAAATCGTTGACTTTAGTTACAGTTAGAGAAATTTCCGCTTCAAATGTCAAACTGTTTCAAGTTCTCGCACTTCCATGGATTTTGTTTTTTTAAATATGGTAGAGTAGATAAGGTCAAACGCGTTTCCGGTGCTCGGAAAACTCTTCGAGAAAAGAGATTATTAAATTTAACGAATACGTCTGTATCTACTGCTGGGATATTAGGGCCTCCAAAACCAATTTAATACCCGATGCAATTATACTAATTTATAACTTTCTGCCTTTTTCAGAAGTTATTCAATCGGTGAAAATGACCAACTTACCATGCAGTTTCACGCTGGATTTAAAGTTGATCAAGTGGCCAACTTTTTACGTAGTTTCACATTGAGGCGAGAACTACCCTTGCTTGTTAGAAATGTCCTCTTAAGTTCTCTCAAGGCTGAACCTTGCTAAGCACATAGCGCTATTTGGTGATATATCAACCACTCAGGAAGGTGTCATGCGACACTCAGAAAGCGTTATTTAAACTTGGAAAGGTGATATGCTGCACCCTTTAAGGTATTGCGCAACACTAATATGGGAGCAAAAATTAACTTTTAGTTCGATATAAGAGTTAAAAAGGTGTTAAACTGAACCTCTGTTGCACCATTTTATTCTTATCTTTGACACTAATTGCTCTAATAAGTGTTATTAAACCCTTTCTGGGGTGTAAATGAACACCTGTAATGGTGTCAAATTTGGACCCATATAAACTACTTTAAAAGATGTGTATAACAGCAACCAGTATAAATCTACCCTAATCGACAATCTGTTAAAAACAGCTAGTCGTCTTATATAAATGACAAGTTGCATCTTAACTAACAGAGCTTAATGTTTTTAATGAAGGTTTGAGTGCTTTTAGTTTAACAACAAAGAGAATCCTTATCAAAATAAGCTCCAGGATTTAAAACTGTTCTAAGAGCTATTATTTTTACGGCAACCCTATTTTTTTAGTGTACCATAAGCGGTTTGAAACAGCATGATGTGTTTCTATTTTCACAGCAAACCACGTTTTAATCCACAGTGCTTAGTGAGTTTAAAACCACATATTTTGCTGTTTGTTTTACAGCAGCAGACATTTTATGCAACTGTGATTTATTGGTAGTAAAACAGCATATAGTGCTGGTTTTTTCATTGACCCCTACAATATAATCAACGGTTAAGACTGTCTTTGAAACAACCTCTGAACAGGTTATTTTTAAAGCTACAAACGCCCCTGAATACACGAACAATTAATACTTAAAACTGTTAGTTCCACTGTTTAGAAAAACAGTATTGTTGACGGTATTAAAAACAGGGAGGATGCGCAATTAAATTAACATCATCTTGATGGCATACGCTATTGCCATTACCATTGTGTTTATTTTACAGCATTTTTATTCTGTGTGTACCTAGGTCTTTCATCAAGTTTTTCCTTTCAAGTGGTACATCGTTTATTTTATAGTCATACTTAATTATGTTCACTTTTCGGGTAAAGGAGGCTACAACGGTTTTCATGGCGTTTAGCGGCATCTCGTTTGCTACCCCCCACTTATTTATCCGGTGTATCTCTTGTTCAAGCTCCTCGCACTCGTGTTTGGATGTTATCTCTCTAAAAATTTTGTTGTCGTCGGCAAAACCAAGTGTTTGGACGGATTTCTCTGGTTGGTGATATAGATCGTTGATAAATATCAAGAAGAGAAGAGGGCCTAGAGACGAGCCTTGCGGTACGCCTCAAGTGGTGAGATAGGTGCTGGTGGTTAGATAATTGTTCACCTTGATGATGTTTGTCCTATTTGATAAGTAGCTATTTATCCAATTTAGAAGGTTTCTTCCGAATCCATATTTTTTTAGCTTCTGATAGAGAAGTTGATGGTTCATTCTGTCGAAGGCCTTTGAGAGGTCCATAAAGATACAGTCAACGACAACTTGTTTTTGGTTTTCAATTCGTGGAGTAAAGTGACTTAGTAATGATTGCAGATTTGTTGATGTCGAGCGAGATTTACAGAACCCATGCTGCTCTATTATTTGAAATGACTGTTTATATACTACTTAAGCTATACTACATCTGTATATAGAATAATCCTTGCTTTGGTGTTTGCAAGAAGAAAGCTAAAAGGCCTAGACTCTGTCGGTTAGATCAAGTTTTATGCGTAATAGCTGGCTTAGTGAACCAAAGAGTAAATAATTGAGGACTGAGGTGAAGTAAACTATGGTTTTGATTATCGTGTCTATAAAGAAGAGACATTAACGGTTAAGCCGAAAGTTAAATACACGTTTAAATTATATCAGAGAGTAGGGGTGACGGTATAGAACCAAAAATTTTACCCCCCTTCTTTCCCCCCTTTCAGGGGGGGAGGGTAAAAATTTTTGGTTCTATACCTTCACCCTTTAGGGGGGATGGGGGGGGAATTGATGACGTCACATGATGGTGTTGGGGGGGATGGGGGGGAATTTATGACGTCACGTGATGGTGTTGGCGGGAAATTTGAATTGTTGAGCCACCTGGTGGTGGTTTTCTTGATGACGTCACGGCTAATTTTTGATGACGTCACGTGGCTGATACCTGTAGGGATAGGCTTATGCTAGGCTTATGCTATGGTAGATCCTGAAAAACATAGGCTTATGCTAGGTTATTCTAGGCTTATTATTATTAAGAATCGAATTTTAGTCAAAAACTTTTAATGAACACAATCAATTCCAATTAATTCGCGAATGTACGCGTCGTTATTTAAGCAAATGTAGAATAAATTATATAATTGTAGTTTACGCGTCAAGTTTTTGTCACGAACCAAGTTACAAAAATCTTCGAAAATGCTCGAAGGAACTATACACGCCGCTAGGAAATTTTTTACACGGTCGTAATCATTGTGAGACATAGTACCGCGACTTACATAATATTTTTGATATATATCATTCATGCGTTTTACAATAGCTTCGTACATGCATTTAATAACTTCGGCTTGATCGTTTAAAAGCTTGAAGTGAAATCTCATAAAACTAAATTTCTCGTTCAGTTTCCCTGCCTCGGCCTTTGTTAGAGTGAATACGCTGCCATCGTCGAATACTATACTCCCCTCCATAACGGTTATTTTTATTTTCAAGTTCAAGTAACGATAATTACCCAGGTCGCCAGTCTCCAAAGCTGAATAGATCTCCGTCCACTCCTCCATAAATTCCTTCAAAACGTCTTCCGAGATTATAACAATAGTCCCGTCCTTCTTTGTCAAAAGTAAGCTTGGCTCGAATCCATTTACACCGAAAACGGCATAGCAATCAGCCCCAAGTCTAACACGGGCGTTCACGCGGTAATCTATGATCTTGGTGGGCATTCTTACGGCAGGTCCTTACGGTTTAAAAGCTGACGACTGAATGATTTTTATTGCGTGATTTTCTTGAGTGCGTACTTGATAATTAGCCTGAGGGTATATTGACTGGTGCTTTTCTTTTTTTATTGCCCTTTATGGGCTACATACCACCCCCTAAAGTCGCGATGGTTTAGTACCTTAAAGGGGGGCGAGGGTAAACCTTTTGTATATCAATGGAATCTGAGTGATTTATGACTCACACAAACGTGTTAAGACATTCCATCGGCTTTTTATTTATACGTAATATTTATACGTAACCATGGTCAGACGGGTCTATGGCCATAAAAAGGGGCAGAACTTGAACAAAAGAATTTATCCCCATCCGTTTTTATTTTTACTATAAAGACGTGTTTTAATGGGTTTAGGGGTATGGTCGAATCAGTTGTATTGTTATGAATTCAATCTATTTTCGGATTTATTGCTTTGTTAGTCGGTGACTCTTCCTACCACGAAACATTTAATTGTTTCCAGGTGTTTGCCCCTAAGGCATTATCTTGACAAGTCTCAACATGTTATGTCTTTGTTGCGTTACCCGAAATTAAAGTAATATTTTTAAAATACCAAAATGCAAATTCAACTAGGAATACAGTTACGAGGATGAAAGTAACGGCCACTATTTTCCCTGGCTTTGAAAGAGCTTCGCGAATTAACGTCTGCTTAGTAACAGCATCCATTACAATCTAACATTTCATCCCCTTATTTGGGATATAAATAGCGTCTGATTTGGTCCGGACCACATTTGATTGTTAGACACCGCCAGGATAAGATGAATCGTGAAATTACCCGTCTAGAAACGTTTGGCGCATTTGCGAGTACGTTTGTAAAACCGTCAGAACTAGCCCGTCATGGGTTTTACTATTTAAGTTCGGGGACGGACGCTGTTAAATGCCATTTTTGTGACTTAACGCTACGAAGATGGGAACCTAACGACAATGTTTTCGAAGAGCATCAGAAATTCAAGGCAGACTGTCCACTACTTCAAGGATTACCAACAAATAACATACCTATATTCATCCAAAACCCATTGACTAAAGACATGCCGCCAAACAGAAAGTACAGAGATGTCCCTCAAGAAGAGTGGGAGAAAGAAAAAGTCATTCCGCCAACCCAACCCATACCAACAACACTTACTACGAATGACGATATTGTACTAAGAATTAAACGCGTTAATCTCGAGAAAGCTATAATTGAAATGTTTATTCAAGAACTTTTGCGACATGAAAGTTAGATCCTATTATTGTAATATATTCCATACCTTATTACGTTTCTAAATTATAAAAGAACCAATCAAAAAACTTGAAATGTAACTCGAAATAAATATAATTTTTTCCTTAATTTGTTCTTTGTAATACTATTATACCTACTACAGTCTTGACAAAACCTTTTCAGTGGTGATAGTGTAGGGTGTGACTTAGCTTTTCTCAACACATTTCGTGTTTTATGTAAAACGTTTTTGAACATTTACATTGCATTGTACACACACGAAACGCGTCATTTAAATTTTTTAAAATCCCATAGGAATACATGTGAAATTGAATAATCCACCGACACGAAATCATTCATGTACGTGGCAATTGACTGACACGAAAAGCGTCATTTGAAAAAAAAACATTTCAAATGTTTAAAGCGTTGAAATAAATTCTAACTAAATTTATCAAAATCATTCCTATTTTCAGTCTTGAGAGTTCCTCAAAATTATTTATGGCTTTTAGGGATGGGGGGGAATGACCTCGGGTCCCTGCGATGCGTGGGAATTTATTTTTCTTCGATTGGGCCACCCCACAGGTTGGTTTATGACCTTGAAAAGGGGGGCTGAACAAAAGCATCTATTTCCTTTGTCTTTCTGGGTCATTTCAAGACTTCTATGGCCTTTAAAAGGGGCTGAACTTGAACAAAAGAATTTATTTTGTCAATTCTTTAATTGGACCCCACACCAGGTGCTTTAGTTCCTTAAAAGGGGGCGTGGTCGAAACAGTTGTATTGTTATCAATGGAATTTATATTTAGAGTGTTTTATGACTAGCCCAAACGTGTTAAGACATGTTTATGACATTGAGGGGGATCTATTTTTTTTTCTAATTGTATCACGAAAGTATAAAAGGGCGGATCAGTCTAGGCTACTTATCAGTTTACTTCTGACCGCTGTTGATGCAAGCCAAGAAATCTTCTGCTCCCAAACAAAACTTGTGAGTTTTTCCGTGCCCATATCCTAGTGCTTTAGTATTTTTAACTGTTAGTATTGGTATTTGACTCTTAGTATTTTAACTTAGTTTTCACAAGTGTTTTCAATTTAACTTAAATTTTTTACAAGTATTTTTTATAAGTATTTTCATTTTTTTATATTTTTTACAAGTGTTTTAGTATTTTTTATATTTTTTACAAGTGTTTTAGTATTTTCATTTAGTTTTACAAGTATTTTCAATTTTTTACAAGTGTTTTAGTATTTTTAACTTAGTATTTTACAAGTACTTCAATTTTTTATAAGTACTTTAAATTTTTTTATAAATACGTTCGGTGCGCGTAAAATTATATTTGGCAGTACCGTTATTAAGCGCTGCTTCATGCGCTAACAATATTTTAGGACTGAGTTTAACTTTACGTACCGCGAGTGCAGCGTCTAGTATCTTGACTTTACAGTTTTTGAGAGTGGCTGTTTCTTCACACATTAAGGCAAACTCGTCCTTGTTGCGAGTAAACACGACTTTAAGGTCCACCCCGTTTAAGAGATATTCGGGAATATTAAACACGTCACTAAACACGGGTGTAAAAAATTCAATCACGGCCGATTTAGCAGTTTTAGCCATTCGGGCGACGAAACCTTTTTTTGAAAAGTCGTCGAACTTTCCGGCTTCGTCCTTTTCCCATCCGGCCATCATAAGGTGAGATGTTTTGGCCGCGGGTCCGTAATTTGAGACAGTTTCGATAAAAGTATTTTCATTTTTTTTTATATTTTTTTACAAGTGTTTTAGTATTTTTTTATAAGTATTTTCAATTTTTTTATAGGTACATTACTGTTTTATTGTTTTAGCATTAGTGTTTTAGTATATTTTTGTGTTTTAGTATATTTTTGTGTTTTAGTATTATTATTTAGGCCTATTCAGTTTTATTATTAGTATTTTGCGGTATTTGTATTTTTAAATTATCGCAATGGCCAACTCTAATGTAGAAATTGAACTCCCCATTGAAGTTGATAGTTTTTTAGTCGACTTTCCAGACTCGTTAGAAATAGCCTTTTTAAATGCCGATGACACGTTTATGGCAAACTATTCTACACCCCCGTCTATGTTTAACATTACCCCGCAGTCTAGGGCAAACCATAGCCCTCTTCATCCTTTGTCCCCTCTAGAAGAGGCGTTTCAAAACGACGACGTTTCTTTCTTAGATGGTTATACTACCCCTCCTATAGCTCCATCTCAGAACGAGTCAATGGATTTGGGGGAAGGACAGGTAGGGGGTGGGGTTCTTACTCCTCCACCTCCACCCCCATCTCCGCTAGTTGCACCACCAGGTGTAAACGTACTTTCTAGCGGGGTAGTGTCCTTCCCCAATTTTAATCTTGATGGATGGGAAATGGAAGTACAGTTTAACAATAACATCGTTGAATCTGTAAGCGACTTCCTAGAGTACGTTTTGGACGACTGTTTACCCGATGACATGATTGCAATTTCGATGACAAGCATTAATAATCCAGGCATTCAAACCGCAGACTTTAGTTTTAGAAGAAGGGATCAAATAGATATTGGATTCATACTAGAAGTAGTGGCTGATAAAGCCTATAATTCTGAAGGGGGTTCAAAGTTTTTTCTCGGTCCTATAGGAATAACCATACAGCGTGTGAGATTGCCCCAAGGCGCCTACCGATGCAAGGCTATTGGAATCTGTAGCTTCGAGACTTTTGCCAGGGAGAAGAAATGCATTGTTCAGATCAAGAACAACGATCGCCTATGTCTCCCTTATTCTCTAGTTTTTGCTAGAATACACAGGGATCATACATTGCATCCCCTTGACAAAAGCCTCGAGGCGGATTTCAAAACACTATGTCGTCCCACTATTAGGAAAAAAGCAGGAGAGAGGCTTAAAAAGATGGAGGAGGAATTAGCCTTGGCGGCGGAAATACCTTTGGACGAATGCTCGGGGGCGGGTGCTCTACCTAGATTTCAATCATACCTGTTTGATTACCAATTAATAGTTTTTACGGTTAGAGCAAACGTCCCCTACCGCATTTTCGGCGACCCTGATTTCATTATCGGAGCCGATGGTAATCCAAAGCCGAGGCTATACCTTTTTAACTATCAAAACCATTTTGACGTCATCACCAAACCTAAACCTCTCTTCAATTTTCATTATTTCTGCGAGAGGTGCCTTGTGGGCTATAACCATTTAAACTTGCACGCCGGCAATAAGTATTGTTATTCCTGCCAAAGGGCCGAAGATTGCGAGGGGGAAGAAATTAGATGCGGTACCTGCCATCGCGACTTTAGGGGGCAAGAATGTTTTGACGCCCATAAGGCTAGTGGAAGCAAAACCTTATCCGTTTGCCAAATGGTTTTTAATTGCCCCCGATTCGCGAAAACAATAGATATGGGGAAACGCAAGTCACCTCACAACTGCGGTGAAGTCTATTGCGTCATCTGCAATAAATTCAACCCACACCCCCACTATTGTTTCATGCAGGTTACCGACTCTAAAGCCCACCCTGCGGCTAAAAAAGCTAAGACCCATCCTTCGGTTACTATCTTTTATGATCTCGAATGTGTTCAAAATACCCCAGACCCTTCAAACCCTAATGCTTTCCTACACACTCCTATCTTATGTATTTCTCAAAAAATTTGTGATCAATGCATTCTCGAGAAATCCGATCAATTTACTTGCGCCACCTGCGGGCCTCGAGAACGGGTGTTTCTCGGGAATGATCCTGTTCTGGATTTTTTAAATTATCTTCAAGAATTCCACAATTCTCCCAAAATAACCGTTATAGCACATAATGCGAAGGGGTACGATTTACAATTTCTGTACAAAGCCATGTTAGCCATCAAAGCGTGGCGCCCTCAAGTGATAATGACGGGAACGAAGATTATGCAAATTCGATATGAGAATTTGACATTTATAGATAGTTTAAATTTCATCCCATCCCCCTTATCTAGCTTTGTTTCCACTTTTGGCTTAGACCCTAGTTTAAATAAGGGATATTTCCCGCACTTGCTCTTCAACTTTGTTCCCGAACACGTGTTTGATCCAAAAGATCCTACGAGTACAAATTATGTCTTGAGGGAAAGCATGCCTCTTTTAGAATCTTACGCGCCAGACAGGCTAACCGAAAAACAACGTTCGGTTTTAATTTCTTGGTACAACGAACAAGTTGAAGCCAAAAAAGGTTTCAACTATGTTGAAGAGTTGATACATTATTGCCGTTTGGACGTTAGGATTTTAAGAGAGGGGTGCTTAAAGTACAGGGAGATTTTTGAGAAGATTGCGGACGTTAACCCCTTTAACACTGCCGTGACAATTGCCGGGCTTTGTAACGCCGTTTTCAGGAAGGACCACCTAGCGCCAAATTCAATTGGAATTGTTCCACCTCACGGCTATAGAATGAAAGACCCTCAGTCTAAAGTAGCCATCGAGTGGTTGAGGTGGGAAGCCCATAAGCGCGGGGTCATTATTAAGTCGGCTTTTAACGGTTCTGAACCTAAAATTTTGAACATTAAAGTCGACGGGCTTCTAGTAGACGATCTTGGCGCAGATCAAAAGGTCGTCTACCAATTTCAAGGTTGTTTTTGGCATGGGTGTAGAGCCTGTTTCCCGGTAAACAGAGACCTGGTTTTGCACGGTGACGTCACCCAAACTTTACACTCCCGCTATACTGATACTTTGAACTGCAATAAGAGGCTTAGGGAGCTGGGGTATAAGGTAATCGAAATGTGGGAATGCGTATTCCACAAATTGAGGGAGCAAAAGCCCGAAATTAACACCTTTCTCTCTTCCATTCATGTCCAAATCGATGCGTGGGAACCACTTAATCCCCGTAACGCATTTTTCGGGGGACGTACTTCAGCTCTATGTCTTCATCACAAGGTTAAGCCGGGAGAGGAGATTCGATATGTCGACGTCACTAGTCTATATCCGTGGTGTAACAAATACGGTAAACTACCTTACGGCCACCCTACGATCTTGACAGACAACTTCCCACCCATTAACGAGATTGAAGGTTTTATTAAACTGGATATCCTGCCCCCTCGTAACCTCTTCCACCCAGTTTTACCCCAAAAGATCGGGGGGAAATTGTGCTTTGCCCTGTGTCAGCTGTGCGCTGAAAACAAATATCAAGGGGATTGCACACATTCCGACGAGGAAAGAGTTATTAGGGGGACGTTTGTGGCGGATGAAGTCCATTTAGCGGTTAGAAAGGGTTACGTGGTTGTTAAAATCCACGAGGCCTGGTCGTACAAAATATCTCAGTACGACCCCGTAACTAAATCAGGCGGGCTTTTTAACAATTACGTCAACTGCTTTCTGAAGCTAAAACAGGAGAGTAGCGGCTGGCCTTCTGACGTAGTAACCCAAGCGCAGAAAGACCAATACGTAGCCGAGTACTACGAAAAGGAAGGGGTAAAACTTGATCCTAGCTGTATCGAGAAGAACGCTGGCAAGCGTACCATCGCCAAACTGTGTTTGAATTCGTTTTGGGGCAAATTTGGTGAGAGGACTCGGCTTGACAAGGTTGAAGTCTTTGATGATCCACAGAAGTTCTTTAACTTGTTCTATGACCCAGCAATTGAGGTCAAGACGTTGATACCAGTTAGCGACGACATTTGCGTTGCTAAGTGGTGTTATATCAACGAGATTGACCCAATTAATAAAAATGTCAGTGTTCCGATCGCAGCCTACACCACGGCCATGGCTCGGATTAAGCTTTATTCCTACTTAGACCGCTTGGGTGAGTCTGTTCTATATACAGACACTGATTCGATACTGTACGTTTACACACCAGGGGGCGTAGAAATCGAAACTGGGAATTTCCTCGGTGAAATGACCAATGAGCTTGAAAAGTACGGACCCCAGGCCTACATCGAAGAATATGCGAGTGGTGGATGTAAGAACTACGCATACCGAGTTATGAACCCTGATACCGGATCGACAGCCGTCGAGATGAAGGTTAAGGGGTTCCGACTTAACCATACCACCAAAGATTTGGTTAACATGGATAGGTTAATGGGGCTTATAGGCATTTACGAACCGCCGGCGGAACCAATCCAAGTACCAATCCCCAAGCAAATACGCCGAAAAGCTGATCACACTGTTATAAGTGTCGACCAGTCCAAGGTTTACAGAACTGTGGTGGATAAGGTCAGATTGATTGAAGATTTCCGCACGCTACCTTACGGTTATCGAGTTTGAGCACATTCGACAGTATCTGTTTCTGTGAGGGGTCTCTTCTTTATTTATTTATTTATTTATTTATTTATTTATTTATTTATCTAGTCAGTCCCTGTGATATTTATTTATTTATATATTTATTTATCAAGTCGGCATGTATATAAAGTCTAGCCATATTGTTTTTTGATCAATATTATCAATTAGTCATTTTCGTCTCGGTGAAATGTCATGTGATTAACTAATTTTTTCGTCAATGCTTCCTTAAATATCCCATGTATTTTCGAAATTGCAATTGTTCATTTCCGTGTCGATCTCTTCTATATATATATATATATATATATATATATACAAACACTTTACAATCTTTATCTCATTCGTTCGTTGAAAGCCAAAGTGTAAGGTCATGTATCCATTCTACCATCCTTTTAACATGGTGATAGCAGGCCCGTCTCAAAGCGGGAAAACTCAATTAGTTTTAAAAATATTAGAGAACAGGGAAGCCATGTTTTCCCCTAATATAAGCGAAATACATTGGTTCTACGGTGAATGGCAACCTTTTTTCGAAAGTTTGAGAAAATTTGTGGTTTTCAAACAAGGTATGCCAGATTTATCAGAATATACAGGCGGTAAGCCTTGCCTTTTAATCATTGATGACTTGATGACCGAGAACAAAGGAGAAGTTGGTTCTCTTTTTACCAAGGGAACGCATCATCGCAACTTGAGCGTGATTTATATCGTTCAAAACGTATTCCATCGATCCAAAGACTCTAGAGATATTTCTTTGAACGCTCATCATCTTATACTTATGAAATCTCCTAGAGACAAATTGCAAAGTTCAATAATAGCTAGACAAATGTTTGCCGATAAATGGCGTTTCGCTGTCGACGCCTACCGTGACGCTACTAGTTTACCTTTCGGATATTTATTATTCGATCTACACCAAAGATGCCCCGAGAATCATAGACTTAGGACAGGAATATTTCCCGACAACCCTTGCGAAGTTTACATCCCCAAATAATTATAATAGCAGATGGGTGTTTAGCCATCTCTTCATTTAGTCACTATGCCTTATGCCGTTCGGTCACAAAGAAATTTGCTCTCCGTTATTGCCAAATCCCCTCGAAAACAACGTAGAATAATTTTACGTAACGCCAAGAAGCCCTTAATTGACGCAATCGCAGAGTGTGTTGAAAATACTTTACACGGTAACGTTAAATTAACTAAAAGTCAAAAAGCTAGATTAGCTAGGCATTCCGCAAAGCTTAGAAAAATTGCTAATAAGAGAATATCTTGGAAAACAAAACGTGATATATTAGTTCAGGAAGGTGGTAGTTTCTTTTCTTTCCTTTTCCCTCTAGTTTCCTCTATTATCGGCGCTATAACAGGAGGTAGTCAGTAAAATATGCAGTACGCTCAGAAAATGCTCCTTGTCCCTAGCTCTACCTTTAAAAGCGACCCCTTTCCACACCCCCAACAACAAGTAGTTTCGGAATTGGACAATGAAATGAATGTTATTTTAGCTCGTAAAGATTTAGACGAAGCTTCAAAATGGCGCTTATACGAACAGACTGTACAGAGATATAATAATTTACATAATATCGCTAGGCAACCTATACCCACGGTCCCCCAACCAACATCCAACTATTTTAACTTGGCTTGGTTAGACGATATCCCCCTTAAATATATAGGGCATGTACATAGTATCGTTGATCAGATTTCAACTAACCCTGAAAAGCTTAGGTGGACAGATAGTGGGGAAGTTATAGTTAATGATTCATTAATACCCGGCTCGAATATTAGAGATATAGCTTTAGAATTTGTCAAGCCTTCCTCTAACAAAGACCCAAAACCTAGAGGTTTTTACGCATTTACAAACCTACTTTCTAGTTTTTCCCCTCTAACTTCGTATACAATACCCCAACAAATTAAAATCAAAAGAACTAGAGCTCCCAAAGTTAGTGTCAAGGTAGCAGCTAAAAAACTTAAATCTGAGAATAGTCTTGAGGCATCAGCTAAAAAACTTAAATCTGAGAAAAGTCTTAAGACAGCAGCTAAAAAACTTAAAACTGAGTCTCCGAAATGGGTAGCGTACGTAAAATCTCCAAAATTTTAGAAGGTATCTACTTTAACCCTTCCCACCCTGCCAGTTTCGGGGGTGCTGAAAAATTATATTTAGCAGTGAAATTAAAGGGTATTAGTAAGAAACAGGTACTAGATTGGTTAAAGGGAAAAGACGCGTACACTCTACATAAGAGAGTTTTTAGAAAGTTTAAAAGAAACAAGGTGGTTGTAACTAACATAGGAGATCAATATCAGGCGGATTTGAACAACATGCGTTCTTTGAGTCAGTACAACGACGGGTACAAATACATATTAACCGTAATAGATTGCTTTAGCAGAAAAGCCTGGGCCGTACCTTTAAAATCCAAAAGCGGTGTTGAAACGGTTGAGGCTTTTAAGTCTGTCTTTAGAGAGAGGGTTCCTAGGAAACTACAAACGGATAAGGGTACTGAATTTAGAAATTCCCAATTACAAGGATACTTGAAGGAGAAAGGGGTTATATTTTTTACAACTGAGAATGACGATATAAAAGCGTGTATGGTAGAATGATTAAATCAAACTTTAAAGTCACGCATGTACAGGTATTTTACAGAAAAGAATACCAATAGATATATAGATGTTCTAGATGACGTGGTTAAGGCTTACAATAACTCGGTGCATTCCGCGATAAAAATGACTCCTTTGGAAGTTACTGGTATCAATGTCCTTCAGGTTTTTAAAAATGTATACGGAAAGTACTTTAGCGAAAGGAAAGTTTACGGGAAAAATTTAAAGGTGGGCGAATACGTCCGAGTAAGTAGAAATAAGATGATTTTTGAAAAAGGGTACGAGCGAAATTACACAATAGAGGTTTTTAAAATAGTGGGAAAAATTGACAGACGCCCTCCGGTATTCAAACTAGAAGATTTAAACGGGGAACCAATAAAGGGGGTGTTTTACGGGATGGAACTTCAGTCGGTAGCTAGACCCGAGACGTACAAGATCGAGAAAGTTATTCGTAAGCGGACTAGGAGAGGACAAAAGGAGCTCTTTGTAAAGTGGCTAGGCTATCCCCCTTCTATGAATTCTTGGATTCCGGCTAAAGATGCAGTCTCCCTTTTACCTAACGCTCCCCAGCAACGCTAGCATGAAAATTTATGACAACAACAAGACGTCTTCGTACACTACCAAGTTGCCCCAGGCTATAGAGCTGATCGGGGATGACTGGGAGGTTGCTCTAGTAGAAGTTTTGTACCCAATGTCCTTTTTTAACATACCCAGTGAGGAAGGTCACGTGCAGGTGGTCTCGCATGAAAATAAAAAAGGTCGGGACGGAAAATCAAAGCCTATTGTTAAAGCCGAGGCCTTTATAGTTCCCGGGGGTTATTACAAATCATTAGAAGCCCTACTTAAACAAATAGCTTCCGGGTTAAACGGCTTTCAATACGGTTCAAAGTTTAAATTTGATTCGGATCCCCTCTCTGATTACATTTCTTTAACTATTCAACCTAACGGTATCTTGGCTCTTTCTCCCACTTTGAAAAGGATATTAGGATTTAAAACCCCAAAAGGTCAAAGTACGTCTTTCTCTTGCCCTTCGGATAAAACCAGCCAATCGTATAGAAGCTCTGTTCCCGCTAACTTAAATTATTATGTTCCCGACCAATTGTTTATTTATTCCGATATAGTAGCTAATGAATTTATAGGCGATACGGTAGCCCCGCTACTTCGTATAGTAGGCGTAGACAGCGAAAAACCTCACGGTTCGACTATAACTAAATCATTTAACTCTCCCCATTACGTTAAAGTTGCTAAACGTTACTTTCATACTATAGACATTGATATAAGGAATAGTTTAGGCCAAGCCGCGTCATTCGAGTTTGGAACGTCGACCTGTAAACTACACTTTAGACCATGCCAAAACCCCAAACATTAGAGTCTCGTTGCGAGTATAGGAGGTATTATTTAGATCAGGTAGGGGGTGGAGGGGTGTCAAAAGTATTTGTCGGGACCCCCCACCAAAAAGGACACGGAATTGGGAGCGCCCTGAAAGGGTTATTTAGATGGGCACGCCCCTTATTAATTAGAGGTGCAAAGTATCTGGCACCTAGAGCCATTAGTACGGGACAAAAGATTCTTGGTGACGTAATGCAAGGTCAGAATGTGAAAAGTGCAGCGAAAAAGAGATTGCAGGAAACTTATGAGAACATGACTGCTGCACAGCAAGGTTCAGGATTAAAGATAAAGAGACGCAAAGTTAAACGCCTGTCAGTTTATCACCGTCATTCAAAGCAGACGCCACGCGATATATTTAGCTCCTGAAAAAAGTCATGTTTTCTCTCCAAGCTCTTAAGAGTGAATTGGACATTTTTGCCCCTGTGCCGATTCAAACTAGTGTCGAACATGCTCAAGGTGTATGGGCCAAACCCTTGGCGGCCATTGGTGATAGCTCTACCCTCGAATACCTCATCTCGGGCAATGGAGATAGCTACATCGATGTAGCCCACACCATGCATTACAACAAAGTCAAAATCACCAACGAAGATGGAAGTGATCTTCCTGATGCCGCCGTGGTAGCTTTCGTAAACAACGCTGGCCACGCATTGTGGAGAACTTGCGATGTTTTCTTGAACAATACCCGAGTTTCTTCAGCCGCTCAAAACTACGCCTTCACTTCTTTTATCGAAACTGTCTCAAATTACGGACCCGCGGCCAAAACATCTCACCTTATGATGGCCGGATGGGAAAAGGACGAAGCCGGAAAGTTCGACGACTTTTCAAATAAAGGTTTCGTCGCTCGAATGGCTAAAACTGCTAAATCGGCCGTGATTGAATTTTTTACACCCGTGTTTAGTGACGTGTTTAATATTCCCGAATATCTCTTAAACGGGGTGGACCTTAAAGTCGTGTTTACTCGCAACAAGGACGAGTTTGCCTTAATGTGTGAAGAAACAGCCACTCTCAAAAACTGTAAAGTCAAGATACTAGACGCTGCACTCGCGGTACGTAAAGTTAAACTCAGTCCTAAAATATTGTTAGCGCATGAAGCAGCGCTTAATAACGGTACTGCCAAATATAATTTTACGCGCACCGAACGTATTTATAAAACAATTTAAAGTACTTATAAAAAATTGAAGTACTTGTAAAATACTAAGTTAAAAATACTAAAACACTTGTAAAAAATTGAAAATACTTGTAAAACTAAATGAAAATACTAAAACACTTGTAAAAAATATAAAAAATTGAAAATACTTATAAAAAATACTAAAACACTTGTAAAAAATATAAAAAAATGAAAATACTTATAAAAAATACTTGTAAAAAATTTAAGTTAAATTGAAAACACTTGTGAAAACTAAGTTAAAATACTAAGAGTCAAATACCAATACTAACAGTTAAAAATACTAAAGCACTAGGATATGGGCACGGAATAACTCACAAGTTTTGTTTGGGAGCAGAAGATTTCTTGGCTTGCATCAACAGCGGTCAGAAGTAAACTGATAAGTAGCCTAGACTGATCCGCCCTTTTATACTTTCGTGATACAATTAGAAAAAAAAATAGATCCCCCTCAATGTCATAAACATGTCTTAACACGTTTGGGCTAGTCATAAAACACTCTAAATATAAATTCCATTGATAACAATACAACTGTTTCGACCACGCCCCCTTTTAAGGTACTAAAGCACCTGGTGTGGGGTCCAATTAAAGAATTGACAAAATAAATTCTTTTGTTCAAGTTCAGCCCCTTTTAAAGGCCATAGAAGTCTTGAAATGACCCAGAAAGACAAAGGGAATAGATGCTTTTGTTCAAGTTCAGCCCCCCTTTTCAAGGTCATAAACCAACCTGTGGGGTGGCCCAATCAAAGAAAAATAAATTCCCACGCATCTCAGGGACCCGAGGTCATTCCCCCCCCCCCATCCCTAAAAGCCATAAATAATTTTGAGGAACTCTCAAGACTGAAAATAGGAATGATTTTGATAAATTTAGTTAGAATTTATTTCAACGCTTTAAACATTTGAAATGTTTTTTTTCAAATGACGCTTTTCGTGTCAGTCAATTGCCACGTACATGAATGATTTCGTGTCGGTGGATTATTCAATTTCACATGTATTCCTAGGGGATTTTAAAAAATTTAAATGACGCGTTTCGTGTGTGTACAATGCAATGTAAATTATCAAAAACGTTTTACTTTTAACACGAAATGTGTTGAGAAAAGCTAAGTAACACCCTACACTATCACCACTGAAAAGGTTTTGTCAAGACTGTAGTAGGTATAATAGTATTACAAAGAACAAATTAAGGAAAAAAATTATATTAAATGAGTTACATTTCAAGTTTTTGACTGGTTCTTTTATAATTTATAAAACGTAATAAGGTATGGAATATATTACAACAATTGGATCTAACTTTCATGTCGCAAAAGTTCTTGATTAAACATTTCAATTATAGCTTTCTCGAGATTAACACGTTTAATTCTTAGTACAATATCGTCATTCGGAGTAAGTGTTGTTGGTATGGGTTGAGTTGGCGGAATGACTTTTTCTTTCTCCCACTCTTCTTGAGGGACATCTCTGTACTTTCTGTTTGGCGGCATGTCTTTAGTCAATGGGTTTTGGATGAATATAGGTATGTTATTTGTTGGTAATCCTTGAAGTAGTGGACAGTCTGCCTTGAATTTCTGATGCTCTTCGAAAACATTGTCGTTAGGTTCCCATCCTCGTAGCGTTAAGTCACAAAAATGGCATTTAACAGCGTCCGTCCCCGAACTTAAATAGTAAAACCCATGACGGGCTAGTTCTGACGGTTTTACAAACGTACTCGCAAATGCGCCAAACGTTTCTAGACGGGTAATTTCTCGATTCATCTTATCCTGGAGGTGTCTAACAATCAAATGAGGTCCTGACCAAATCAGACGCTATTTATATCCCCAAATAAGGGGATGAAAGGTTAGATTGTAATGGACGCGGTTACTAAGCAGACGTTAATTCGCGAAGCTCTTTTAAAGCCAGGGAAAATACTGGCCGTTACTTTCATCCTAGTAACTGTATTTCTAGTTGAATTTGCATTTTGGTATTTTAAAAATATTACTTTAATTTCGGGTAACGCAACAAAGACATAACATGTTGAGACTTGTCAGGATAGTGCCTTAGGGGCAAACACCTGGAAACAATTAAATGTTTCGTGGTAGGAAGAGTCACCGACTAACAAAGCAATAAATCCGAAAATAGATTCAATTCATAACAATACAACTGATTCGACCATACCCCTAAACCCATTAAAACACGTCTTTATAGTAAAAATAAAAACGGATGGGGATAAATTCTTTTGTTCAAGTTCTGCCCCTTTTTATGGCCATAGACCCGTCTGACCATGGTTACGTATAAATATTACGTATAAATAAAAAGCCGATGGAATGTCTTAACACGTTTGTGTGAGTCATAAATCACTCAGATTCCATTGATATACAAAAGGTTTACCCTCGCCCCCCTTTAAGGTACTAAACCATCGCGACTTTAGGGGGTGGTATGTAGCCCATAAAGGGCAATAAAAAAAGAAAAGCACCAGTCAATATACCCTCAGGCTAATTATCAAGTACGCACTCAAGAAAATCACGCAATAAAAATCATTCAGTCGTCAGCTTTTAAACCGTAAGGACCTGCCGTAAGAATGCCCACCAAGATCATAGATTACCGCGTGAACGCCCGTGTTAGACTTGGGGCTGATTGCTATGCCGTTTTCGGTGTAAATGGATTCGAGCCAAGCTTACTTTTGACAAAGAAGGACGGGACTATTGTTATAATCTCGGAAGACGTTTTGAAGGAATTTATGGAGGAGTGGACGGAGATCTATTCAGCTTTGGAGACTGGCGACCTGGGTAATTATCGTTACTTGAACTTGAAAATAAAAATAACCGTTATGGAGGGGAGTATAGTATTCGACGATGGCAGCGTATTCACTCTAACAAAGGCCGAGGCAGGGAAACTGAACGAGAAATTTAGTTTTATGAGATTTCACTTCAAGCTTTTAAACGATCAAGCCGAAGTTATTAAATGCATGTACGAAGCTATTGTAAAACGCATGAATGATATATATCAAAAATATTATGTAAGTCGCGGTACTATGTCTCACAATGATTACGACCGTGTAAAAAATTTCCTAGCGGCGTGTATAGTTCCTTCGAGCATTTTCGAAGATTTTTGTAACTTGGTTCGTGACAAAAACTTGACGCGTAAACTACAATTATATAATTTATTCTACATTTGCTTAAATAACGACGCGTACATTCGCGAATTAATTGGAATTGATTGTGTTCATTAAAGGTTTTTGACTAAAATTCGATTCTTAATAATAATAAGCCTAGAATAACCTAGCATAAGCCTATCTTTCAGGATCTACCATAGCATAAGCCTATCCCTACAGGTATCAGCCACGTGACGTCATCAAAAATTAGCCGTGACGTCATCAAGAAAACCACCACCAGGTGGCTCAAAATTCAAATTTCCCGCCAGCACCATCACGTGACGTCATCAATTCCCCCCCATCTCCTCCCCTCCAACACCATCACGTGACGTCATCAATTCCCCCCCATACCCCCCCACCCCAGGGATGGCTTTATTACCCGGGTTTTACCCCCCCCCCTGAAAGGGGGGAAAGAAGGGGGGTAAAACCTGGGTTATAAGGCCGTCCTTACTCTCTTATATCTAGGAAAATAAGTTTGTAGTAGTAGACCTCTTGACACGGAAAGGTAAAATTTTGGTTTTTCCAACTTGTTATCGTTTATTTTTATCTCTAAAATGTCGGGGTGATGGGTGTGGGGTATATCTTAATCTATGGGGTCGGATACTTTTGAATTTTTATCTGTAGGGTCGGATACTTATGAATTTGTATGTTTGAGGTTTTCATATTTATTTCCTTTTTATTTATGTGCTAATTATATAGAAAACGATTTTCCCCGTTTCCTACCGCGCTCCTCATGTGTTTCGTTCTCGTTCGGTAGCTATCGCCATCTATGTTATGTTTGACTGGAACGTTTTGCGGTTAATTCAAATGTGGGTTTAGATAGAGCTAAGATAGTGTTAAATGAGCGTTAAGCGTTTGATCATTTTACCATTGCTAAAGGTAATTCGAGGAGATAATCACTAAAATGGGTAATCATTAGAACTAAACTTTCCCCTGCAACAAAAATCAACTGCGGGGACAGTACGAGTTTTAACTAGCTGGACGGTTTTTTGGATAACCTGATTTGTGACCTAACACCGTACCCTACGATGTGAAATGTCCGCCCAGATAAGTGTCTTGCTATCCCAACGTTTACTACGGTTGATTGCAAAATTCACTTAATGGATACAAAATCGGTAAGCGAATGGACTAGAAATTTGCAATCAAACGGTCTGAAAATCAGCTGGCGAATGGATTCAAAATTGGTAGTCTAGTGGACACGAAATTGGTAGTATAGAGGACACGAAATTTGCAAGCAAACTGTCAGAAAATCGGCAAGCGGATGGACAAGAAATCAACTGGTAAACGGTTACGAAATCGCAAGGTGAATAGACGCAAAATTGGCTTGCGGATGGACAACATAACGGCTGGCTAATGGACACGATATCGGCTGGCGAATGAACACGATATCGGCTTGCGGATGGACAACATAACGGCTGGCTAATGGACACGATATCGGCTGGCGAATGAACACGATATCGGCTGGAGAATGGACACGATATCGGCTGGGGAATGGACACGATATCGGCTAGGGAATGGACACGATATCGGCTGGGGAAAGGACACGATATCGGTTGGGGAATGGACACGATATCGGCTGGCGAATGGACACGATATCGGCTGGCGAATGGACACGATATCGGCTGGCGAATGGGCACGATATCGGCTGGCGAATGGACACGATATCGGCAGGTGAATGGACACGATATCGGCTGGCGAATGGACACGATATCGGCTGGCGAATGGACACGATATCGGCTGGCGAATGGACACGATATAGGCTGGGGAAATGGACGGTTCCAAACCATTCGGTCGAAAAATTAATTCGGAGGCCCCATTCGACCGAACTCCCGCACTTTTGGCGACTTTCGAAAAGTGGTAAATAGCTTCAAATGACTGCACTTAACGAAAGTGTTCATTGCTATTTAATCTCCGATAATATAGAGTAGCAAAGAGTTATATTTTCAAACGATTTGAGGCTTATCTAAATATAAGGGAAAGATGAAATTAGCCATAATTCGTAACATTTTCTTTGATATTATTGTAAAATCATGCTTATAAAATAAATTTATATTTAAATCTGGGTAAATTAACACGTTACAGTTAGTTGTTGAGATATAATGGCTTTTTAAAGAAAGTTTTTCTTGTAGTTCAAATTTACTTCAGCAGAATCGTGGAACTTTAGTGGAGAATAAGTTTCGTTATTATTTGGATTTTCTAAACCTTTATTTCAACCGATATTCCTACACTTTGGGCCGTTCACGAAGAGTGTGGGAGTCGTGATCACTTGACGAGCATGCCGCTATCCATTGTCATTAAAGGAAACCACAGATTTCCATAAACTTTTATCATTTAAATAAAATAAGAGAAGTTTAGAATGAAAAACGGAGCAAATTGAAGAAGTCAAACGTTGACATGATATAGATACAATTCAGGTAAATTCCAACAAGCTCGACGACGTTGGAAACTCAAAAATAGAGCAGCTAGCAGATTGTTACATTGCAAGTCTAAATCTATTACGCGCGAAGCTTAATGGACTGTCTGATTAGAGTTCTGAAATAAGGAAGTCATAGACTTATTATGGGAGAGCCAGGGGAATGTCCCATTACAAGATAAAACCAAAGAAGTCAGGGACTAAAATAAGGAATAAAATAAAAACAAATGGCACCTAAAACATCTAATAACAATACTATTAATGGATATCAGATACTGAAATGTAGAGAAGCCGGCGGACTGTCTCATGACGATCGTCATGAGACAGTCCGCCTTTTTAAGTCTCGCATTTTCAGTTTCAGTATGGTTATGACACAGTCCGCCGGCTTCTCTATATTAAGTCTCGCATTTTCAGTTTCAGTCTGGTTGTGAGACAGTCCGCCGGCTTCTCTATATCAAGTCTCGAACTTTCAGTTTTAGTCTGGTTATGTGACAGTCCGCCGGCTACTTTGTATTAAGTGTGGCGCGTTCAAGTTATACTCTTGTTTAGTTAAACGTGCGAGACTTAGAGAAGCCGGCGGACTGTCTCATAACAAGACTAATACTTGAATGAGCGAGACTTAATATAGAAAAGCTGGCGCACTGTCTCAAAACATGAGTATAACTTGAACGCGCCACACTTAATACAGAGAAGCCAGCGGACTGTCTCATAACGAGACTAAAACCGAAAATGCGAGACTTGATATAGTAAAACCAGCGGAGTCTCATAAACAGACTAAAACTGAAAATGCGAGGCTTAATATGGAGAAGCCGGAGGACTGTCTCATAACCAGACTAAAACTGAAAATGCGAGACTTAACATAGTCAAGCCGGCGGACTGTCTCTTAACCAAACTTAAACTGAAAAGGCGAGATTTGATATAGTAAAACCAGCGGACTGTCTCATAAACAGACTAAAACTGAAAATGCTAGGCTTAATATAGTCAAGTCGGCTGTCACATAACAAGATTAAAACTTGATCGTTCCAGAGTTAAAATAGAGAAGCCAGCGGACTGTCTCATAACCAGACTAAAAATGAAAATGCGACTCTTAATACAGAGAAGTCAGCGGACTGTCTCATAACAAGACTAAACCTGAAAATGCGAGACATAATATAGTCAAGCCGGCGGACTGTCCCATATCAAGATTAGAATTTGATCTTGCCAGAGTTAAAATTGAGAAGCCTGCGGACTGTCTCATAACCAGACTAAAACTGAAAATCCGAGACTAAATATAGTCAAGCCGGCGGAATGTTTCAAAACAAGACTAAAACTTGGTCGCGCCTGATTTAATATAATCTAGAGTAAGAAAAACAGGCTAAGTTTAGAGCATTCGGAAGACTGTCAATCGACTTATAAAATTAGTGATAATAATGGACTGTTTACATTATTGCTATTCGGCATGTGTTTACGTGTATTATCAGTCCCGAGTTTTTAGGACACCTAGCGAACACACGGACTGTTAAAAGACTGTACTGTGGAGCCCATGTGCTACTGGGGTTCTCTTTCAAAAGTTTCTGGGCATAAGTTCTTGTTAGAAATTCATAAGATGCAATAAGTGTGCAACGGCGTAAGTCAATGTTGTAAACTCATCCAGGGGATTATCACTAAAACTATCAGTTCTTCGATTCGCCGGAATATTAGAATTACAGCATAAGTAGATTTATACGGTTATAATTTAATCACCGTTTAGAGTAGGGCATCGAGGGGCTATTAACTCAGATTTTATGCACGGTAAATCATTTAAGCATTGAAAAAGTTAGCGCTATTCATTCATTAGGGTAAGGTATAGAGGGGTTATCCACTCATTAGGGTAGGGTATAGAGGGGCTATTCACTCGTGGCTACTATCACGAGTCCTTGGACTGTCTTGTTTTGTTTTTGTTTTACTACGCCTCGATGCCCAAAGTTAGTGTTTCTGCCATATAAAATAAACGAAAGGAGTAGCAGACCAGCAGCGCAGAGCCGCGGTGAAACCAACTTCAAGTTTTTACCGTTCGGGCTCGTTTTAGCTGTTAGCTGTTATTTTCAGTTGTGAACATTGTTACCGGCTTTCATTTTTTTCATTTCATTTTTAGGCTTTCCATCAGTAGCTTTGAACGTCAGTTGTAAATTAGGACCTCAGACCATAATCGCATTATATTAAAAAGTCTTGGTTTGCCCAAGCCTTAAAAACAAAATGATAAGAGTTTTTCCAGTTGTCTGAAGCTGGGATATTATTTTTTTTTTCTATTGAATTTTAAAGACAATCCGTATTTTACTACTCTTTAGAATTTAATTCAATCACCTGATTTTACTGCTAAAGGATTAGTTTCCTATAAATTAATTGAAATAAAAAATTACTTATCTCAGATTTTTCAAGAACAATTCCCTTCATAGGCAAAGCTTAGATTATTATTATTATTATTATTTTCTTAAAACATTTTATCATGAAATTTTTTTCGTTTCAATGGAGAACGTACTTTAATTTTCAAATAATACTCTCATTAATAATGCATTATATGCGGTCTTTTCGAATACAAAAGGGGGCTGTTATCACCTTTCTTATATTTGATAAAGGTGTTCGTTTCTTCTTTAAGCACAGTCACAATTATTGAACTGTGTATATCCGTACTTGTGGGGAATATTTTAGAAGTGTTGGTTGAGTTGCTATTTAGTTGACAACATTATGAAAACTTGATGTGTTTAAAACCTTTCGAAAGGAAAATTCTCGGAAATTAAAAAAGAAAGAGTCAATTTGATTAAATTTACACGATGTCCCTCAAAATAATAAATGCGTGATAAAATCTTTCAGGAAAATGGAATTGTTGTGGAAAAATCTGAGATAAGTAATTTTTTATTTCAATTAATTAATAGGAAACTAATCCATTAGCAGTAAAAGCAGGTGATTGAATTAAATTTTAAAGAGTAGTAAAATACGGATTGTCTTTAAAATTCAATAGAAAAAAAATAATATCCCAGCTTCAGACAACTGGAAAAACTCTTATCGTTTTGTTTTTAAGGCTTGGGCAAACCAAGTCTTTTTAATATAATATCTGTTCCTTCAGCCTTAGTTTGTATTAATCTATTATAAAAATAATAATATGATTATGCTTGTCAAACGTCATTAATTCGATGTTCCAGTAAGATGTTTGTGAGCATATTGGCTCACTCCAAGTGCCTCTCATTATTTTATGGGAAAGATTAAAATTTTAAATCATTTGGCAGGGGAGTGGAAAATTAATTCACAATTGGTAGGCGGGTGGTAACTTATTTCATATAAAAAGGCGGTTGGTGACTCAATTAAGTTTAGTTGACCTTTTTGTATAGATTTAAAAAAAGTTATTTCTAAACCACGCGCCAGCACGCGCACATTTCATTGAAAGTTTGTTATTTAAGAATTTTCCCTTATATATACTAAGATTCTTCATCAAAAATAGACAACGAGCTTTCCAAGACTGGAACCTGCAATGTTTTGCCTCGAATGCAAACGCGTTATCCATTACGCCACAAGCCCGTACTTCGTAACAAAAAAATTATCCAAACATTGTATTTATAGGATTTTTTCATTTATGTTGAATAAAAGATCTGTAAAAATGAACACCGAGCTTGCCAGGACTCGAACCTGCAATCTTCTGCTCCGTAGGCAGACGCGTTATCCTATGCGCCACAAAGCCGATGGAGGCTGAACAAAATGCTATGAATACAGTGTAATATATGTAACGGTTTTACCATGATTTATAAATTAATTAAAATAAAATACTTAGAATTAATTGTTCTTAATCAAACTTCAGAAGTTCAACATTCAATAGTTCCTTGATAATTCAAAAGTGTTTCGAACCTTAACTTCGCAGTTGTTTCTGAGTTATTCGATGGAGTGGACCACCAAAAATCCCACGCTTTTTCTATGGGACGCTAAGCCTAAAATCTGTGAATTATTTCTTTAACATTACGGGGGGTGTGGGTTCTTATCTAGAAGGGCCTACCGGCCCTCTGGAATAACGCCCTACCTTTTGGTTAACAAAATTCTCGTGGCACGCCCCATGTCTCGCGCCACAATTGTCACATTGCGCAATTTTTTTGAAATCTTGCGATAAATTTATTCAACACGGAGCGTGCTACGAGAAAATTGTTAGTAAAAGCCAGGGCGCTACGCAATTGGTTTGAGGTCCTAATTTAAAATTATCAATGAAATTTCAAATTAATTGTAGTTTTAAAATCGTTCGGTGTTATTTCCTGGTTGTTTCACTATGCAGATTGGCCTTATAGAAAATTCAATAAAAAATTACCTTATTTTCCACTTCACCATCCCTTTAATAAACGTCTGATTTGTTTCAAAGTATTGCGCCACAATTTAAAACGATCTAACTATCAATAATGTGAATAACTAACGACGAAAATACATAATATTAATTATATTTATTTTAGTATTTAAGATAATTTTGTTTCTCAACTCAAATTTAATTCAGAAAGAGTTAAACAGCAGTCTATGTGTTTGTCTGGGTGTGTCCGCCGTTGTTACAATGCTTTAGCAGTTCGCCTTGTGTTGATGCGTAAAGAAATCCTACAGAACCTTAATATTCTCTTTTCCACAATATAAAGTGAATATCTGGAAATATTTTTCGTAAATACGATGCCTTTAGTAGTTTTGTAGCTTTAAAACTCTGTTTCATTTTGATATTCCAAGGATTTTTTTTAATTTTATTAATTGAAATGGCTGTTTATATATTACTTAAACTATACTACATCTGTATATAGAATAATCCTTGCTTTAAAGATTAGAAGAAGAAAGCTTGGGCCTTGACTCTTTCGGGTAAATCAAGTGTTATCCGTAATAGGCTAAGTTAACTAAAGAGTAAATAATTGAGACCTGAGGTGAAGTGAACTATGGGCTTTGATTTTCGTGTCTGTTATGAAGGGACATTAACGGTTCAGAGTGACCCGAAAGTTAAATACACGTTTAAATAATCAGGTTTAGATTTTATAATAGAAGAAAGCATCATGGTGGCAATTAGATCAGTGAAAGGGCTAATCGTAATCGGGTTATAGCTTGTTATGGTGCACATTGACTTTCAGCAGAAGTGGATCATCTTACAGCTCCCTAGAAGTACAGGACGATATAACATAGCTGTGCATCAGCATTGTCTCCCAGCACAGAAGTTTAAAGGGTATATGCGAAACGCAGCGGCGAATTTGTGAACTAAACCAAAGGAATGATTTTGGCGCGAAAGAAATTTTTAATAAGCGGGGCAAGCAAACGGAAGTAAGCGGTAGCCAATGAGGAAAGGGTTTGAGAGAGAAGAGCGCAGAAGGAAACAAGTTGTTCCATACTAAGTGTTGGGTTGTAAATATTATAGTAGAAGTCCACTTTATTTTTCCGATTTTAAAAAATAACTGGCGGTCTATAGGTATTTCGCGCAATTTTTAAACGCTTGTGTTGAAAAGGAAATTAATATGAATTCAAATGATCAAAATCGCCTTCAACAAGCTAGATATTTTTCAGTTTTACAAAACGTTTTAGTCGCTTTTAAAATCACACAAATCGTAGGCGTTTTTCCTAATTAGCAAAGAAACATAAGCCATTCTAAACAAAATTATAACGCGATAACAAACTTCACACTAATCACGACACTGACGGCTGTCTGACAGCCATTACTATCAACCGGAACTTCCGTTGGTTAACATAACTCCAGATCCGGGTTAAAGGGCAAACTTTACCTGTAAAACTGAGCTATAGATGGCGGGCTTAGATGTCTTGGAAGAAAGCGCTGTTTACAAAAGCACAACCTACGTCCAGAACTTATAGGGAGCTGTAATATGATCCACTTATGCGTTCAGTGCGTCTAAACACAAGTCAGCTTTGGTGATATTTAACGTTAATACTCATGTTGGCAAGAATATCGTTGAGGTGAAACGAGACATAGTGTTTATACTGCGAACCATTTGTGAATGTATAGCTATGAGAATATAGGGTTTACAGTTTAAGAGTAAGTAAAGACATTTTGACTACTTCTTAAATTTCTATAGAAATCATACATTTCTATAGATTTCAACGTCCTTATTCAGAATAAAATAAATTTTCACCAAAAATCCACCTCTAAATATTTAAAAATTAACTTCAAATATAGATAAAAAATAGGTGCTAAAATTGCCGCCAAATAGAATTGAATTTGTCTCTGCTGTCTGACGTCATAGCTTGGGGATTTAGACCGCTCTGATAGTAGTAAATTGGTACTTTTCTTTCCATATTTTCCCACCAGTTAGTATCTCGCCTCTTACTGATAGTGGTAGACTGCCAGTGTAGCCAGTCTCCTTTGAGGTTTTGTAGGAAACCGAAGCGGTCTGGGAGTTTTTCACTAGCCGCGGTAGTATTTGGTAGTATCCAGTCAGAAATATTATCTTAGAGGGACTGAATTAGACACGCCTTCCCATAACAAACCAATGCGTTATACCAGCCAATAACGGAGCCCCCTCTCTTGACGTCAGATCTATGTTGCACGTGTTCAATGTTTACAAAAGGTGCCTTTTCTAAATCTCGTTTTGTTTTCATTATAATTTAATAACCGCTCGTCAGATTTTTATAAAACTTTAGAAATGAACATTTTTCACTTCATATTTACCAAAAATGAAGGAATTAACCTTTCCAGGGAAATGTCTTTACTTACTCTTTAAGGCGTAGACAATTGGGCCTTTTCAAACACATAAAGGTAGAAGCCGATTCGGCTTTACACATGAAGTAGGTAACATGTGCCTGGGGGAGCTACACGATATTCTCTAAGCTCCTAGGAAAGAACCTCCCCTTACGCGGAGGGAAATGGTTCAGTAACGCGGTTCCTTCGGATCCATGCGATATTTCCGCCTTAAGAACCGATTTACCAGGTACATTATTTCAGGAAATACTCTAAAGACCGAGCAGGGTGGCTAAATATTCTTTAGCTAAAACTATTCACAATAGCAAAAATTATTTGGGAGTAAGGAACGAAGATCTTATCAATATGAGTAGCTTTTGCTTGGACTATTTAAATCGCCGTGAATATGTTTTTTTACGAGGAATGTTTTCTGCTCCTCCGGCTACGGCCAGACCAGCCGTCGGCGGCTCGGGAATCAGGATACCGCCAATACCTAGCCAAGGCTTAATGTAGTTTTCGAGTCTACTATTATTCGCAGAGCTATTTTTCTCTTGCAGTTAAAAAAATTCTTATATTATTTAGTTGAAGTCTTATTAAGTGACTCGGAAATGTTCGGAATTTGAGCTTTAAAACGTTGAATATATTATAAAGACTACCGAACGATACCGCAAATTTGCCTTCTGAGCTTCCCAGTTAGGTCGACGGCGAGGTCGCATGCAGGAAAATAGTAATAGCCGTCGCCGATTGGTCTGGCATTAACGAGGTTATCTACGGTTAGGGAGGGGGCTCATGATTGGTTAAAAGCTTTTTGTTCGTCTGCTTAGTTTTTACTTCGGGAATGTCATGAAATCCATGGCCAAAGCTATAGAAAAGTGAGGGACATACGTACTTTATGTGTGAAGCATTATCCGCTTCTGATAAAGGTTATATCTCTCCAAAATTTATACACTTCATTTTCTGTTATTCTTGCCATTTACCGATTTCCATGTGTCGTCTGATTTACTGTATATTCGCTAAGCTTCAAAACAGAGAAATAATTCTATATCTAGGTTAATAAGTTTGTAGTAGTAGTCCTCGGAGATGTAATATTTTGGTTTTTCGAACTGGTTTACACTTCATATAAAAATATTGTCACTTGGCTATAGCACAGGAAAAATGAGATAATAATAACAGTATTACCAATATTAGAACCAAGTGCAGATATGCATTATATAAAGGAAGTGACAAAATAACATTTTACGTGTAGCCGGTCCAAAGCGAAGCTTGTCATATTATTGCAAGTTATTATTTGTACCAAGATCTCATTCACGTGAATGAGTTCTTGTTTGTACGGATAATTAGTTTAGAAGTTCATATATGATACTCTTTTGGCTTATTTAATTTTAACTCACAAAATATCAAGTTACAATCAAACAGACGCTGTCCGTACTACTTGTGTTGTAAAATTATTAGACTACTTTGCCTAAACCCATAACCCTGAACTTTGAAGTCAGAAAGCTGTTGTTATATGACTCATTTTCTTATGATATATTTAATAATATTTATGCCTGCCCGATTGTCCACAGCAAAGAAACAACAGTAAAAATGTTGAAGTTTTTCCATGGCCTAGGGTTATTCCCGTGAGGAACAAAACTTAAACCTCCGTTTATATTTTACTTTGAATGATTCATGCTTAGTGAGAAAAGGGGAGAATAAGGGACTGAGAGGAATTTAGGAGAATTCTCAAGCTAAAAAGCTGCCCCAGCAGAAAGAACACTCGTGCGGGATATGTAAGATAATAAAAAACTGAAACAATAGGGGCTAAAAAAGCGCGCACGAGAAAAAAAATTCATTACTAGACGCCATACGTCCAGTTGTGAGCGAGACTAATAAATATTAACTGTAGAACTCTCGGCAGACAACTTTCCCTCTAAAGACTTAAGCTATCCTCAAGCACAGTCTGCGAAATAGCACACATCCTCTGGTCCAAAACCAGTTTATTAATTGCTTGGACTAGTTTTTTAATTCAAAAAATGGGGGTTACTGCTTCTCGGGACCAGTTTATTAATTGCAAATCTAGAGGAGAACAAACGCTGGGACCACTCCGGAGACCAGTTTATTATTTAGGACACTAGGGGGGTCACTGGTCCCAAGGACTAGTTTAAAAATGATCCTTATCTTCCAGACTGTTCAAGCACCATGCCTAAACCTCCGCGCGCCGCCATCCTTAAACCACCGCACATTGCGTGCTTCGGAAGAGGCGGAGTCAAATTTTCCTTTTTTGCGGCTTCAATTAGAGTTCGTTCTGGTGGAGTCACCAAATAAGTGTTTACTTTAAAAAATCGAAATCGGAATGATGGGGATGAAAAGCCCTGAACACACAGTATTCCTGAGGCCATGCATTGCCAAAGCTATGCTAGAGAGACCTTGAAAACAGTGCTAAGGCATTTTCCTGTTTTTGTGTTATTGAGCCTTATCCTGCAGGTGATACAATTGGGCTATTGGTACGATCGCTGGTTCTAGAAAACGCAGCGGGGGGTTTCGGACTCTCGGAAGTGGGGACTGGGGAAACGCGGCAGTCACAACAGAAATTAACCTGATGTGAGGAACCGCTTTACAATCACGAAAAAATTCCTCTTTGACTCGTTTTACATCAGCTGCTTACGACAATGATCAACCCAACTTCTTTCTTTGAAGTGACACAAGTGACAGTTTATATAGAACAAGTAATGAGATTGCATCTGAATTGAAACACTATACGCATATGAAAGTTAATATAGAACGAGTAATGAAGATTGCATCTGAATCAAAGCACTAGAAATACGCATATCAAAGTTAATATAAAGCGAGTAGGATGAAAAGATCTCTTACAAAACGAATTCTAAATGAAAATATTATAAATATGTTTCGGCATTACGATTCTTTTAGTAGTTGTGTAGTCTTATCATCTCAATATTCCAGGAACATATTTTGATATTAATATTTCAAATTTGGTGTTTACTTTTTAATTCAGCTTTACTACATTTATATATAGTGTAAACGTAAATTTTGACTTCACTAAATAATATGAATGGTAATACTTTATCTTTCCATAACTGTTATTACGATTTGGTCTCTGAATTAAGATACCAAATTGACCTTCTTTCGTGTCATTTTTAGGAGGTCTTAACGGTTTAGAGTGAGCCGAATGTTAAATACACATTTAAGTGATAGATGTTATGTTCTTTAAAGGAATTATTTTGGTTATGTAGTAAAAGATTTGACACTTTAACCTTTACAAGTGCACTTGGCCATATGTCGCCAAATTTGTGATATTTATTTCCGGTTTTTCTCATTGGCTGATTGACTTCTGTTTAAAAAGTAATTTTTTTATTGAAAATGTTAGCCCTCGTCTCGGCTCGGAGAAATTTATTTTGGTTTCCCAACTTGTTTAATATTAGTACCGTCAGATGAAAATAATGAGATTGAAAATTAATTTTAACTGTGAAAATCTTTTTCCACGTTCTACTGTTTTATTTAATGGTTTTTCACCGTTGTTTTAACAGCCATGAATGGCTGCAATGGTTTCGCCGTTAATTATAATGGCAAATTAACACGATCGAGGAAAACACTTAATTGACTGTTATATTTACGGCAAAACTTGTTACTGTTATATACCTGTAAATTTCACACTGTTCTTACTGCTTGGTGGCGGTAATTTTCTTTAGAGTGTAAGAGTGTTTGATTAATAGCGAATTCCACTTACTGCTCTCGGAGCGCTCACATGGAGCAATAAATATAGGAGACCCTGATTTAGCAAAAATAGTCTTTAACGAAGCCGAGAACTACTTCTCCCATTTATATGGCTCCATGGGAGCGCTCCGCGAGCAGTCAGTGGAAATCGCTATAAGGTTTATTTAGGAAATGGGCCTATCCTGGATGTACTACAATACCGGGTCAACCCGTGACGGAGGTGGAGCAAGCCCTAAACCCTCGATTTCTAATTACAATTTGTAATTGCAAAATAAAATGGCACTGATGGAAAATACAAAACCGTTGTCATTTATTAAAAAGTTTCTTATATATTAATCTTGGTGACAATCCCTTTATTTGCGTCTAAAATTATTAAATCTCCTGGACACGTCACGACAAGAGAAAAAAAACATTATGTTAACCAATTAAAACCATGCGGATAAACACGCGTTTAATTTGGCGAGAAATTTAAACTAGAAAATACCACGTGGCCACACCAAGACTTACCCGACTTAAACTTTCTAGTGGCTCCCTCTACTCCAACAACGCATGGTAGACCATATTCTCTGGCCACAACAGCGCCTAATTCAAATGTATTAAAACCACGTGCGTTTATATCTATATAAAATAATTTTGTTACCATGAGACACCAAGCCCCCCAGTTCCGTAATAACTCCCGTTAACATGGGAAAGTAAGGACTCCATCCTATATCAGTTCCCTTGGCTATAAGAATTTCACCTTTCTGCAAAATAAAGAGCTAAAGTACGCGACAAGAACTAGTTTAACCCTTCACGCCGCAAGTACTTGAATTAATTTGGCTTCCTGAAGATTTACAGCGACTCTAGCCTTGGCTTTGACGTACCCTTGACTCACGGGTGTTCCCGACATCGTGAAAGTTGCCTCAACTGGTTCTTCCTTTTCGTCGCTGCGGTTGATCTATCAGACAAGGGTTAAACAATCGTAAACCTAACTCGATCTTAATGAATATTGTTTAATTACAGGAATTGGATATCCTTTACTAATTAGCCCAAATTCCAAGGCATCAAGCTTTGGGAAGAGTGCCTTTCGACGAATGGCCCTGAAATTGGTCCGAAACAAATTTAAAATTACTTAATATTGGCCTTCTTCCTTTGATGATTGGTTTTACTTTTGAACTATTTTGGCATTCCTCGTTTCAAACAGTTCAAAAAGCTCAAAGTTAGTCATAAAGAAGTACAACTCCTTTTCGGGTATCAGTCCTTCAAGTACCATTTGCTCTGCCGTTTTCCAACAGGCTCGTCGCCATTTATTCACAGAGTAAATGTACAATGACTTGAAAGAGATACATAGTAATACTGAATTGCATCATTTTTACCCCAAAAAAATAATAATAATAAATTAAAATAAAGAGTTGTGCGTACCTTTGACATTTCCCTACAAGCTACTTGTCGTCTGCATAGCGGAATTAAAACTCTCAAGTACAATTTGGACATAAAGGTTAGAGGGACAACCATAGCCGTTTTGGTTTTCTTAAATTGTAAGTTGGATCCAGCCATAGACTATCCACGAAAGCACGTCATTTAGTCTTAGTCAATCTTTAAACAAATACTATCTTACCTGAAGCGTCTCAATTAAAGGCATTTCGTCCATTTCCCACGGTTTATAGTAAACGTCGAACTTTCGAAATTTCCCACAATTGAAAACATATTTAAGAAGGTAGAGAATAAGATTCATTTACCTCATTGATGCCTCGATGTCCGTGCGTTTTGAGGAACTCCAGGTACTTGAATCCCACTTCGGACTTGGTGCTTTTCAGCCAACCAAGGGCGGACTAAAAAATTGAAGAGTTTTAAGAAATTTAGCGAAAAACCATCACGAAAAGGTATTTAGAGCGCTCGATGTAATTGCTCATTATTACATTTTTGGTCATTCTTTTAAATTCGTTAACATCAATAGCTTTTGCGATAGCTCGACTCAATTCCTGCAAGATAAATAAAAGCCCGTTTTCCAATATTCCTTAAGCCTTGTTTAGCACGAAGTTTTTACCTCAATTGCCACCGGAACAGTTGCACTTTCTACAGTTTCCATGCAATGTGAAAGTATCGTGGCAAAATCAATGTATATAGTATTGCTCCATTCTAAGATGTGAAATAGAAATTCATTATATATACTTTTGTTTTTTTTTTAAATTTAGCCTATACTTGCTCCCATAGAAGACATCAAGACCGTCATAACCACGGTGTTGACCAAACCCGAAAGTAACGACGCGTCGATATGACGTACAGCGGGCTTAAAAAATAATGAAACCCATTGAATATGAATTATAAAATTAATTTTTAAATGGTTAATTATCACATCTTTAAATCCATAAAATTCCTCCATTGTTTTGATAAACATTTCATGAGCATTTTTACACTTATCCAATTGGTACTTCTTGTTATACAATGTTTTTCTGCATTTATGCAACCGCGATTTGCAAAATATCAAATTCTACAAAGATTCAACGAAGTTTGAGTTTTACTTTCGGTTTCATTCTGAATTATAAGAATATACCTGAATGTTAAATAATATCATTTTTAAATTAGAGAATGGGGAATAATATTTATTGCGTTTGTCCGCTTGGTCCAACATATCTTTGTCGTTCAAGATTTTACCAAAGCCCGATATCATCGAGGCTTCCGTCGCTAAAGATTTGACGCCATTTTGGTGAAATCGCAACGCAAACTACATTTGTAGCAAAGTAGAATTAGGAGTAATTAGGTGATCTAAGCAAAATGCGGCTAGCTCTGAGTCGCTGCTGTACTTTTAAGATTAAGATTTATATACCATTGGCATATTGAGAAATGTTCGTAAAGACATGATAGGAAAAATGATAGGACCAAATACTTCGCCGTAAAATATCCAGTTGCTTATGCTTTTATAGTAACGCTGAAAGAGTACAAGTGCAAAATAATTTCGCAATACTCCGTATGGTTTCCAATGTGCTAAGGTTATATATACTATAAGTTAACTTAGAGTGCCACATAAACTTGCGAAATGCCTGTTCAATTCAATACTCGCGGGATGCAGTGACAACGATACTATAAGGTGCCATTTCTAGTTTGGCATACATTTTTTCTCTTTTCTTAAACTGTTGAAGTCACGTAAATAAAATTTCCTTATTAGCTAGGTGTGGTTCGCATTGGGGTGGGCGTGTTTGTTTCGCATGTACTAATGTAGTACAGTTGAGACCCAACCAACAAATAAACAAGTTGACTGGATCTCGTCTCCAAGACTCCAACTAAGGGATAGAATCACGCGACTAACAAGGGTGCCTGTAGCACCATCTGTTATTTAGGGACTAAAATAAATTTATATTTTCTGATTGGACTAGTCTTGACAGAGTCTGACTCTTGGCAAGAAGGGATTTAGTATAAGAAGGCATAAATAGCGTCTTCGTGATGAAAAAAAAAAACAGATACGCGGCGTTTTTAATAGTCCAAGCAAAAGTTGATAAGTTCTTCGTGCCTAAGTTACTCCCAAATAATTTTAGGTATTGTGAATAGTTTTAACTAAAGAATATTTTAGAGACCCGGTCTTGATAGTAGTTCTGGTTTTTATGTACCTGGTAAATCGGTTCTTAAGGTAGAGACGGCGGAAGGAGCAGCATTACCGAATTATTTTCCTAGGAGCTTAGAAAATATCGTGTAGCTCACCCAGGCACGTGTTACGTACTACATGTGTAAAGTCTAATCGGCTTCTGATAATAGTAGATAAGTTGCTCAAACAAGAAAGTTAGACACTTATTTAAGGCGAACCCCAACTTTAACTCAATAAATTAATTTAAAAAAATATATATACCCTAGGTCTACTCGTTCAGCACACACAAAGAGAATTTGTTTACATTATGGTTTGGCGCGCATAAGTAGCGGGAATGGCGGCGCATGTCGCTAGCTATGTCAATATCACGTGGTTTGTAAGTTCAAATGCATGACGTCAGGGGTAACGATTTCCACACCTTCTCCCCTTTAATTCAAACTGAAAAACCCAGAACATAGCCTGTTAAAGATTCCTAGCAGAAGAAATCGACGTATTCCTGCTATAACCATGAATCTATATAACTATGAATATACAGCTCTGTCATATGCCCCTTCTATCATGTCGATTTGGTTTGGGTGTTACCTTCCTAGCTTTGACGCGTTTTGCGTAGCCAATCACAAGACAAGAGGAAGTAACGTTTATAATTTAAACACCCCCGGATTCCCCCTCCCTTCTCCCGCTCCTAACACTAGCAGACACGTGACTGATGTCTCCATTCGCTACGCCCCGCCCAAACTTTATCAAGAGGTTAGACATCGCAACGCAGCTGTATATTCATAGTTATATAGATTCATGCTATAAATAAATAACAGTAACCCGGTGTTTATAAATAGTGTCCTTTCCGCCTGAAAATGAATGTTTCCCACCCCCGCGCTAACCCCAAAAACAGGAGTTTAGAGAAAATATTTCGATTATAAACACAGTCAACAAATCGGCTTCGATAGAGCTGTCCATCGTTTTAAATCAAAATTTGAGGGTTTCCTTAATATAACCGGGTGAATTCTTTGACGATGCCAATGCTTTTTCTTTCACAATACTTCAAAGAGCAGGAAGCGGATCCTTTTTTAAAAAGGGTCCCGACAAACTTGTTTATCCGAAGTCAGGAAAACTGCTGTAAAATCTTACCATAGCGCTAATTTACTTTCCTTCGAAAGTATATTATTATTTCTTACACATTACGAGCCCCAAGGTGATTGGGGAATTTGCCTTAATTTATTTCTATTCATTCTTGTTTTTCGTGTACCCCAGAAGCAAACAAACATACACACAAAACGCAATTGATAGCCATAATAGTTTGAAGCTCTGCACCCTTCCTCTCTTTAGGCTGACAGTTTAACAGCAGCTAAAATCTTGTCTATACACGACAACTGGTTTTGATCTCGTAAAACTTGTACAAGTCAGGGACGATATATACTCAACGGGACTATCAAACAATGACAAATTCTTCATTTGCAGGACGTGTTAAAAATTATTGTACACATCTAAAAACTCATATAAGATACGTTTCACATTTCCTTTCAGAACCGGAGCTTCATACTGAACTTGAAAACCGTCCTTGTGCAACGATTTTTCAACTATTAAAGCTTTCACTTTTACCAGTCCCCTTTACGATTGCTTTATCCATGAAATCGCGTGCACTGCACTGCCTTTTCGCGTGTGTCACAACTAACTAGCTAGGTATCAGCACATAACTCCGTTGGTTATTACATAACCACACTGAGTAAAATGTGGTTCTAAATTTCCAAAGGGAAAGCAGGTGGAAAATATTTTGGTTGTATTCCCTTTAACATGTAAATATTTACCCTAAACACGTGCATCGTAAGAGTAATGAAAGCGGTGGCGTAAAAATACGAAGTTCCGTGAGCCATAACCTCTCTAGAAAAATGTCGATTACAATTTATTTAGCTTAAAGTTTTTAAATGTAAAATTTACCCAGTATTGGCTGTGGTCAAATATTCTTCCTCACTACGCATTGACCAATCAATTTCATGCATAAGTTCAAGTTCCGATTCTCTGTCCAAAGTTGTAATTGGTCGTGCCTATATCGAACGTTATGGAGTCGTTAATATTTACTTATCTAAATATATAGGCCTTGATTTAAGTTTAACCTGTAAGATGTTTATTTGTCCGTTCTTGATCGCCCACTCCAAGTCAACTGCATATCCGTAAGCCTCTTCAATCTATCAAACAATATTAATTAAAACAGTTCAAGCAAGTTTAATTTCTTCATTAACTTCATAACTAAATAATCATTTCAAACTTGGGGTAAATACCTTGACGGCAATATCGGCTAAAATATTTGCGTTTTTTACTTCGATACTACACTTTTTCTTGCGTTCTTCATCGACAAAACTGTCCCGGACCCCTTTTTCGTCTTTAGAAGAAAACACTTGCTACTTACTGTGTACTTTTATCAAAAATATCTTAAGCTTAAATCACTAACCTGACATAACAGTCATGGAATTCTTTCCGCCAATGATTACCGACTTCATCTCCACGTTATTCTCATGGTCCCTATGAAAAACAATCGTGTCCGGATCCGCCGATGCTGATACGACAGACTGCAAGAGCATTCATTCATTGAGTTTCCCGCGCATCTACAACTGCATGGAGTAATTACTTACCTCTCCGATTCCGTAATTGCAAGTTATGGTTACTCTATCAGCGTTACCAGTAACAGGATCCCGGGTAAAGAGGACACCGGCCGAGTCAGCGGCAACCATTTCTTGTATCACGACTGCCATCGGCGTGATTAATTTCTGACCATTTTGTCTAAATATCAAATTTGGTTTATCAAAAATTAAAAAATTGCGATATATAGCTCCACTCACTTTTTGTATTGAACCGCGGTAAACGAAAACTGCGAGGCCCAACATTGCACCACGGCTTCCGCGATCTATCAAAGTTAAATTGAGAATAACTTCTAAGCCTAATTAGTTTTAGGATTAATTAACCTACTCGTTTTAATCCAATAAGACCCAAGAAAGTTTTCATTTGACCAGCGGCGGACATTTCTTCCGAATCTTCCCCAGAAGCTGATGACCTAACGGCGAACCGCTTACCACGGTAATTGTCACCACAAATTTTGGTCAGTTTCTTCTCGATTTGCGTAAAAATCGATTGTGGTAAAACAAGAAAACCAATGGTTGAAGAGATTCTGCAAGTAGATGATTAATCGTCCAAGTACTTTAACCATAAATTCATAAGACATATTCCATAAGTTTGTTACTGGTTACTGAGAGCTTGACATGAAGCGACGCAGGTGAAACGTCATAGATTTTATTAAAGCAACGCGTGGTGAGGCACTTTCAAAGGCTTAGTACATACTAAATAGGAATATGGACTGCAAGACCGTGTGAAGTCAATTCGGGTGTCGTTCTTGAACTAGCTATCAGTAAGTCTCTAGCATTACAAAGCATAGGTTGTGTCATATTTATGGAACATATCTTACGGTTTAACTAATTCAAGAGATGACACTTTCGTACTTTTCGCAGATGTCTTCTATGTCCTCATTATTACTTTCTGGGCTCCTAATTAATGCGTTCAACTTTATTAATTAAAAACTCAAAAGATTAATTAAAAAGTAAAACATACCAAACTACTTTTTCTAAAGTTTTAACTAAATCTTGAATTTTATTTTCTTTTGAAAATATATCGTAAGCTAAAGTAGAAACCACAATGGCGTTGGGAACATTATAGGTCTGGTTAAAAAAAGGGTTAATTATAGTTATTTAATATATTAAAAATTAAACGATACCCAATATTACCGGTTCAATTTGTTTGCTAAGACTAAATAGACTGGCCAATGAAGACCCTTTACCACCAGTCACGCTTGGATAGTGACTTTCCAAATCCGCTAAGGCAACTACTTCATTACCTGGTTTATTCACCGGGTATTCGCTACCTGAAGACCAATGTTGAGATTAGATTCTATAAATTATTGAAGAGTTAATTATCTAAGTACTTAGAGGCATAAGCGAACAACTAGGAGGCGATAATGAGGAACTTTCAGCGTTTCTTCTGTATAAAATGATGATCATTACAATTGGGTACTTGATTAATAAGGGGACGCGCGGATGTACCGGTTATTTTGAAGTATCACGGCCTCTCCAATGTCATCCTGCAGAACAACCGCGGTGAAGGTCACATTTACTTTGCGCTTTGTGTTTTTTAAATCCGAAACTGGCCAATTAACTTCGTCCATTTGCTTACCAAAAATTATACGAAAATCGTATCGACCTGTGTGGAGATAACTAGCTTTTAAACTAGGCCTAATTCTTAAGTATATTTTAGCTTAAGCTGACCTGTCGATAGAACCGCTTCTTTTACGCGATCTTCTTTATTATATAACATTTGTATTTCCTTCAGTTTGTACGTCATTGAATTTCTCAGCACAACAAACCCGTATTTCAGTCTAAAAATACGCTTATTTATTGGCAAAAGCTTTTATTTTAGAATAAACTAATAGGACGGTACTTGTTAGGATATGGAAATAATTGGAAAGACCCAAAATGGAACATTTGCCCATCTTTGGTGTAGACGATAACCTCTGTATGGCTGTCTGGTGTCTCAATGTCTCTTTCTGTATATTGCAACTCCAATTACGTAAGTGCTGTAGTCTTAACTGAATTTTAATTATTTTTTTTTTTTTTTTTTGCTCCGTTTATTTGTAACTGTCTAAGTTTTGAATGAAACTAAATATGGAAAAAACCATAAGGTTCTTCAATAATGCACTCAATGGAGACAAACGTACTGAACTTTGGGTCGCCATGGTTGAAGTCGTCTTTGACATCCGAAAAATTCAGCCAATTCCGCGTTCGAAATATCACATTGAAGATCATGGATAGGCGAAGAACACATCCAGCTGTATTAAAGTTAACCTTTAAGCACAAATTTAAGCGAAGAAATAGCGCAAAAACTTACTATAAACCGAGTTTAACGTGAACCATTTTCCTTTCACCATTTTCCGACGTTTCTCTGAATCATAGACGAAAATAGCCCAAATTAGTCTACGTTAGGCTTAGCGTTTCAAAAACTGGAAATAAGGCTTAATATGGTTACTCTAATAGGCCGGTATAGGAAACCCTCCACTTTCTCATAGGCACGACACATCTGATTCTCAATCCATTACCGACAAAGCAGTCCATTGTTGTTCTTGGTAAATTGGTCATTTGAATCTTGGGCAAGTTGTAACTTTTACCATTTTCAAGTCGCATGAATAATGTGGCCAGTGACACTTGTCCGCATACGGTCAGGCGAACCAATAAACGCTGTTTTTGACCGTGACACCCATAAATTAAAATTGTGTCCGATTCCTAAATAAAAGTTAGTCTTTAGAGGTTTAAGAAAAGGAAAACTGGAAAACATCAATTGATTGGAAATATTTCTTTGAATTATTATCTCAAATAATATTTTTAAAAGGATTTATGAATTTAACAATTATCATTTTACATAATTTTCGTAAACACAATATCGTTATGCATTAATGACGACCAAAAAATGCATAGGCCGGGAATCGAAACCGGATCTCCCGCGTGGCAGGCGAGAATTCTACCATTGAACCACCGAGGCTCTGCAAAGAGTACAATATGGAAAAAATGGTATTTCACCTGAATATTTGATAATCAAACCAAACATTTCTTTGAATTATTATCTCAAATAATATTTTTAAAAGGATTTATGAATTTAACAATTATCATTTTACATAATTTTCGTAAACACAATATCGTTATGCATTAATGACGACCAAAAAATGCATAGGCCGGGAATCGAAACCGGATCTCCCGCGTGGCAGGCGAGAATTCTACCATTGAACCACCGAGGCTCTGCAAAGAGTACAATATGGAAAAAATGGTATTTCACCTGAATATTTGATAATCAAACCAAACATTTCTTTGAATTATTATCTCAGATAATATTTTTAGAAGGATTTATCAATTTAACAATTATCATTTTACGTAATTTTCGTAAACACAATATCGTTATGCATTAAATGACGACCAAAACATGCATCGGCCGGGAATCGAACCCGCATCTCCCGCGTGGCAGGCGAGAATTCTACTATTGAACCACAGAGGCTCTGCAAAGAGTAGAATATGGAAAAATGGTATTTCACCTGAATATTTGATAATCAAACCAAACATTTTTTTGAATTCTTATCTCAAATAATATTTTTAAAAGGATTTATGAATTTAACAATTATCATTTTACATAATTTTCGTAAACACAATATCGTTATGCATTAATGACGACCAAAAAATGCATAGGCCGGGAATCGAAACCGGATCTCCCGCGTGGCAGGCGAGAATTCTACCATTGAACCACCGAGGCTCTGCAAAGAGTACAATATGGAAAAAATGGTATTTCACCTGAATATTTGATAATCAAACCAAACATTTCTTTGAATTATTATCTCAGATAATATTTTTAGAAGGATTTATCAATTTAACAATTATCATTTTACATAATTTTCGAAAACACAATATCGTTATGCATTAAATGACGACCAAAACATGCATCGGCCGGGAATCGAACCCGGTTCTCCCGCGTGGCAGGCGAGAATTCTACCATTGAACCACAGAGGCTCTGCAAAGAGTAGAATATGGAAAAATGATATTTCACCTGAATCTATATCTATATAAATCAAAGTCCTGACTGACTGACTGACTGACTGACTGACAGACTGACTGATAATCAACGCCCAGCCCAAACCGCTTGCCCTAGAAGGCTGAAAATTTGCAGGAACGTTACTCATAAGTAGTAGGCGCGTACTAAGAAAGATTTTTCCAATACAACGCCATCTTAAAAAATGGCGCCCAGAAATGTAAAAACTCTTCTCTATGCAACTAAGTTCGCGTGTTTCAACCGATTTCACAGATATTTAGTACACGGGCTTCCTTTAACCTATTGACGGGCTGAATGGTCTTTTGGGTTCGATTTGCTGCCATCTTTTTAAATGGCGGCCAAAAACTAAAATCCCTTCATTATGGAATAATGCCCGCGTGAAAAGTAATAAAAAATGTCCCGACGGGCTGACGGGCAACGCCGAGTGCCTTCGCTTCAAGGGTGCTACAAAAATATTAGTCATCAGTAAAATCTACCCATTCTTTGCATCATTTTGATGGAAGTTCTTATTACACGCGAGCGACGCCGCGGGTAACAGCTAGTATTTGATAATCAAACCAAACATTTCTTTGAATTATTATCTCAGATAATATTTTTAGAAGAATTTATCAATTTAAGAATTATCATTTTACATAATTTTCGTAAACACAATATCGTTATGCATTAAATGACGACCAAAACATTCATCGGCCGGGAATCGAACCCGGATGTCCCACGTGGCAGGCGAGAATTCTACCATTGAACCACCGAGGCTCTGCAAAGAGTAGAATATGGAAAAATGGTATTTCACCTGAATATTTGATAATCAAACCAAACATTTCTTTGAATTATTATCTCAAATAATATTTTTAGAAGGATTTATCAATTTAACAATTATCATTTTACATAATTTTCGTAAACACAATATCGTTATGCATTAAATGACGTCCAAAACGTGCATCGGCCGGGAATCGAACCCGGATCTCCCACGTTGCAGGCGAGAATTCTACCATTAAACCAACGAGGCTCTGCAAAGAATACAATATGGAAAAAATGGTATTTCACGTGAATATTTGATAATCAAACCAAACATTTCTTTGAATTATTATCTCAAATAATATTTTTAGAAGGATTTATCAATTTAACAATTATCATTTTACATAATTTTCGTAAACACAATATCGTTATGCATTAAATGACGAAAAAAACATGCATCGGCCGGGAATCGAACCCGGATCTCCCGTGTGTCAGGCGAGAATTCTACTGTTGAACCACAGAGGCTCTGCAAAGAGTAGAATATGGAAAAATGGTATTTCACCTGAATATTTGATAATCAAACCAAACATTTCTTTGAATTATTAACTCAGATAATATTTTTAGAAGAATTTATCAATTTAACAATTATCATTTTACATAATTTTCGTAAACACAATATCGTTATGCATTAAATGACGACCAAAACATTCATTGGCCGGGAAACGAACCCGGATGTCCCACGTGGCAGTCGAGAATTCTACCATTGAACCACCGAGGCTCTGCAAAGAGTAGAATATGGAAAAATGGTATTTCACCTGAATATTTGATAATCAAACCAATCATTTCTTTGAATTATTATCTCAAATAATATTTTTAGAAGAATTTATCAATTTAACAATTATCATTTTACGTAATTTTCGTAAACACAATATCGTTATGCATTAAATGACGACCAAAACATGCATCGGCCGGGAATCGAACCCGCATCTCCCGCGTGGCAGGCGAGAATTCTACTATTGAACCACAGAGGCTCTGCAAAGAGTAGAATATGGAAAAATGGTATTTCACCTGAATATTTGATAATCAAACCAAACATTTCTTTGAATTATTATCTCAGATAATATTTTTAAAAGGATTTATGAATTTAACAATTATCATTTTACATAATTTTCGTAAACACAATATCGTTATGCATTAATGACGACCAAAAAATGCATAGGCCGGGAATCGAAACCGGATCTCCCGCGTGGCAGGCGAGAATTCTACCATTGAACCACCGAGGCTCTGCAAAGAGTACAATATGGAAAAAATGGTATTTCACCTGAATATTTGGTAATCAAACCAAACATTTCTTTGAATTATTATCTCAGATAATATTTTTAGAAGGATTTATCAATTTAACAATTATCATTTTACATAATTTTCGAAAACACAATATCGTTATGCATTAAATGACGACCAAAACATGCATCGGCCGGGAATCGAACCCGGATCTCCCGCGTGGCAGGCGAGAATTCTACCATTGAACCACAGAGGTTCTGCAAAGAGTAGAATATGGAAAAATGATATTTCACCTGAATCTATATCTATATAAATCAAAGTCCTGACTGACTGACTGACTGATTGATAATCAACGCCCAGACCAAACCGCTTGCCCTAGAAGGCTGAAAATTTGCAGGAACGTTACTCATAAGTAGTAGGCGCGTACTAAGAAAGATTTTTCCAATACAACGCCATCTTAAAAAATGGCGCCCAGAAATGTAAAAACTCTTCTCTATGCAACTAAGTTCGCGTGTTTCAACCGATTTCACAGATATTTAGTACACGGGCTTCCTTTAACCTATTGACGGGCTGAATGGTCTTTTGGGTTCGATTTGCTGCCATCTTTTTAAATGGCGGCCAAAAACTAAAATCCCTTCATTATGGAATAATGCCCGCGTGAAAAGTAATAAAAAATGTCCCGACGGGCTGACGGGCAACGCCGAGTGCCTTCGCTTCAAGGGTGCTACAAAAATATTAGTCATCAGTAAAATCTACCCATTCTTTGCATCATTTTGATGGAAGTTCTTATTACACGCGAGCGACGCCGCGGGTAACAGCTAGTATTTGATAATCAAACCTAACATTTCTTTGAATTATTATCTCAGATAATATTTTTAGAAGAATTTATCAATTTAAGAATTATCATTTTACATAACTTTCGTAAACACAATATCGTTATGCATTAAATGACGACCAAAACATTCATCGGCCGGGAATCGAACCCGGATGTCCCACGTGGCAGGCGAGAATTCTACCATTGAACCACCGAGGCTCTGCAAAGAGTAGAATATGGAAAAATGGTATTTCACCTGAATATTTGATAATCAAACCAAACATTTCTTTGAATTATTATCTCAAATAATATTTTTAGAAGGATTTATCAATTTAACAATTATCATTTTACATAATTTTCGTAAACACAATATCGTTATGCATTAAATGACGACCAAAACATGCATCGGCCGGGAATCGAACCCGGATCTCCCACGTTGCAGGCGAGAATTCTACCATTAAACCAACGAGGCTCTGCAAAGAATACAATATGGAAAAAATGGTATTTCACGTGAATATTTGATAATCAAACCAAACATTTCTTTGAATTATTATCTCAAATAATATTTTTAGAAGGATTTATCAATTTAACAATTATCATTTTACATAATTTTCGTAAACACAATATCGTTATGCATTAAATGACGACCAAAACATGCATCGGCCGGGAATCGAACCCGGATCTCCCGTGTGGCAGGCGAGAATTCTACTGTTGAACCACAGAGGCTCTGCAAAGAGTAGAATATGGAAAAATGGTATTTCACCTGAATATTTGATAATCAAACCAAACATTTCTTTGAATTATTATCTCAGATAATATTTTTAGAAGAATTTATCAATTTAACAATTATCATTTTACATAATTTTCGTAAACACAATATCGTTATGCATTAAATGACGACCAAAACATTCATTGGCCGGGAATCGAACCCGGATGTCCCACGTGGCAGGCGAGAATTCTACCATTGAACCACCGAGGCTCTGCAAAGAGTAGAATATGGAAAAATGGTATTTCACCTGAATATTTGATAATCAAACCAATCATTTCTTTGAATTATTATCTCAAATAATATTTTTAGAAGAATTTATCAATTTAACAATTATCATTTTACGTAATTTTCGTAAACACAATATCGTTATGCATTAAATGACGACCAAAACATGCATCGGCCGGGAATCGAACCCGCATCTCCCGCGTGGCAGGCGAGAATTCTACTATTGAACCACAGAGGCTCTGCAAAGAGTAGAATATGGAAAAATGGTATTTCACCTGAATATTTGATAATCAAACCAAACATTTCTTTGAATTATTATCTCAGATAATATTTTTAGAAGGATTTATCAATTGAACAATTATCATTTAACATAATTTTCGAAAACACAATATCGTTATGCATTAAATGACGACCAAAACATGCATCGGCCGGGAATCGAACCCGGATCTCCCGCGTGGCAGGCGAGAATTCTACCATTGAACCACAGAGGCTCTGCAAAGAGTAGAATATGGAAAAATGATATTTCACCTGAATCTATATCTATATAAATCAAAGTCCTGACTGACTGACTGACTGACTGGCTGACAGACTGACTGATAATCAACGCCCAGCCCAAACCGCTTGCCCTAGAAGACTGAAAATTTGCAGGAACGTTACTCATAAGTAGTAGGCGCGTACTAAGAAAGATTTTTCCAATACTACGCCATCTTAAAAAATGGCGCCCAGAAATGTAAAAACTCTTCTCTATGCAACTAAGTTCGCGTGTTTCAACCGATTTCACAGATATTTAGTACACGGGCTTCCTTTAACCTATTGACGGGCTGAATGGTCTTTTGGGTTCGATTTGCTGCCATCTTTTTAAATGGCGGCCAAAAACTAAAATCCCTTCATTATGGAATAATGCCCGCGTGAAAAGTAATAAAAAATGTCCCGACGGGCTGACGGGCAACGCCGAGTGCCTTCGCTTCAAGGGTGCTACAAAAATATTAGTCATCAGTAAAATCTACCCATTCTTTGCATCATTTTGATGGAAGTTCTTATTACACGCGAGCGACGCCGCGGGTAACAGCTAGTATTTGATAATCAAACCAAACATTTCTTTGAATTATTATCTCAGATAATATTTTTAGAAGAATTTATCATTTTAAGAATTATCATTTTACATAATTTTCGTAAACACAATATCGTTATGCATTAAATGACGACCAAAACATTCATCGGCCGGGAATCGAACCCGGATGTCCCACGTGGTAGGCGAGAATTCTAGCATTGAACCACCGAGGCTCTGCAAAGAGTAGAATATGGAAAAATGGTATTTCACCTGAATATTTGATAATCAAACCAAACATTTCTTTGAATTATTATCTCAAATAATATTTTTAGAAGGATTTATCAATTTAACAATTATCATTTTACATAATTTTTGTAAACACAATATCGTTATGCATTAAATGACGACCAAAACATGCATCGGCCGGGAATCGAACCCGGATGTCCCACGTGGCAGGCGAGAATTCTACCATTGAACCACCGAGGCTCTGCAAAGAGTACAATATGTAAAAAATTGTATTTCACCTGAATATTTGATAATCAAACCAAACATTTCTTTGAATTATTATCTCAGATAATATTTTTAGAAGGATTTATCAATTTAACAATTATCATTTTACATAATTTTCGAAAACACAATATCGTTATGCATAAAAATGACGACCAAAACATGCATCGGCCAGGAATCGAACCCGGATCTCCCGTGTGGCAGGCGAGAATTCTACCATTGAACCACAGAGGCTCTGCAAAGAGTAGAATATGGAAAAATGGTATTTCACCTGAATATTTGATAATCAAACCAAACATTTCTTTGAATTATTATCTCAGATAATATTTTTAGAAGAATTTATCAATTTCAGAATTATCATTTTACATAATTTTCGTAAACACAATATCGTTATGCATTAAATGACGACCAAAACATTCATCGGCCGGGAATCGAACCCGGATGTCCCACGTGGCAGGCGAGAATTCTACCATTGAACCACCGAGGCTCTGCAAAGAGTAGAATATGGAAAAATGGTATTTCACCTGAATATTTGATAATCAAACCAGTCATTTCTTTGAATTATTATCTCAAATAATATTTTTAGAAGGATTTATCAATTTAACAATTATCATTTTACGTAATTTTCGTAAACACAATATCGTTATGCATTAAATGACGACCAAAACATGCATCGGCCGGGAATCGAACCCGCATCTCCCGCGTGGCAGGCGAGACTTCTACTATTGAACCACAGAGGCTCTGCAAAGAGTAGAATATGGAAAAATGGTATTTCACCTGAATATTTGATAATCAAACCAAACATTTCTTTGAATTATTATCTCAAATAATATTTTTAAAAGGATTTATGAATTTAACAATTATCATTTTACATAATTTTCGTAAACATAATATCGTTAAACATTAATGACGACCAAAAAATGCATAGGCCGGGAATCGAAACCGGATCTCCCGCGTGGCAGGCGAGAATTCTACCAATGAACCACCGAGGCTCTGCAAAGAGTACAATATGTAAAAAATTGTATTTCACCTGAATATTTGATAATCAAACCAAACATTTCTTTGAATTATTATCTCAGATAATATTTTTAGAAGGATTTATCAATTTAACAATTATCATTTTACATAATTTTCGAAAACACAATATCGTTATGCATAAAAATGACGACCAAAACATGCATCGGCCAGGAATCGAACCCGGATCTCCCGTGTGGCAGGCGAGAATTCTACCATTGAACCACAGAGGCTCTGCAAAGAGTAGAATATGGAAAAATGGTATTTCACCTGAATATTTGATAATCAAACCAAACATTTCTTTGAATTATTATCTCAGATAATATTTTTAGAAGAATTTATCAATTTCAGAATTATCATTTTACATAATTTTCGTAAACACAATATCGTTATGCATTAAATGACGACCAAAACATTCATCGGCCGGGAATCGAACCCGGATGTCCCACGTGGCAGGCGAGAATTCTACCATTGAACCACCGAGGCTCTGCAAAGAGTACAATATGTAAAAAATTGTATTTCACCTGAATATTTGATAATCAAACCAAACATTTCTTTGAATTATTATCTCAGATAATATTTTTGGAAGGATTTATCAATTTAACAATTATCATTTTACATAATTTTCGAAAACACAATATCGTTATGCATAAAAATGACGACCAAAACATGCATCGGCCAGGAATCGAACCCGGATCTCCCGTGTGGCAGGCGAGAATTCTACCATTGAACCACAGAGGCTCTGCAAAGAGTAGAATATGGAAAAATGGTATTTCACCTGAATATTTGATAATCAAACCAAACATTTCTTTGAATTATTATCTCAGATAATATTTTTAGAAGAATTTATCAATTTCAGAATTATCATTTTACATAATTTTCGTAAACACAATATCGTTATGCATTAAATGACGACCAAAACATTCATCGGCCGGGAATCGAACCCGGATGTCCCACGTGGCAGGCGAGAATTCTACCATTGAACCACCGAGGCTCTGCAAAGAGTAGAATATGGAAAAATGGTATTTCACCTGAATATTTGATAATCAAACCAGTCATTTCTTTGAATTATTATCTCAAATAATATTTTTAGAAGGATTTATCAATTTAACAATTATCATTTTACATAATTTTCGTAAACACAATATCGTTTAGCATTAAATGACGACCAAAACATGCATCGGCCGGGAATCGAACCCGCATCTCCCGCGTGGCAGGCGAGAATTCTACTATTGAACCACAGAGGCTCTGCAAAGAGTAGAATATGGAAAAATGGTATTTCACCTGAATATTTGATAATCAAACCAAACATTTCTTTGAATTATTATCTCAGATAATATTTTTAGAAGTATTTATCAATTTTTTCAATTATCATTTTACATAATTTTCGTAAACACAATATCGTTATGCATTAAATGACGACCAAAACATGCATGGGCCGGGAATCGAACCCGGATCTCCCGCGTGGCAGGCGAGAATTCTACTATTGAACCACCGAGGCTCTGCAAAGAGTAGAATATGGAAAAATGTTATTTCACCTGAATATTTGATAATCAAACCAAACATTTCTTTGAATTATTATCTCAAATAATATTTTTAGAAGGATTTATCAATTTAACAATTATCATTTTACATAATTTTCGTAAACACAATATCGTTATGCATTAAATGACGACCAAAACATGCATCGGCCGGGAATCGAACCCGGATCTCCCACGTTGCAGGTGAGAATTCTACCATTAAACCACCGAGGCTCTGCAAAGAATACAATATGGAAAAAATGGTATTTCACGTGAATATTTGATAATCAAACCAATCATTTCTTTGAATTATTATCTCAAATAATATTTTTAGAAGGATTTATCAATTTAACAATTATCATTTTACATAATTTTCGTAAACACAATATCGTTATGCATTAAATGACGACCAAAACATGCATCGGCCGGGAATCGAACCCGCATCTCCCGCGTGGCAGGCGAGAATTCTACTATTGAACCACAGAGGCTCTGCAAAGAGTAGAATATGGAAAAATGGTATTTCACCTGAATATTTGATAATCAAACCATACATTTCTTTGAATTCTTATCTCAAATAATATTTTTAAAAGGATTTATCAATTTAACAATTATCATTTTACATAATTTTCGTAAACACAATATCGTTATGCATTAATGACGACCAAAAAATGCATAGGCCGGGTATCGAAACCGGATCTCCCGCGTGGCAGGCGAGAATTCTACCATTGAACCACCGAGGCTCTGCAAAGAGTAGAATATGGAAAAATGGTATTTCACGTGAATATTTGATAATCAAACCAAACATTTCTTTTAATTATTATCTCAAATAATATTTTTAGAAGGATTTATCAATTTAACAATTATCATTTTACATAATTTTCGTAAACATAATATCGTTAAACATTAATGACGACCAAAAAATGCATCGGCCGGGAATCGAAACCGGATCTCCCGCGTGGCAGGCGAGAATTCTACCATTGAACCACCGAGGCTCTGCAAAGAGTACAATATGGAAAAAATGGTATTTCACCTGAATATTTGATAATCAAACCAAACATTTCTTTGAATTATTATCTCAAATAATATTTTTAAAAGGATTTATGAATTTAACAATTATCATTTTACATAATTTTCGTAAACACAATATCGTTATGCATTAATGTCGACCAAAAAATGCATAGGTCGGGAATCGAAACCGGATCTCCCGCGTGGCAGGCGAGAATTCTACCATTGAACCACCGAGGCTCTGCATAGAGTACAATATGGAAAAAATGGTATTTCACCTGAATATTTGATAATCAAACCAAACATTTCTTTGAATTATTATCTCAGATAATATTTTTAGAAGGATTTATCAATTTAACAATTATCATTTTACATAATTTTCGTAAACACAATATCGTTATGCATTAAATGACGACCAAAACATGCATCGGCCGGGAATCGAACCCGGATCTCCCGTGTGGCAGGCGAGAATTCTACCATTAAACCACCGAGGCTCTGCAAAGAGTACAATATGGAAAAAATGGTATTTCACCTGAATATTTGATAAGCAAACCAAACATTTCTTTGAATTATTATCTCAGATAATATTTTTAGAAGGATTTATCAATTTAACAATTATTATTTTACATAATTTTCGTAAACACAATATCGTTATGCATTAAATGACGACCAAAACATGCATCGGCCGGGAATCGAACCCGGATCTCCCACGTTGCAGGCGAGAATTCTACCATTAAACCACCGAGGCTCTGCAAAGAATACAATATGGAAAAAATGGTATTTCACGTGAATATTTGATAATCAAACCAAACATTTCTTTGAATTATTATCTCAAATAATATTTTTAGAAGGATTTATCAATTTAACAATTATCATTTTACATAATTTTCGTAAACACAATATCGTTATGCATTAAATGACGACCAAAACATGCATCGGCCGGGAATCGAACCCGGATCTCCCGTGTGGCAGGCGAGAATTCTACTATTGAACCACAGAGGCTCTGCAAAGAGTAGAATATGGAAAAATGGTATTTCACCTGCATATTTGATAATCAAACCAAACATTTCTTTGAATTATTATCTCAGATAATATTTTTAGAAGGATTTATCAATTTAACAATTATCATTTTACATAATTTTCGTAAACACAATATCGTTATGCATTAAATGACGACCAAAACATGCATCGGCCGGGAATCGAACCCGGATCTCCCACGCTGCAGGTGAGAATTCTACCATTAAACCACCGAGGCTCTGCAAAGAATACAATATGGAAAAAATGGTATTTCACGTGAATATTTGATAATCAAACCAAACATTTCTTTGAATTATTATCTCAAATAATATTTTTAGAAGGATTTATCAATTTAACAATTATCATTTTACGTAATTTTCGTAAACACAATATCGTTGTGCATTAATGACGACCAAAAAATGCATCGGCCGGGAATCGAACCCGGATCTCCCGTGTGGCAGGCGAGAATTCTACCATTAAACCACCGAGGCTCTGCAAAGAGTACAATATGGAAAAAATGGTATTTCACGTGAATATTTGATAATCAAACCAAACATTTCTTTGAATTATTATCTCAAATAATATTTTTAGAAGGATTTATCAATTTAACAATTATCAGTTTACATAATTTTCGTAAACATAATATCGTTAAACATTAATGACGACCAAAAAATGCATCGGCCGGGAATCGAAACCGGATCTCCCGCGTGGCAGGCGAGAATTCTACCATTGAACCACCGAGGCTCTGCAAAGAGTACAATATGGAAAAAATGGTATTTCACCTGAATATTTGATAATCAAACCAAACATTTCTTTGAATTATTATCTCAAATAATATTTTTAAAAGGATTTATGAATTTAACAATTATCATTTTACATAATTTTCGTAAACACAATATCGTTATGCATTAATGTCGACCAAAAAATGCATAGGTCGGGAATCGAAACCGGATCTCCCGCGTGGCAGGCGAGAATTCTACCATTGAACCACCGAGGCTCTGCAAAGAGTACAATATGGAAAAAATGGTATTTCACCTGAATATTTGATAATCAAACCAAACATTTCTTTGAATTATTATCTCAGATAATATTTTTAGAAGGATTTATCAATTTAACAATTATCATTTTACATAATTTTCGTAAACACAATATCGTTATGCATTAAATGACGACCAAAATATGCATCGGCCGGGAATCGAACCCGGATCTCCCGTGTGGCAGGCGAGAATTCTACCATTAAACCACCGAGGCTCTGCAAAGAGTACAATATGGAAAAAATGGTATTTCACCTGAATATTTGATAATCAAACCAAACATTTCTTTGAATTATTATCTCAAATAATATTTTTAGAAGGATTTATCAATTTAACAATTATCAGTTTACATAATTTTCGTAAACATAATATCGTTAAACATTAATGACGACCAAAAAATGCATCGGCCGGGAATCGAAACCGGATCTCCCGCGTGGCAGGCGAGAATTCTACCATTGAACCACCGAGGCTCTGCAAAGAGTACAATATGGAAAAAATGGTATTTCACCTGAATATTTGATAATCAAACCAAACATTTCTTTGAATTATTATCTCAAATAATATTTTTAAAAGGATTTATGAATTTAACAATTATCATTTTACATAATTTTCGTAAACACAATATCGTTATGCATTAATGTCGACCAAAAAATGCATAGGTCGGGAATCGAAACCGGATCTCCCGCGTGGCAGGCGAGAATTCTACCATTGAACCACCGAGGCTCTGCAAAGAGTACAATATGGAAAAAATGGTATTTCACCTGAATATTTGATAATCAAACCAAACATTTCTTTGAATTATTATCTCAGATAATATTTTTAGAAGGATTTATCAATTTAACAATTATCATTTTACATAATTTTCGTAAACACAATATCGTTATGCATTAAATGACGACCAAAAAATGCATCGGCCGGGAATCGAAACCGGATCTCCCGCGTGGCAGGCGAGAATTCTACCATTGAACCACCGAGGCTCTGCAAAGAGTACAATATGGAAAAAATGGTATTTCACCTGAATATTTGATAATCAAACCAAACATTTCTTTGAATTATTATCTCAAATAATATTTTTAAAAGGATTTATGAATTTAACAATTATCATTTTACATAATTTTCGTAAACACAATATCGTTATGCATTAATGTCGACCAAAAAATGCATAGGTCGGGAATCGAAACCGGATCTCCCGCGTGGCAGGCGAGAATTCTACCATTGAACCACCGAGGCTCTGCAAAGAGTATAATATGGAAAAAATGGTATTTCACCTGAATATTTGATAATCAAACCAAACATTTCTTTGAATTATTATCTCAGATAATATTTTTAGAAGGATTTATCAATTTAACAATTATCATTTTACATAATTTTCGTAAACACAATATCGTTATGCATTAAATGACGACCAAAAAATGCATCGGCCGGGAATCGAAACCGGATCTCCCGCGTGGCAGGCGAGAATTCTACCATTGAACCACCGAGGCTCTGCAAAGAGTACAATATGGAAAAAATGGTATTTCACCTGAATATTTGATAATCAAACCAAACATTTCTTTGAATTATTATCTCAAATAATATTTTTAAAAGGATTTATGAATTTAACAATTATCATTTTACATAATTTTCGTAAACACAATATCGTTATGCATTAATGTCGACCAAAAAATGCATAGGTCGGGAATCGAAACCGGATCTCCCGCGTGGCAGGCGAGAATTCTACCATTGAACCACCGAGGCTCTGCAAAGAGTACAATATGGAAAAAATGGTATTTCACCTGAATATTTGATAATCAAACCAAACATTTCTTTGAATTATTATCTCAGATAATATTTTTAGAAGGATTTATCAATTTAACAATTATCATTTTACATAATTTTCGTAAACACAATATCGTTATGCATTAAATGACGACCAAAACATGCATCGGCCGGGAATCGAACCCGGATCTCCCGTGTGGCAGGCGAGAATTCTACCATTAAACCACCGAGGCTCTGCAAAGAGTTCAATATGGAAAAAATGGTATTTCACCTGAATATTTGATAAGCAAACCAAACATTTCTTTGAATTATTATCTCAGATAATATTTTTAGAAGGATTTATCAATTTAACAATTATTATTTTACATAATTTTCGTAAACACAATATCGTTATGCATTAAATGACGACCAAAACAAGCATCGGCCGGGAATCGAACCCGGATCTCCCACGTTGCAGGCGAGAATTCTACCATTAAACCACCGAGGCTCTGCAAAGAATACAATATGGAAAAAATGGTATTTCACGTGAATATTTGATAATCAAACCAAACATTTCTTTGAATTATTATCTCAAATAATATTTTTAGAAGGATTTATCAATTTAACAATTATCATTTTACATAATTTTCGTAAACACAATATCGTTATGCATTAAATAACGACCAAAACATGCATCGGCCGGGAATCGAACCCGGATCTCCCGTGTGGCAGGCGAGAATTCTACCATTGAACCACAGAGGCTCTGCAAAGAGTAGAATATGGAAAAATGGTATTTCACCTGCATATTTGATAATCAAACCAAACATTTCTTTGAATTATTATCTCAGATAATATTTTTAGAAGGATTTATCAATTTAACAATTATCATTTTACATAATTTTCGAAAACACAATATCGTTATGCATAAAAATGACGACCAAAACATGCATCGGCCGGGAATCTAACCCGGATCTCCCGTGTGGCAGGCGAGAATTCTACTATTGAACCATTGAGGCTCTGCAAAGAGTAGAATATGGAAAAATGGTATTTCACCTGAATATTTGATAATCAAACCAAACATTTCTTTGAATTCTTATCTCGAATAATATTTTTAAAAAGATTTATGAATTTAACAATTATCAGTTTACATAATTTTCGTAAACACAATATCGTTATGCATTAATGACGACAAAAAAATGCATCGGCCGGGAATCGAAACCGGATCTCCCGCGTGGCAGGCGAGAATTCTACCATTGAACCACCGAGTCTCTGCAAAGAGTACAATATGAAAAAAATGGTATTTCACCTGAATATTTGATAATCAAACCAAACATTTCTTTGAATTATTATCTCAGATAATATTTTTAGAAGGATTTATCAATTTAACAATTATTATTTTACATAATTTTCGTAAACGCAATATCGTTATGCATTAAATGACGACCAAAACATTCATCGGCCGGGAATCGAACCCGGATCTCCCACGTTGCAGGCGAGAATTCTACCATTAAACCACTGAGGCCAAAGAATACAATATGGAAAAAATGGTATTTCACGTGAATATTTGATAATCAAACCAAACATTTCTTTGAATTATTATCTCAAATAATATTTTTAAAAGGATTTATGAATTTAACAATTATCATTTTACGTAATTTTCGTAAACATAATATCGTTAAACATTAATGACGACCAAAAAATGCATCGGCCGGGAATCGAAACCGGATCTCCCGCGTGTCAGGCGAGAATTCTAGCATTGAACCACCGAGGCTCTGCAAAGAGTACAATATGGAAAAAATGGTATTTCACCTGAATATTTGATAATCAAACCAAACATTTCTTTGAATTATTATCTCAAATAATATTTTTAGAAGGATTTATCAATTTAACAATTATTATTTTACATAATTTTCGTAAACACAATATCGTTATGCATTAATGACGACCAAAAAATGCATAGGCCGGGAATCGAAACCGGATCTCCCGCGTGGCAGGCGAGAATTCTACTATTGAACCACAGAGGCTCTGCAAAGAGTAGAATATGGAAAAATGGTATTTCACCTGAATATTTTATAATCAAACCAATCATTTCTTTGAATTATTATCTCAAATAATATTTTTAGAAGGATTTATCAATTTAACAATTATTATTTTACATAATTTTCGTAAACACAATATCGTTATGCATGAAATGACGACCAAAACATGCATCGGCCGGGAATCGAACCCGGATCTCCCACGTTGCAGGCGAGAATTCTACCATTAAACCACCGAGGCTCTGCAAAGAATACAATATGGAAAAAATGGTATTTCACGTGAATATTTGATAATCAAACCAAACATTTCTTTGAATTATTATCTCAAATAATATTTTTAGAAGGATTTATCAATTTAACAATTATCATTTTACATAATTTTCGTAAACATAATATCGTTAAACATTAATGACGACCAAAAAATTTATCGGCCGGGAATCGAAACCGGATCTCCCGCGTGGCAGGCGAGAATTCTACCATTGAACCACCGAGGCTCTGCAAAGAGTACAATATGGAAAAAATGGTATTTCACCTGAATATTTGATAATCAAACCAAACATTTCTTTGAATTATTATCTCAAATAATATTTTTAGAAGGATTTATCAATTTAACAATTATCATTTTACATAATTTTCGTAAACACAATATCGTTATGCATTAAATGACGACCAAAACATTCATCGGCCGGGAATCGAACCCGGATGTCCCACGTGGCAGGCGAGAATTCTACCATTGAACCACCGAGGCTCTGCAAAGGGTAGAATATGGAAAAATGGTATTTCACCTGAATATTTGATAATCAAACCAATCATTTCTTTGAATTATTATCTCAAATAATATTTTTAGAAGGATTTATCAATTAAACAATTATCATTTTACATAATTTTCGTAAACACAATATCGTTATTCATTAAATGACGACCAAAACATGCATCGCCGGGCATCGAACCCTCATCTCCCGCGTGGCAGGCGAGAATTCTACTATTGAACCACAGAGGCTCTGCAAAGAGTAGAATATGGAAAAATGGTATTTCACCTGAATATTTGATAATCAAACCAAACATTTCTTTAAATTATTATCTCAAATAATATTTTTAGAAGGATTTATCAATTTAACAATTATCATTTTACATAATTTTCGTAAACACAATATCGTTATGCATTAAATGACGACCAAAACATACATCGGCCGGGAATCGAACCCGGATCTCCCGTGTGGCAGGCGAGAATTCTACTATTGAACCACAGAGGCTCTGCAAAGAGTAGAATATGGAAAAATGGTATTTCACCTGAATATTTGATAATCAAACCAAACATTTCTTTGAATTATTATCTCAGATAATATTTTTAGAAGAATTTATCAATTTAACAATTATCATTTTACATAATTTTCGTAAACACAATATCGTTATGCATTAAATGACGACCAAAACATTCATCGGCCGGGAATCGAACCCGGATGTCCCACGTGGCAGGCGAGAATTCTACCATTGAACCACCGAGGATCTGCAAAGAGTAGGATATGGAAAAATGGTATTTCACCTGAATATTTGATAATCAAACCAATCATTTCTTTGAATTATTATCTAAAATAATATTTTTAGAAGGATTTATCAATTTAACAATTATCATTTTACATAATTTTCGTAAACACAATATCGTTAAGCATTAATTGACGACAAAAACATGCATCGGCCGGGAATCGAACCCGGATCTCCCGCGTGGCAGGCGAGAATTCTACCATTGAACCACCGAGGCTCTGCAAAGAATACAATATGGAAAAAATGGTATTTCACGTGAATATTTGATAATCAAACCAAACATTTCTTTGAATTATTATCTCAAATAATATTTTTAGAAGGATTTATCAATTTAACAATTATCATTTTACATAATTTTCGTAAACACAATATCGTTATGCATTAAATGACGACCAAAACATTCATCCGCCGGAAATCGAACCCGGATGTCCCACGTGCCAGGCGAGAATTCTACCATTGAACCACCGAGGATCTGCAAAGAGTAGAATATGGAAAAATGGTATTTCACCTGAATATTTGATAATCAAACCAATCATTTCTTTGAATTATTATCTCAAATAATATTTTTAGAAGGATTTATCAATTAAAAAATTATCATTTTACATAATTTTCGTAAACACAATATCGTTATTCATTAAATGACGACCAAAACATGCATCGCCGGGCATCGAACCCTCATCTCCCGCGTGGCAGGCGAGAATTCTACTATTGAACCACAGAGGCTCTGCAAAGAGTATAATATGGAAAAATGGTATTTCACCTGAATATTTGATAATCAAACCAAACATTTCTTTAAATTATTATCTCATATAATATTTTTAGAAGGATTTATCAATTTAACAATTATCATTTTACATAATTTTCGTAAACACAATATCGTTATGCATTAAATGACGACCAAAACATACATCGGCCGGGAATCGAACCCGGATCTCCCGTGTGGCAGGCGAGAATTCTACTATTGAACCACAGAGGCTCTGCAAAGAGTAGAATATGGAAAAATGGTATTTCACCTGAATATTTGATAATCAAACCAAACATTTCTTTGAATTATTATCTCAGATAATATTTTTAGAAGAATTTATCAATTTAACAATTATCATTTTACATAATTTTCGTAAACACAATATCGTTATGCATTAAATGACGACCAAAACATTCATCGGCCGGGAATCGAACCCGGATGTCCCACGTGGCAGGCGAGAATTCTACCATTGAACCACCGAGGATCTGCAAGGAGTAGGATATGGAAAAATGGTATTTCACCTGAATATTTGATAATCAAACCAATCATTTCTTTGAATTATTATCTAAAATAATATTTTTAGAAGGATTTATCAATTTAACAATTATCATTTTACATAATTTTCGTAAACACAATATCGTTAAGCATTAATTGACGACAAAAACATGCATCGGCCGGGAATCGAACCCGGATCTCCCGCGTGGCAGGCGAGAATTCTACCATTGAACCACCGAGGCTCTGCAAAGAATACAATATGGAAAAAATGGTATTTCACGTGAATATTTGATAATCAAACCAAACATTTCTTTGAATTATTATCTCAAATAATATTTTTAGAAGGATTTATCAATTTAACAATTATCATTTTACATAATTTTCGTAAACACAATATCGTTATGCATTAAATAACGACCAAAACATGCATCGGCCGGGAATCGAACCCGGATCTCCCGTGTGGCAGGCGAGAATTCTACCATTGAACCACAGAGGCTCTGCAAAGAGTAGAATATGGAAAAATGGTATTTCACCTGCATATTTGATAATCAAACCAAACATTTCTTTGAATTATTATCTCAGATAATATTTTTAGAAGGATTTATCAATTTAACAATTATCATTTTACATAATTTTCGAAAACACAATATCGTTATGCATAAAAATGACGACCAAAACATGCATCGGCCGGGAATCTAACCCGGATCTCCCGTGTGGCAGGCGAGAATTCTACTATTGAACCATTGAGGCTCTGCAAAGAGTAGAATATGGAAAAATGGTATTTCACCTGAATATTTGATAATCAAACCAAACATTTCTTTGAATTCTTATCTCGAATAATATTTTTAAAAAGATTTATGAATTTAACAATTATCAGTTTACATAATTTTCGTAAACACAATATCGTTATGCATTAATGACGACAAAAAAATGCATCGGCCGGGAATCGAAACCGGATCTCCCGCGTGGCAGGCGAGAATTCTACCATTGAACCACCGAGTCTCTGCAAAGAGTACAATATGGAAAAAATGGTATTTCACCTGAATATTTGATAATCAAACCAAACATTTCTTTGAATTATTATCTCAGATAATATTTTTAGAAGGATTTATCAATTTAACAATTATTATTTTACATAATTTTCGTAAACGCAATATCGTTATGCATTAAATGACGACCAAAACATTCATCGGCCGGGAATCGAACCCGGATCTCCCACGTTGCAGGCGAGAATTCTACCATTAAACCACTGAGGCCAAAGAATACAATATGGAAAAAATGGTATTTCACGTGAATATTTGATAATCAAACCAAACATTTCTTTGAATTATTATCTCAAATAATATTTTTAAAAGGATTTATGAATTTAACAATTATCATTTTACGTAATTTTCGTAAACATAATATCGTTAAACATTAATGACGACTAAAAAATGCATCGGCCGGGAATCGAAACCGGATCTCCCGCGTGTCAGGCGAGAATTCTAGCATTGAACCACCGAGGCTCTGCAAAGAGTACAATATGGAAAAAATGGTATTTCACCTGAATATTTGATAATCAAACCAAACATTTCTTTGAATTATTATCTCAAATAATATTTTTAGAAGGATTTATCAATTTAACAATTATTATTTTACATAATTTTCGTAAACACAATATCGTTATGCATTAATGACGACCAAAAAATGCATAGGCCGGGAATCGAAACCGGATCTCCCGCGTGGCAGGCGAGAATTCTACTATTGAACCACAGAGGCTCTGCAAAGAGTAGAATATGGAAAAATGGTATTTCACCTGAATATTTGATAATCAAACCAAATATTTCTTTGAATTATTATCTCAGATAATATTTTTAGAAGAATTTACCAATTTAACAATTGTCATTTTACATAATTTTCGTAAACACAATATCGTTATGCATTAAATGACGACCAAAACATTCATCGGCCGGGAATCGAACCCGGATGTCCCACGTGGCAGGCGAGAATTCTACCATTGAACCACCGAGGCTCTGCAAAGAGTAGAATATGGAAAAATGGTATTTCACCTGAATATTTTATAATCAAACCAATCATTTCTTTGAATTATTATCTCAAATAATATTTTTAGAAGGATTTATCAATTTAACAATTATTATTTTACATAATTTTCGTAAACACAATATCGTTATGCATGAAATGACGACCAAAACATGCATCGGCCGGGAATCGAACCCGGATCTCCCACGTTGCAGGCGAGAATTCTACCATTAAACCACCGAGGCTCTGCAAAGAATACAATATGGAAAAAATGGTATTTCACGTGAATATTTGATAATCAAACCAAACATTTCTTTGAATTATTATCTCAAATAATATTTTTAGAAGGATTTATCAATTTAACAATTATCATTTTACATAATTTTCGTAAACATAATATCGTTAAACATTAATGACGACCAAAAAATGCATCGGCCGGGAATCGAAACCGGATCTCCCGCGTGGCAGGCGAGAATTCTACCATTGAACCACCGAGGCTCTGCAAAGAGTACAATATGGAAAAAATGGTATTTCACCTGAATATTTGATAATCAAACCAAACATTTCTTTGAATTATTATCTCAAATAATATTTTTAGAAGGATTTATCAATTTAACAATTATCATTTTACATAATTTTCGTAAACACAATATCGTTATGCATTAAATGACGACCAAAACATTCATCGGCCGGGAATCGAACCCGGATGTCCCACGTGGCAGGCGAGAATTCTACCATTGAACCACCGAGGCTCTGCAAAGGGTAGAATATGGAAAAATGGTATTTCACCTGAATATTTGATAATCAAACCAATCATTTCTTTGAATTATTATCTCAAATAATATTTTTAGAAGGATTTATCAATTAAACAATTATCATTTTACATAATTTTCGTAAACACAATATCGTTATTCATTAAATGACGACCAAAACATGCATCGCCGGGCATCGAACCCTCATCTCCCGCGTGGCAGGCGAGAATTCTACTATTGAACCACAGAGGCTCTGCAAAGAGTAGAATATGGAAAAATGGTATTTCACCTGAATATTTGATAATCAAACCAAACATTTCTTTAAATTATTATCTCAAATAATATTTTTAGAAGGATTTATCAATTTAACAATTATCATTTTACATAATTTTCGTAAACACAATATCGTTATGCATTAAATGACGACCAAAACATACATCGGCCGGGAATCGAACCCGGATCTCCCGTGTGGCAGGCGAGAATTCTACTATTGAACCACAGAGGCTCTGCAAAGAGTAGAATATGGAAAAATGGTATTTCACCTGAATATTTGATAATCAAACCAAACATTTCTATGAATTATTATCTCAGATAATATTTTTAGAAGAATTTATCAATTTAACAATTATCATTTTACATAATTTTCGTAAACACAATATCGTTATGCATTAAATGACGACCAAAACATTCATCGGCCGGGAATCGAACCCGGATGTCCCACGTGGCAGGCGAGAATTCTACCATTGAACCACCGAGGATCTGCAAAGAGTAGGATATGGAAAAATGGTATTTCACCTGAATATTTGATAATCAAACCAATCATTTCTTTGAATTATTATCTAAAATAATATTTTTAGAAGGATTTATCAATTTAACAATTATCATTTTACATAATTTTCGTAAACACAATATCGTTAAGCATTAATTGACGACAAAAACATGCATCGGCCGGGAATCGAACCCGGATCTCCCGCGTGGCAGGCGAGAATTCTACCATTGAACCACCGAGGCTCTGCAAAGAATACAATATGGAAAAAATGGTATTTCACGTGAATATTTGATAATCAAACCAAACATTTCTTTGAATTATTATCTCAAATAATATTTTTAGAAGGATTTATCAATTTAACAATTATCATTTTACATAATTTTCGTAAACACAATATCGTTATGCATTAAATGACGACCAAAACATTCATCCGCCGGAAATCGAACCCGGATGTCCCACGTGCCAGGCGAGAATTCTACCATTGAACCACCGAGGATCTGCAAAGAGTAGAATATGGAAAAATGGTATTTCACCTGAATATTTGATAATCAAACCAATCATTTCTTTGAATTATTATCTCAAATAATATTTTTAGAAGGATTTATCAATTAAAAAATTATCATTTTACATAATTTTCGTAAACACAATATCGTTATTCATTAAATGACGACCAAAACATGCATCGCCGGGCATCGAACCCTCATCTCCCGCGTGGCAGGCGAGAATTCTACTATTGAACCACAGAGGCTCTGCAAAGAGTAGAATATGGAAAAATGGTATTTCACCTGAATATTTGATAATCAAACCAAACATTTCTTTAAATTATTATCTCAAATAATATTTTTAGAAGGATTTATCAATTTAACAATTATCATTTTACATAATTTTCGTAAACACAATATCGTTATGCATTAAATGACGACCAAAACATACATCGGCCGGGAATCGAACCCGGATCTCCCGTGTGGCAGGCGAGAATTCTACTATTGAACCACAGAGGCTCTGCAAAGAGTAGAATATGGAAAAATGGTATTTCACCTGAATATTTGATAATCAAACCAAACATTTCTTTGAATTATTATCTCAGATAATATTTTTAGAAGAATTTATCAATTTAACAATTATCATTTTACATAATTTTCGTAAACACAATATCGTTATGCATTAAATGACGACCAAAACATTCATCGGCCGGGAATCGAACCCGGATGTCCCACGTGGCAGGCGAGAATTCTACCATTGAACCACCGAGGATCTGCAAGGAGTAGGATATGGAAAAATGGTATTTCACCTGAATATTTGATAATCAAACCAATCATTTCTTTGAATTATTATCTAAAATAATATTTTTAGAAGGATTTATCAATTTAACAATTATCATTTTACATAATTTTCGTAAACACAATATCGTTAAGCATTAATTGACGACAAAAACATGCATCGGCCGGGAATCGAACCCGGATCTCGCGCGTGGCAGGCGAGAATTCTACCATTGAACCACCGAGGCTCTGCAAAGAATACAATATGGAAAAAATGGTATTTCACGTGAATATTTGATAATCAAACCAAACATTTCTTTGAATTATTATCTCAAATAATATTTTTAGAAGGATTTATCAATTTAACAATTATCATTTTACATAATTTTCGTAAACACAATATCGTTATGCATTAAATGACGACCAAAACATTCATCGGCCGGAAATCGAACCCGGATGTCCCACGTGCCAGGCGAGAATTCTACCATTGAACCACCGAGGATCTGCAAAGAGTAGGATATGGAAAAATGGTATTTCACCTGAATATTTGATAATCAAACCAATCATTTCTTTGAATTATTATCTAAAATAATATTTTTAGAAGGATTTATCAAATTAACAATTATCATTTTACATAATTTTCGTAAACACAATATCGTTATGCATTAATTGACGACAAAAACATGCATCGGCCGGGAATCGAACCCGGATCTCCCGCGTGGCAGGCGAGAATTCTACCATTGAACCACCGAGGCTCTGCAAAGAATACAATATGGAAAAAATGGTATTTCACGTGAATATTTGATAATCAAACCAAACATTTCTTTGAATTATTATCTCAAATAATATTTTTAGAAGGATTTATCAATTTAACAATTATCATTTTACATAATTTTCATAAACACAATATCGTTATGCATTAAATGACGACCAAAACATGCATCGGCCGGGAATCGAACCCGGACCTCCCGAATAGCAGGCGAGAATTCTACCATTGAACCACCGAGGCTCTGCAAACGGTAGAATATGGAAAAATGGTATTTCTCCTGAATATTTGATAATCAAACCAAACATTTCTTTGAATTACTATCTCAAATAATATTTTTTGAAGGATTTATCAATTTAACAATTATCATTTTACATAATTTTCGTAAACACAATATCGTTATGCATTAATGACGACCAAAAAATGCATCGGCCGGGAATCGAAACCGGATGTCCCACGTGGCAGGCGAGAATTCTACCATTGAACCACCGAGGATCTACAAAGAGTAGGATATGGAAAAATGGTATTTCACCTGAATATTTGATAATCAAACCAATCATTTCTTTGAATTATTATCTAAAATAATATTTTTAGAAGGATTTATCAATTTAACAATTATCATTTTACATAATTTTCGTAAACACAATATCGTTATGCATTAATGACGACCAAAATATGCATCGGCCGGGAATCGAACCCGGATGTCCCACGTGGCAGGCGAGAATTCTACCATTGAACCACCGAGGATCTGCAAAGAGTAGGATATGGAAAAATGGTATTTCACCTGAATATTTGATGATCAAACCAATCATTTCTTTGAATTATTATCTAAAATAATATTTTTAGAAGGATTTATCAATTTAACAATTATCATTTTACATAATTTTCGTAAACACAATATCGTTAAGCATTAATTGACGACAAAAACATGCATCGGCCGGGAATCGAACCCGGATCTCCCGCGTGGCAGGCGAGAATTCTACCATTGAACCACCGAGGCTCTGCAAAGAATACAATATGGAAAAAATGGTATTTCACGTGAATATTTGATAATCAAACCAAACATTTTTTTGAATTATTATCTCAAATAATATTTTTAGAAGGATTTATCAATTTAACAATTATCATTTTACATAATTTTCGTAAACACAATATCGTTATGCTTTAATGACGACCAAAAAATGCATAGGCCGGGAATCGAAACCGGATCTCCCGAATGGCAGGCGAGAATTCTACCATTGAACCACCGAGGCTCTGCAAACAGTAGAATATGGAAAAATTATATTTCACCTGAATATTTGATAATCAAACCAAACATTTCTTTGAATTACTATCTCAAATAATATTTTTTGAAGGATTTATCAATTTAACAATTATCATTTTACATAATTTTCGTAAACACAATATCGTTATGCATTAATTGACGACAAAAACATGCATCGGCCGGGAATCGAAACCGGATCTCCCGCGTGGCAGGCAAGAATTCTACCATTGAACCACCGAGGCTCTGCAAAGAATACAATATGGAAAAAATGGTATTTCACGTGAATATTTGATAATCAAACCAAACATTTCTTTGAATTATTATCTCAAATAATATTTTTAGAAGGATTTATCAATTTAACAATTATCATTTTACATAATTTTCGTAAACACAATATCGTTATGCTTTAATGACGACCAAAACATTCATCGGCCGGAAATCGAACCCGGATGTCCCACGTGCCAGGCGAGAATTCTACCATTGAACCACCGAGGATCTGCAAAGAGTAGGATATGGAAAAATGGTATTTCACCTGAATATTTGATAATCAAACCAATCATTTCTTTGAATTATTATCTAAAATAATATTTTTAGAAGGATTTATCAATTTAACAATTATCATTTTACATAATTTTCGTAAACACAATATCGTTATGCATTAAATGACGACCAAAACATGCATCGGCCGGGAATCGAACCCGGATCTCCCGAATGGCAGGCGAGAATTCTACCATTGAACCACCGAGGCTCTGCAAACAGTAGAATATGGAAAAATGGTATTTCACCTGAATATTTGATAATCAAACCAAACATTTCTTTGAATTACTATCTCAAATAATATTTTTTGAAGGATTTATCAATTTAACAATTATCATTTTACATAATTTTCGTAAACACAATATCGTTATGCATTAATGACGACCAAAAAATGCATCGGCCGGGAATCGAACCCGGATGTCCCACGTGGCAGGCGAGAATTCTACCATTGAACCACCGAGGCTCTGCAAAGAGAAGAATATGGAAAAATGGTATTTCACCTGAATATTTGATAATCAAACCAAAGATTTCTTTGAATTATTATCTCAGATAATATTTTTAGAAGGATTTATCAATTTAACAATTATCATTTTACATAATTTTCGTAAACACAATATCGTTATGCATTAAATGACGTCCAAAACATTCATCGGCCGGAAATCAAACCCGGATGTCCCACGTGGCAGGCGAGAATTCTACCATTGAACCACCGAGGCTCTGCAAAGAGAAGAATATGGAAAAATGCTATTTCACCTGAATATTTGATAATCAAACCAAACATTTCTTTGAATTATTATCTCAAATAATATTTTTAGAAGGATTTATCAATTTAACAATTATCATTTTACATAATTTTCGTAAACACAATATCGTTATGCTTTAATGACGACCAAAACATTCATCGGCCGGAAATCGAACCCGGATGTCCCACGTGCCAGGCGAGAATTCTACCATTGAACCACCGAGGATCTGCAAAGAGTAGGATATGGAAAAATGGTATTTCACCTGAATATTTGATAATCAAACCAATCATTTCTTTGAATTATTATCTAAAATAATATTTTTAGAAGGATTTATCAATTTAACAATTATCATTTTACATAATTTTCGTAAACACAATATCGTTATGCATTAAATGACGACCAAAACATGCATCGGCCGGGAATCGAACCCGGATCTCCCGAATGGCAGGCGAGAATTCTACCATTGAACCACCGAGGCTCTGCAAACAGTAGAATATGGAAAAATGGTATTTCACCTGAATATTTGATAATCAAACCAAACATTTCTTTGAATTACTATCTCAAATAATATTTTTTGAAGGATTTATCAATTTAACAATTATCATTTTACATAATATTCGTAAACACAATATCGTTATGCATTAATGACGACCAAAAAATGCATCGGCCGGGAATCGAAACCGGATGTCCCACGTGGCAGGCGAGAATTCTACCATTGAACCACCGAGGCTCTGCAAACAGTAGAATATGGAAAAATGGTATTTCACCTGAATATTTGATAATCAAACCAAAGATTTCTTTGAATTATTATCTCAGATAATATTTTTAGAAGGATTTATCAATTTAACAATTATCATTTTACATAATTTTCGTAAACACAATATCGTTATGCATTAAATGACGTCCAAAACATTCATCGGCCGGAAATCAAACCCGGATGTCCCACGTGGCAGGCGAGAATTCTACCATTGAACCACCGAGGCTCTGCAAAGAGAAGAATATGGAAAAATGCTATTTCACCTGAATATTTGATAATCAAACCAAACATTTCTTTGAATTATTATCTCAAATAATATTTTTAGAAGGATTTATCAATTTAACAATTATCATTTTACATAATTTTCCTAAACATAATATCGATAAACATTAATGACGACCAAAAAATGCATCGGCCGGGAATCGAAACCGGATCTCCCGCGTGGCAGGGGACAATTCTACCATTGAACCACCGAGGCTCTGCAAAGAGTAGAATATGGAAAAATGGTATTTCACCTGAATATTTGATAATCAAACCAAACATTTCTTTGAATTATTATCTCAAATAATATTTTTAGAAGGATTTATCAATTTAACAATTATCATTTTACATAATTTTCGTAAACACAATATCGTTATACATTAATGACGACCAAAAAATGCATCGGCCGGGAATCGAAACCGGATCTCTCGCGTGGCAGGCGAGAATTCTACCATTGAACCACCGAGGCTCTGCAAAGAGTACAATATGGAAAAAATGGTATTTCACCTGCATATTTGATAATCAAACCAAACATTTCTTTGAATTATTATCTCAAATATTATTTTTAGAAGGATTTATCAATTTAACAATTATCATTTTACATAATTTTCCTAAACATAATATCGTTAAACATTAATGACAACCAAAAAATGCATCGGCCGGGAATCGAAACCGGATCTCCCGCGTGGCAGGCGAGAATTCTACCATTGAACCACCGAGGCTCTGCAAAGAGTAGAATATGGAAAAAATGGTATTTCACCTGCATATTTGATAATCAAACCAAACATTTCTTTGAATTATTATCTCAAATAATATTTTTAGAAGGATTTATCAATTTAACAATTATCATTTTACATAATTTTCGTAAACACAATATCGTTATGCATTAAATGACGACCAAAACATCCATCGGCCGGGAATCGAACCCGGATGTCCCACGTGGCAGGCGAGAATTCTACCATTGAACCACCGAGGCTCTGCAAAGAGAAGAATATGGAAAAATGGTATTTCACCTGAATATTTGATAATCAAACCAAAGATTTCTTTGAATTATTATCTCAGATAATATTTTTAGAAGGATTTATCAATTTAACAATTATCATTTTACATAATTTTCGTAAACACAATATCGTTATGCATTAAATGACGTCCAAAACATTCATCGGCCGGAAATCAAACCCGGATGTCCCACGTGGCAGGCGAGAATTCTACCATTGAACCACCGAGGCTCTGCAAAGAGAAGAATATGGAAAAATGCTATTTCACCTGAATATTTGATAATCAAACCAAACATTTCTTTGAATTATTATCTCAAATAATATTTTTAGAAGGATTTATCAATTTAACAATTATCATTTTACATAATTTTCGTAAACACAATATCGTTATGCTTTAATGACGACCAAAACATTCATCGGCCGGAAATCGAACCCGGATGTCCCACGTGCCAGGCGAGAATTCTACCATTGAACCACCGAGGATCTGCAAAGAGTAGGATATGGAAAAATGGTATTTCACCTGAATATTTGATAATCAAACCAATCATTTCTTTGAATTATTATCTAAAATAATATTTTTAGAAGGATTTATCAATTTAACAATTATCATTTTACATAATTTTCGTAAACACAATATCGTTATGCATTAAATGACGACCAAAACATGCATCGGCCGGGAATCGAACCCGGATCTCCCGAATGGCAGGCGAGAATTCTACCATTGAACCACCGAGGCTCTGCAAACAGTAGAATATGGAAAAATGGTATTTCACCTGAATATTTGATAATCAAACCAAACATTTCTTTGAATTACTATCTCAAATAATATTTTTTGAAGGATTTATCAATTTAACAATTATCATATTACATAATTTTCGTAAACACAATATCGTTATGCATTAATGACGACCAAAAAATGCATCGGCCGGGAATCGAACCCGGATGTCCCACGTGGCAGGCGAGAATTCTACCATTGAACCACCGAGGCTCTGCAAAGAGAAGAATATGGAAAAATGGTATTTCACCTGAATATTTGATAATCAAACCAAAGATTTCTTTGAATTATTATCTCAGATAATATTTTTAGAAGGATTTATCAATTTAACAATTATCATTTTACATAATTTTCGTAAACACAATATCGTTATGCATTAATGACGACCAAAAAATGCATCGGCCGGGAATCGAAACCGGATGTCCCACGTGGCAGGCGAGAATTCTACCATTGAACCACCGAGGATCTGCAAAGAGTAGGATATGGAAAAATGGTATTTCACCTGAATATTTGATAATCAAACCAATCATTTCTTTGAATTATTATCTAAAATAATATTTTTAGAAGGATTTATCAATTTAACAATTATCATTTTACATAATTTTCGTAAACACAATATCGTTATGCATTAATGACGACCAAAAAATGCATCGGCCGGGAATCGAACCCGGATGTCCCACGTGGCAGGCGAGAATTCTACCATTGAAATACCGAGGATCTGCAAAGAGCAGGATATGGAAAAATGGTATTTCACCTGAATATTTGATAATCAAACCAATCATTTCTTTGAATTATTATCTAAAATAATATTTTTAGAAGGATTTATCAATTTAACAATTATCATTTTACATAATTTTCGTAAACACAATATCGTTAAGCATTAATTGACGACAAAAACATGTATCGGCCGGGAATCGAACCCGGATCTCCCGCGTGGCAGGCGAGAATTCTACCATTTAACCACCGAGGCTCTGCAAAGAATACAATATGGAAAAAATGGTATTTCACGTGAATATTTGATAATCAAACCAAACATTTCTTTGAATTATTATCTCAAATAATATTTTTAGAAGGATTTATCAATTTAACAATTATCATTTTACATAATTTTCGTAAACACAATATCGTTATGCTTTAATGACGACCAAAAAATGCATAGGCCGGGAATCGAAACCGGATCTCCCGAATGGCAGGCGAGAATTCTACCATTGAACCACCGAGGCTCTGCAAACAGTAGAATATGGAAAAATGGTATTTCACCTGAATATTTGATAATCAAACCAAACATTTCTTTGAATTACTATCTCAAATAATATTTTTTGAAGGATTTATCAATTTAACAATTATCATTTTACATAATTTTCGTAAACACAATATCGTTATGCATTAATTGACGACAAAAACATGCATCGGCCGGGAATCGAAACCGGATCTCCCGCGTGGCAGGCAAGAATTCTACCATTGAACCACCGAGGCTCTGCAAAGAATACAATATGGAAAAAATTGTATTTCACGTGAATATTTGATATTCAAACCAAACATTTCTTTGAATTATTATCTCAAATAATATTTTTAGAAGGATTTATCAATTTAACAATTATCATTTTACATAATTTTCGTAAACACAATATCGTTATGCATTAAATGACGACCAAAACATTCATCGGCCGGGAATCGAACCCGGATGTCCCACGTGGCAGGCGAGAATTCTACCATTGAACCACCGAAGCTCTGCAAAGAGTAGGATATGGAAAAATGGTATTTCACCTGAATATTTGATAATCAAACCAATCATTTCTTTGAATTATTATCTAAAATAATATTTTTAGAAGGATTTATCAATTAAACAATTATCATTTTACATAATTTTCGTAAACACAATATCGTTATGCATTAATTGACGACAAAAACATGCATCGGCCGGGAATCGAACCCGGATCTCCCGCGTGGCAGGCGAGAATTCTACCATTGAACCACCGAGGCTCTGCAAAGAATACAATATGGAAAAAATGGTATTTCACGTGAATATTTGATAATCAAACCAAACATTTCTTTGAATTATTATCTCAAATAATATTTTTAGAAGGATTTATCAATTTAACAACTATCATTTTACATAATTTTCGTAAACACAATATCGTTATGCATTAAATGACGACCAAAACATGCATCGGCCGGGAATCGAACCCGGATCTCCCGACTGGCAGGCGAGAATTCTACCATTGAACCACCGAGGCTCTGCAAACAGTAGAATATGGAAAAATGGTATTTCAGCTGAAAATTTGATAATCAAACCAAACATTTCTTTGAATTACTATCTCAAATAATATTTTTTGAAGGATTTATCAATTTAACAATTATCATTTTACATAATTTTCGTAAACACAATATCGTTATGCATTAATGACGACCGAAAAATGCATCGGCCGGGAATCGAAACCGGATCTCCCGCGTGGCAGGCAAGAATTCTACCATTGAACCACCGAGGCTCTGCAAAGAATACAATATGGAAAAAATTGTATTTCACGTGAATATTTGATATTCAAACCAAACATTTCTTTGAATTATTATCTCAAATAATATTTTTAGAAGGATTTATCAATTTAACAATTATCATTTTACATAATTTTCGTAAACACAATATCGTTATGCATTAAATGACGACCAAAACATGCATCGGCCGGGAATCGAACCCGGATCTCCCGAATGGCAGGCGAGAATTCTACCATTGAACCACCGAGGCTCTGCAAACAGTAGAATATGGAAAAATGGTATTTCACCTGAATATTTGATAATCAAACCAAACATTTCTTTGAATTACTATCTCAAATATTATTTTTAGAAGGATTTATCAATTTAACAATTATCATTTTACATAATTTTCGTAAACACAATATCGTTATGCATTAAATGACGTCCAAAACATTCATCGGCCGGAAATCAAACCCGGATGTCCCACGTGGCAGGCGAGAATTCTACCATTGAACCACCGAGGCTCTGCAAAGAGTACAATATGGAAAAAATGGTATTTCACCTGCATATTTGATAATCAAACCAAACATTTCTTTGAATTATTATCTCAAATATTATTTTTAGAAGGATTTATCAATTTAACAATTATCATTTTACATAATTTTCCTAAACATAATATCGTTAAACATTAATGACGACCAAAAAATGCATCGGCCGGGAATCGAAACCGGATCTCCCGCGTGGCAGGCGAGAATTCTACCATTGAACCACCGAGGCTCTGCAAAGAGTAGAATATGGAAAAAATGGTATTTCACCTGCATATTTGATAATCAAACCAAACATTTCTTTGAATTATTATCTCAAATAATATTTTTAGAAGGATTTATCAATTTAACAATTATCATTTACATAATTTTCGTAAACACAATATCGTTATGCATTAAATGACGACCAAAACATCCATCGGCCGGGAATCGAACCCGGATGTCCCACGTGGCAGGCGAGAATTCTACCATTGAACCACCGAGGCTCTGCAAAGGGAAGAATATGGAAAAATGGTATTTCACCTGAATATTTGATAATCAAACCAAAGATTTCTTTGAATTATTATCTCAGATAATATTTTTAGAAGGATTTATCAATTTAACAATTATCATTTTACATAATTTTCGTAAACACAATATCGTTATGCATTAAATGACGTCCAAAACATTCATCGGCCGGAAATCAAACCCGGATGTCCCACGTGGCAGGCGAGAATTCTACCATTGAACCACCGAGGCTCTGCAAAGAGAAGAATATGGAAAAATGCTATTTCACCTGAATATTTGATAATCAAACCAAACATTTCTTTGAATTATTATCTCAAATAATATTTTTAGAAGGATTTATCAATTTAACAATTATCATTTTACATAATTTTCCTAAACATAATATCGATAAACATTAATGACGACCAAAAAATGCATCGGCCGGGAATCGAAACCGGATCTCCCGCGTGGCAGGGGACAATTCTACCATTGAACCACCGAGGCTCTGCAAAGAGTAGAATATGGAAAAATGGTATTTCACCTGAATATTTGATAATCAAACCAAACATTTCTTTGAATTATTATCTCAAATAATATTTTTAGAAGGATTTATCAATTTAACAATTATCATTTTACATAATTTTCGTAAACACAATATCGTTATACATTAATGACGACCAAAAAATGCATCGGCCGGGAATCGAAACCGGATCTCCCGCGTGGCAGGCGAGAATTCTACCATTGAACCACCGAGGCTCTGGAAAGAGTACAATATGGAAAAAATGGTATTTCACCTGCATATTTGATAATCAAACCAAACATTTCTTTGAATTATTATCTCAAATATTATTTTTAGAAGGATTTATCAATTTAACAATTATCATTTTACATAATTTTCCTAAACATAATATCGTTAAACATTAATGACGACAAAAACATGCATCGCCCGGGAATCGAACCCGGATCTCCCGCGTGGCAGGCGAGAATTCTACCATTGAACCACCGAGGCTCTGCAAAGAATACAATATGGAAAAAATGGTATTTCACGTGAATATTTGATAATCAAACCAAACATTTCTTTGATTTATTATCTCAAATAATATTTTTAGAAGGATTTATCAATTTAACAATTATCATTTTACATAATTTTCGTAAACACAATATCGTTATGCATTAATTGACGACAAAAACATGCATTGGCCGGGAATCGAACCCGGTTCTCCCGCGTGGCAGGCGAGAATTCTACCATTGAACCACCGAGGCTCTGCAAAGAATACAATATGGAAAAAGTGGTATTTCACGTGAATATTTGATAATCAAACCAAACATTTCTTTGAATTATTATCTCAAATAATATTTTTAGAAGGATTTATCAATTTAACAATTATCATTTTACATAATTTTCGTAAACACAATATCGTTATGCATTAAATGACGACCAAAACATTCATCGGCCGGAAATCGAACCCGGATGTCCCACGTGGCAGGGGACAATTCTACCATTGAACCACCGAGGCTCTGCAAAGAGTAGAATATGGAAAAATGGTATTTCACCTGAATATTTGATAATCAAACCAAACATTTCTTTGAATTATTATCTCAAATAATATTTTTAGAAGGATTTATCAATTTAACAATTATCATTTTACATAATTTTCGTAAACACAATATCGTTATACATTAATGACGACCAAAAAATGCATCGGCCGGGAATCGAAACCGGATCTCCCGCGTGGCAGGCGAGAATTCTACCATTGAACCACCGAGGCTCTGCAAAGAGTACAATATGGAAAAAATGGTATTTCACCTGCATATTTGATAATCAAACCAAACATTTCTTTGAATTATTATCTCAAATATTATTTTTAGAAGGATTTATCAATTTAACAATTATCATTTTACATAATTTTCCTAAACATAATATCGTTAAACATTAATGACGACAAAAACATGCATCGCCCGGGAATCGAACCCGGATCTCCCGCGTGGCAGGCGAGAATTCTACCATTGAACCACCGAGGCTCTGCAAAGAATACAATATGGAAAAAATGGTATTTCACGTGAATATTTGATAATCAAACCAAACATTTCTTTGATTTATTATCTCAAATAATATTTTTAGAAGGATTTATCAATTTAACAATTATCATTTTACATAATTTTCGTAAACACAATATCGTTATGCATTAATTGACGACAAAAACATGCATTGGCCGGGAATCGAACCCGGATCTCCCGCGTGGCAGGCGAGAATTCTACCATTGAACCACCGAGGCTCTGCAAAGAATACAATATGGAAAAAGTGGTATTTCACGTGAATATTTGATAATCAAACCAAACATTTCTTTGAATTATTATCTCAAATAATATTTTTAGAAGGATTTATTAATTTAACAATTATCATTTTACATAATTTTCGTAAACACAATATCGTTATGCATTAAATGACGACCAAAACATTCATCGGCCGGAAATCGAACCCGGATGTCCCACGTGGCAGGCGAGAATTCTACCATTGAACCACCGAGGCTCTTTAAAGAATACAATATGGAAAAAATGGTATTTCACGTGAATATTTGATAATCAAACCAAACATTTCTTTGAATTATTATCTCAAATAATATTTTTAGAAGGATTTATCAATTTAACAATTATCATTTTACATAATTTTCGTAAACACAATATCGTTATGCATTAATTGACGACAAAAACATGCATCGGCCGGGAATCGAACCCGGATCTCCCGCGTGGCAGGCAAGAATTCTACCATTGAACCACCGAGGCTCTGCAAAGAATACAATATGGAAAAAATGGTATTTCACGTGAATATTTGATAATCAAACCAAACATTTCTTTGAATTATTATCTCAAATAATATTTTTAGAAGAATTTATCAATTTAACAATTATCATTTTACATAATTTTCGTAAACACAATATCGTTATGCATGAAATGACGACCAAAACATTCATCGGCCGGGAATCGAACCCGGATGTCCCACGTGGCAGGCGAGAATTCCACCATTGAACCACCGAGGCTCTGCAAAGAGTAGGATATGGAAAAATGGTATTTCACCTGAATATTTGATAATCAAACCAATCATTTCTTTGAATTATTATCTAAAATAATATTTTTAGAAGGATTTATCAATTTAACAATTATCATTTTACATAATTTTCGTAAACACAATATCGTTATGCATTAATTGACGACAAAAACATGCATCGGCCGGGAATCGAACCCGGATCTCCCGCGTGGCAGGCGAGACTTCTACCATTGAACCACCGAGGCTCTGCAAAGAATACAATATGGAAAAAATGGTATTTCACGTGAATATTTGATAATCAAACCAAACATTTCTTTGAATTATTATCTCAAATAATATTTTTAGAAGGATTTATCAATTTAACAATTATCATTTTACATAATTTTCGTAAACACAATATCGTTATGCATTAAATGACGACCAAAACATTCATCGGCCGGGAATCAAACCCGGATGTCCCACGTGGCAGGCGAGAATTCTACCATTGAACCACCGAGGCTCTGCAAAGAGAAGAAAATGGAAAAATGCTATTTCACCTGAATATTTGATAATCAAACCAAACATTTCTTTGAATTATTATCTCAAATAATATTTTTAGAAGGATTTATCAATTTAACAATTATCATTTTACATAATTTTCCTAAACATAATATCGTTAAACATTAATGACGACCATAAAATGCATCGGCCGGGAATCGAAACCGGATCTCCCGCGTGGCAGGTGAGAATTCTACTGTTGAACCACCGAGGCTCTGCAAAGAGTACAATATGGAAAAAATGGTATTTCACCTGAATATTTGATAATCAAACCAAACATTTCTTTGAATTATTATCTCAGATAATATTTTTAGAAGGATTTATCAATTTAACAATTATCATTTTACATAATTTTCGTAAACACAATATCGTTATGCATTAAATGACGACAAAAACATGCATCGGCCGGGAATCGAACCCGGATCTCCCGAGTGGCAGGCGAGAATTCTGCCATTGAACCACCGAGGCTCTGCAAAGAGTAGAATATGGAAAAATGGTATTTCACCTGAATATTTGATAATCAAACCAAACATTTCTTTGAATTATTACCTCAAATAATATTTTTAGAAGGATTTATCAATTTAACAATTATCATTTTACATAATTTTCGTAAACACAATATTGTTATACATTAATGACGACCAAAAAATGCATCGGCCGGTAATCGAAACCGGATCTCCCGCGTGGCAGGCGAGAATTCTACCATTGAACCACCGAGGCTCTGCAAAGAGTACAATATGGAAAAAATGGTATTTCACCTGCATATTTGATAATCAAACCAAACATTTCTTTGAATTATTATCTCAAATAATATTTTTAGAAGGATTTATCAATTTAACAATTATCATTTTACATAATTTTCCTAAATATAATATCGTTAAACATTAATGACGACCAAAAAATGCATCGGCCGGGAATCGAAACCAGATCTCCCGCGTGGCAGGCGAGAATTCTACCATTGAACCACCGAGGCTCTGCAAAGAGTACAATATGGAAAAAATGGTATTTCACCTGAATATTTGATAATCAAACCAAACATTTCTTTGAATTATTATCTCAGATAATATTTTTAGAAGGATTTATCAATTTAACAATTATCATTTTACATAATTTTCGTAAACACAATATCGTTATGCATTAAATGACGACCAAAACATCCATCGGCCGGGAATCGAACCCGGATGTCCCACGTGGCAGGCGAGAATTCTACCATTGAACCACCGAGGCTCTGCAAAGAGTAGAATATGGAAAAATGGTACTTCACCTGAATATTTGATAATCAAACCAAACATTTCTTTGAATTATTATCTCAAATAATATTTTTAGAAGGATTTATCAATTTAAGAATTATCATTTTACATAATTTTCGTAAACACAATATCGTTATGCATTAATGACGACCAAAAAATGCATCGGCCGGGAATCGAAACCGGATCTCCCGCGTGGCAGGCGAGAATTCTACCATTGAACCACCGAGGCTCTGCAAAGAGTACAATATGGAAAAAATGGTATTTCACCTGCATATTTGATAATCAAACCAAACATTTCTTTGAATTATTATCTCAAATAATATTTTGAGAAGGATTTATCAATTTAACAATTATCATTTTACATAATTTTCGTAAACACAATATCGTTATGCATTAAATGACGACCAAAACATCCATCGGCCGGTAATCGAACCCGGATCTCCCGAGTGGCAGGCGAGAATTCTACCATTGAACCACCGAGGCTCTGCAAAGAGTACAATATGGAAAAAATGGTATTTCACCTGAATATTTGATAATCAAACCAAACATTTCTTTGAATTATTATCTCAGATAATATTTTTAGAAGGATTTATCAATTTAACAATTATCATTTTACATAATTTTCGTAAACACAATATCGTTATGCATTAAATGACGACCAAAACATCCATCGGCCGGGAATCGAACCCGGATGTCCCACGTGGCAGGCGAGAATTCTACCATTGAACCACCGAGGCTCTGCAAAGAGTAGAATATGGAAAAATGGTACTTCACCTGAATATTTGATAATCAAACCAAACATTTCTTTGAATTATTATCTCAAATAATATTTTTAGAAGGATTTATCAATTTAAGAATTATCATTTTACATAATTTTCGTAAACACAATATCGTTATGCATTAATGACGACCAAAAAATGCATCGGCCGGGAATCGAAACCGGATCTCCCGCGTGGCAGGCGAGAATTCTACCATTGAACCACCGAGGCTCTGCAAAGAGTACAATATGGAAAAAATGGTATTTCACTTGCATATTTGATAATCAAACCAAACATTTCTTTCAATTATTATCTCAAATAATATTTTGAGAAGGATTTATCAATTTAACAATTATCATTTTACATAATTTTCGTAAACACAATATCGTTATGCATTAAATGACGACCAAAACATCCATCGGCCGGTAATCGAACCCGGATCTCCCGAGTGGCAGGCGAGAATTCTACCATTGAACCACCGAGGCTCTGCATAGAGTAGAATATGGAAAAATGGTATTTCACCTGAATATTTGATAATCAAACCAAACATTTCTTTGAATTATTATCTCAAATAATATTTTTAGAAGGATTTATCAATTTAACAATTATCATTTTACATAATTTTCGTAAACACAATATCGTTATGCATTAAATGACGACCAAAACATCCATCGGCCGGGAATCGAACCCGGATGTCCCACGTGGCAGGCGAGAATTCTACCATTGAACCACCGAGGCTCTGCAAAGAGTAGAATATGGAAAAATGGTACTTCACCTGAATATTTGATAATCAAACCAAACATTTCTTTGAATTATTATCTCAAATAATATTTTTAGAAGGATTTATCAATTTAAGAATTATCATTTTACATAATTTTCGTAAACACAATATCGTTATGCATTAATGACGACCAAAAAATGCATCGGCCGGGAATCGAAACCGGATCTCCCGCGTGGCAGGCGAGAATTCTACCATTGAACCACCGAGGCTCTGCAAAGAGTACAATATGGAAAAAATGGTATTTCACCTGCATATTTGATAATCAAACCAAACATTTCTTTGAATTATTATCTCAAATAATATTTTGAGAAGGATTTATCAATTTAACAATTATCATTTTACATAATTTTCGTAAACACAATATCGTTATGCATTAAATGACGACCAAAACATCCATCGGCCGGTAATCGAACCCGGATCTCCCGAGTGGCAGGCGAGAATTCTACCATTGAACCACCGAGGCTCTGCAAAGAGTACAATATGGAAAAAATGGTATTTCACCTGAATATTTGATAATCAAACCAAACATTTCTTTGAATTATTATCTCAGATAATATTTTTAGAAGGATTTATCAATTTAACAATTATCATTTTACATAATTTTCGTAAACACAATATCGTTATGCATTAAATGACGACCAAAACATCCATCGGCCGGGAATCGAACCCGGATGTCCCACGTGGCAGGCGAGAATTCTACCATTGAACCACCGAGGCTCTGCAAAGAGTAGAATATGGAAAAATGGTACTTCACCTGAATATTTGATAATCAAACCAAACATTTCTTTGAATTATTATCTCAAATAATATTTTTAGAAGGATTTATCAATTTAAGAATTATCATTTTACATAATTTTCGTAAACACAATATCGTTATGCATTAATGACGACCAAAAAATGCATCGGCCGGGAATCGAAACCGGATCTCCCGCGTGGCAGGCGAGAATTCTACCATTGAACCACCGAGGCTCTGCAAAGAGTACAATATGGAAAAAATGGTATTTCACCTGCATATTTGATAATCAAACCAAACATTTCTTTGAATTATTATCTCAAATAATATTTTGAGAAGGATTTATCAATTTAACAATTATCATTTTACATAATTTTCGTAAACACAATATCGTTATGCATTAAATGACGACCAAAACATCCATCGGCCGGTAATCGAACCCGGATCTCCCGAGTGGCAGGCGAGAATTCTACCATTGAACCACCGAGGCTCTGCATAGAGTAGAATATGGAAAAATGGTATTTCACCTGAATATTTGATAATCAAACCAAACATTTCTTTGAATTATTATCTCAAATAATATTTTTAGAAGGATTTATCAATTTAACAATTATCATTTTACATAATTTTCGTAAACACAATATCGTTATGCATTAAATGACGACCAAAACATTCATCGGCCGGGAATCGAACCCGGATGTCCCACGTGGCAGGCGAGAGTTCTACCATTGAACCACCGAGGCTCTGCATAGAGAAGAATATGGAAAAATGGTATTTCACGTGAATATTTGATAATCAAACCAAACATTTCTTTGAATTATTATCTCAAATAATATTTTGAGAAGGATTTATCAATTTAACAATTATCATTTTACATAATTTTCGTAAACACAATTTCGTTATGCATTAAATGACGACCAAAACATCCATCGGCCGGTAATCGAACCCGGATCTCCCGAGTGGCAGGCGAGAATTCTACCATTGAACCACCGAGGCTCTGCATAGAGTAGAATATGGAAAAATGGTATTTCACCTGAATATTTGATAATCAAACCAAACATTTCTTTGAATTATTATCTCAAATAATATTTTTAGAAGGATTTATCAATTTAACAATTATCATTTTACATAATTTTCGTAAACACAATATCGTTATGCATTAAATGACGACCAAAACATTCATCGGCCGGGAATCGAACCCGGATGTCCCACGTGGCAGGCGAGAGTTCTACCATTGAACCACCGAGGCTCTGCATAGAGAAGAATATGGAAAAATGGTATTTCACGTGAATATTTGATAATCAGACCAAACATTTCTTTGAATTATTATCTAAAATAATATTTTTAGAAGGATTTATCAATTTAACAATTATCATTTTTCATAATTTTCGTAAACACAACATCGTTATGCATTAAATGACGACCAAAACGTGCATCGGCCGGGAATCGAACCCGGATCTCCCGCGTGGCAGGCGAGAATTCTACCATTGAACCACCGAGGCTCTGCATAGAGTAGAATATGGAAAAATGGTATTTCACCTGAATATTTGATAATCAAACCAAACATTTCTTTGAATTATTATCTCAAATAATATTTTTAGAAGGATTTATCAATTTAACAATTATCATTTTACATAATTTTCGTACACACAATATCGTTATGCATTAAATGACGACCAAAACATCCATCGGCCGGTAATCGAACCCGGATCTCCCGAGTGGCAGGCGAGAATTCTACCATTGAACCACCGAGGCTCTGAATAGAGTAGAATATGGAAAAATGGTATTTCACGTGAATATTTGATAATCAAACCAAACATTTCTTTGAATTATTATCTAAAATAATATTTTTAGAAGGATTTATCAATTTAACAATTATCATTTTTCATAATTTTCGTAAACACTTCATCGTTATGCATTAAATGACGACCAAAACATGCATCGGCCGGGAATCGAAACCGGATCTCCCGCGTAGCAGGCGAGAATTCTACCATTGAACCACCGAGGCTCTGCAAAGAGTACAATATGGAAAAAATGGTATTTCACGTGAATATTTGATAATCAAACCAAACATTTCTTTGAATTATTATCTAAAATAATATTTTTAGAAGGATTTATCAATTTAACAATTATCATTTTACATAATTTTCCTAAACATAATATCGTTAAACATTAATGACGACCATAAAATGCATCGGCCGGGAATCGAAACCGGATCTCCCGCGTGGCAGGTGAGAATTCTACCATTGAACCACCGAGGCTCTGCAAAGAGTACAATATGGAAAAAATGGTATTTCACCTGAATATTTGATAATCAAACCAAACATTTCTTTGAATTATTATCTCAGATAATATTTTTAGAAGGATTTATCAATTTAACAATTATCATTTTACATAATTTTCGTAAACACAATATCGTTATGCATTAAATGACGACAAAAACATGCATCGGCCGGGAATCGAACCCGGATCTCCCGAGTGGCAGGCGAGAATTCTGCCATTGAACCACCGAGGCTCTGCAAAGAGTAGAATATGGAAAAATGGTATTTCACCTGAATATTTGATAATCAAACCAAACATTTCTTTGAATTATTATCTCAAATAATATTTTTAGAAGGATTTATCAATTTAATAATTATCATTTTACATAATTTTCGTAAACACAATATTGTTATACATTAATGACGACCAAAAAATGCATCGGCCGGTAATCGAAACCGGATCTCCCGCGTGGCAGGCGAGAATTCTACCATTGAACCACCGAGGCTCTGCAAAGAGTACAATATGGAAAAAATGGTATTTCACCTGAATATTTGATAATCAAACCAAACATTTCTTTGAATTATTATCTCAGATAATATTTTTAGAAGGATTTATCAATTTAACAATTATCATTTTACATAATTTTCGTAAACACAATATCGTTATGCATTAATTGACGACAAAAACATGCATCGGCCGGGAATCGAACCCGGATCTCCCGCGTGGCAGGCGAGACTTCTACCATTGAACCACCGAGGCTCTGCAAAGAATACAATATGGAAAAAATGGTATTTCACGTGAATATTTGATAATCAAACCAAACATTTCTTTGAATTATTATCTCAAATAATATTTTTAGAAGGATTTATCAATTTAACAATTATCATTTTACATAATTTTCGTAAACACAATATCGTTATGCATTAAATGACGACCAAAACATTCATCGGCCGGGAATCAAACCCGGATGTCCCACGTGGCAGGCGAGAATTCTACCATTGAACCACCGAGGCTCTGCAAAGAGAAGAAAATGGAAAAATGCTATTTCACCTGAATATTTGATAATCAAACCAAACATTTCTTTGAATTATTATCTCAAATAATATTTTTAGAAGGATTTATCAATTTAACAATTATCATTTTACATAATTTTCCTAAACATAATATCGTTAAACATTAATGACGACCATAAAATGCATCGGCCGGGAATCGAAACCGGATCTCCCGCGTGGCAGGTGAGAATTCTACTGTTGAACCACCGAGGCTCTGCAAAGAGTACAATATGGAAAAAATGGTATTTCACCTGAATATTTGATAATCAAACCAAACATTTCTTTGAATTATTATCTCAGATAATATTTTTAGAAGGATTTATCAATTTAACAATTATCATTTTACATAATTTTCGTAAACACAATATCGTTATGCATTAAATGACGACAAAAACATGCATCGGCCGGGAATCGAACCCGGATCTCCCGAGTGGCAGGCGAGAATTCTGCCATTGAACCACCGAGGCTCTGCAAAGAGTAGAATATGGAAAAATGGTATTTCACCTGAATATTTGATAATCAAACCAAACATTTCTTTGAATTATTATCTCAAATAATATTTTTAGAAGGATTTATCAATTTAACAATTATCATTTTACATAATTTTCGTAAACACAATATTGTTATACATTAATGACGACCAAAAAATGCATCGGCCGGTAATCGAAACCGGATCTCCCGCTTGGCAGGCGAGAATTCTACCATTGAACCACCGAGGCTCTGCAAAGAGTACAATATGGAAAAAATGGTATTTCACCTGCATATTTGATAATCAAACCAAACATTTCTTTGAATTATTATCTCAAATAATATTTTTAGAAGGATTTATCAATTTAACAATTATCATTTTACATAATTTTCCTAAATATAATATCGTTAAACATTAATGACGACCAAAAAATGCATCGGCCGGGAATCGAAACCAGATCTCCCGCGTGGCAGGCGAGAATTCTACCATTGAACCACCGAGGCTCTGCAAAGAGTACAATATGGAAAAAATGGTATTTCACCTGAATATTTGATAATCAAACCAAACATTTCTTTGAATTATTATCTCAGATAATATTTTTAGAAGGATTTATCAATTTAACAATTATCATTTTACATAATTTTCGTAAACACAATATCGTTATGCATTAAATGACGACCAAAACATCCATCGGCCGGGAATCGAACCCGGATGTCCCACGTGGCAGGCGAGAATTCTACCATTGAACCACCGAGGCTCTGCAAAGAGTAGAATATGGAAAAATGGTACTTCACCTGAATATTTGATAATCAAACCAAACATTTCTTTGAATTATTATCTCAAATAATATTTTTAGAAGGATTTATCAATTTAAGAATTATCATTTTACATAATTTTCGTAAACACAATATCGTTATGCATTAATGACGACCAAAAAATGCATCGGCCGGGAATCGAAACCGGATCTCCCGCGTGGCAGGCGAGAATTCTACCATTGAACCACCGAGGCTCTGCAAAGAGTACAATATGGAAAAAATGGTATTTCACCTGCATATTTGATAATCAAACCAAACATTTCTTTGAATTATTATCTCAAATAATATTTTGAGAAGGATTTATCAATTTAACAATTATCATTTTACATAATTTTCGTAAACACAATATCGTTATGCATTAAATGACGACCAAAACATCCATCGGCCGGTAATCGAACCCGGATCTCCCGAGTGGCAGGCGAGAATTCTACCATTGAACCACCGAGGCTCTGCATAGAGTAGAATATGGAAAAATGGTATTTCACCTGAATATTTGATAATCAAACCAAACATTTCTTTGAATTATTATCTCAAATAATATTTTTAGAAGGATTTATCAATTTAACAATTATCATTTTACATAATTTTCGTAAACACAATATCGTTATGCATTAAATGACGACCAAAACATTCATCGGCCGGGAATCGAACCCGGATGTCCCACGTGGCACGCGAGAGTTCTACCATTGAACCACCGAGGCTCTGCATAGAGAAGAATATGGAAAAATGGTATTTCACGTGAATATTTGATAATCAAACCAAACATTTCTTTGAATTATTATCTCAAATAATATTTTGAGAAGGATTTATCAATTTAACAATTATCATTTTACATAATTTTCGTAAACACAATTTCGTTATGCATTAAATGACGACCAAAACATCCATCGGCCGGTAATCGAACCCGGATCTCCCGAGTGGCAGGCGAGAATTCTACCATTGAACCACCGAGGCTCTGCATAGAGTAGAATATGGAAAAATGTTATTTCACCTGAATATTTGATAATCAAACCAAACATTTCTTTGAATTATTATCTCAAATAATATTTTTAGAAGGATTTATCAATTTAACAATTATCATTTTACATAATTTTCGTAAACACAATATCGTTATGCATTAAATGACGACCAAAACATTCATCGGCCGGGAATCGAACCCGGATGTCCCACGTGGCAGGCGAGAGTTCTACCATTGAACCACCGAGGCTCTGCATAGAGAAGAATATGGAAAAATGGTATTTCACGTGAATATTTGATAATCAGACCAAACATTTCTTTGAATTATTATCTAAAATAATATTTTTAGAAGGATTTATCAATTTAACAATTATCATTTTTCATAATTTTCGTAAACACAACATCGTTATGCATTAAATGACGACCAAAACGTGCATCGGCCGGGAATCGAACCCGGATCTCCCGCGTGGCAGGCGAGAATTCTACCATTGAACCACCGAGGCTCTGCATAGAGTAGAATATGGAAAAATGGTATTTCACCTGAATATTTGATAATCAAACCAAACATTTCTTTGAATTATTATCTCAAATAATATTTTTAGAAGGATTTATCAATTTAACAATTATCATTTTACATAATTTTCGTACACACAATATCGTTATGCATTAAATGACGACCAAAACATCCATCGGCCGGTAATCGAACCCGGATCTCCCGAGTGGCAGGCGAGAATTCTACCATTGAACCACCGAGGCTCTGAATAGAGTAGAATATGGAAAAATGGTATTTCACGTGAATATTTGATAATCAAACCAAACATTTCTTTGAATTATTATCTAAAATAATATTTTTAGAAGGATTTATCAATTTAACAATTATCATTTTTCATAATTTTCGTAAACACTTCATCGTTATGCATTAAATGACGACCAAAACATGCATCGGCCGGGAATCGAAACCGGATCTCCCGCGTAGCAGGCGAGAATTCTACCATTGAACCACCGAGGCTCTGCAAAGAGTACAATATGGAAAAAATGGTATTTCACGTGAATATTTGATAATCAAACCAAACATTTCTTTGAATTATTATCTAAAATAATATTTTTAGAAGGATTTATCAATTTAACAATTATCATTTTACATAATTTTCCTAAACATAATATCGTTAAACATTAATGACGACCATAAAATGCATCGGCCGGGAATCGAAACCGGATCTCCCGCGTGGCAGGTGAGAATTCTACCATTGAACCACCGAGGCTCTGCAAAGAGTACAATATGGAAAAAATGGTATTTCACCTGAATATTTGATAAACAAACCAAACATTTCTTTGAATTATTATCTCAGATAATATTTTTAGAAGGATTTATCAATTTAACAATTATCATTTTACATAATTTTCGTAAACACAATATCGTTATGCATTAAATGACGACAAAAACATGCATCGGCCGGGAATCGAACCCGGATCTCCCGAGTGGCAGGCGAGAATTCTGCCATTGAACCACCGAGGCTCTGCAAAGAGTAGAATATGGAAAAATGGTATTTCACCTGAATATTTGATAATCAAACCAAACATTTCTTTGAATTATTATCTCAAATAATATTTTTAGAAGGATTTATCAATTTAATAATTATCATTTTACATAATTTTCGTAAACACAATATTGTTATACATTAATGACGACCAAAAAATGCATCGGCCGGTAATCGAAACCGGATCTCCCGCGTGGCAGGCGAGAATTCTACCATTGAACCACCGAGGCTCTGCAAAGAGTACAATATGGAAAAAATGGTATTTCACCTGCATATTTGATAATCAAACCAAACATTTCTTTGAATTATTATCTCAAATAATATTTTTAGAAGGATTTATCAATTTAACAATTATCATTTTACATAATTTTCGTAAACACAATATCGTTATGCATTAAATGACGACCAAAACATCCATCGGCCGGGAATCGAACCCGGATGTCCCACGTGGCAGGCGAGAATTCTACCATTGAACCACCGAGGCTCTGCAAAGAGAAGAATATGGAAAAATGGTATTTCACCTGAGTATTTGATAATCAAACCAAACATTTCTTTGAATTATTTTCTCAAATAATATTTTTAGAAGGATTTATCAATTTAACAATTATCATTTTACATAATTTTCCTAAATATAATATCGTTAAACATTAATGACGACCAAAAAATGCATCGGCCGGGAATCGAAACCAGATCTCCCGCGTGGCAGGCGAGAATTCTACCATTGAACCACCGAGGCTCTGCAAAGAGTACAATATGGAAAAAATGGTATTTCACCTGAATATTTGATAATCAAACCAAACATTTCTTTGAATTATTATCTCAGATAATATTTTTAGAAGTATTTATCAATTTAACAATTATCATTTTACATAATTTTCGTAAACACAATATCGTTAAGCATTAAATGACGACCAAAACATACATCGGCCGGGAATCGAACCCGGATCTCCCGAGTGGCAGGCGAGAATTCTACCATTGAACCACCGAGGCTCTGCAAAGAGTAGAATATGGAAAAATGGTACTTCACCTGAATATTTGATAATCAAACCAAACATTTCTTTGAATTATTATCTCAAATAATATTTTTAGAAGGATTTATCAATTTAAGAATTATCATTTTACATAATTTTCGTAAACACAATATCGTTATGCATTAATGACGACCAAAAAATGCATCGGCCGGGAATCGAAACCGGATCTCCCGCGTGGCAGGCGATAATTCTACCATTGAACCACCGAGGCTCTACAAAGAGTACAATATGGAAAAAATGGTATTTCACCTACATATTTGATAATCAAACCAAACATTTCTTTGAATTATTATCTCAAATAATATTTTTAGAAGGATTTATCAATTTAAGAATTATCATTTTACATAATTTTCGTAAACACAATATCGTTATGCATTAATGACGACCAAAAAATGCATCGGCCGGGAATCGAAACCGGATCTCCCGCGTGGCAGGCGAGAATTCTACCATTGAACCACCGAGGCTCTGCAAAGAGTACAATATGGAAAAAATGGTATTTCACCTGCATATTTGATAATCAAACCAAACATTTCTTTGAATTATTATCTCAAATAATATTTTGAGAAGGATTTATCAATTTAACAATTATCATTTTACATAATTTTCGTAAACACAATATCGTTATGCATTAAATGACGACCAAAACATCCATCGGCCGGTAATCGAACCCGGATCTCCCGAGTGGCAGGCGAGAATTCTACCACTGAACCACCGAGGCTCTGCATAGAGTAGAATATGGAAAAATGGTATTTCACCTGAATATTTGATAATCAAACCAAACATTTCTTTGAATTATTATCTCAAATAATATTTTTAGAAGGATTTATCAATTTAACAATTATCATTTTACATAATTTTCGTAAACACAATATCGTTATGCATTAAATGACGACCAAAACATTCACCGGCCGTGAATCGAACCCGGATGTCCCACGTGGCAGGCGAGAGTTCTACCATTGAACCACCGAGGCTCTGCATAGAGAAGAATATGGAAAAATGGTATTTCACGTGAATATTTGATAATCAGACCAAACATTTCTTTGAATTATTATCTAAAATAATATTTTTAGAAGGATTTATCAATTTAACAATTATCATTTTTCATAATTTTCGTAAACACAACATCGTTATGCATTAAATGACGACCAAAACGTGCATCGGCCGGGAATCGAACCCGGATCTCCCGCGTGGCAGGCGAGAATTCTACCATTGAACCACCGAGGCTCTGCATAGAGTAGAATATGGAAAAATGGTATTTCACCTGAATATTTGATAATCAAACCAAACATTTCTTTGAATTATTATCTCAAATAATATTTTTAGAAGGATTTATCAATTTAACAATTATCATTTTACATAATTTTCGTACACACAATATCGTTATGCATTAAATGACGACCAAAACATCCATCGGCCGGTAATCGAACCCGGATCTCCCGAGTGGCAGGCGAGAATTCTACCATTGAACCACCGAGGCTCTGAATAGAGTAGAATATGGAAAAATGGTATTTCACGTGAATATTTGATAATCAAACCAAACATTTCTTTGAATTATTATCTAAAATAATATTTTTAGAAGGATTTATCAATTTAACAATTATCATTTTTCATAATTTTCGTAAACACTTCATCGTTATGCATTAAATGACGACCAAAACATGCATCGGCCGGGAATCGAAACCGGATCTCCCGCGTAGCAGGCGAGAATTCTACCATTGAACCACCGAGGCTCTGCAAAGAGTACAATATGGAAAAAATGGTATTTCACGTGAATATTTGATAATCAAACCAAACATTTCTTTGAATTATTATCTAAAATAATATTTTTAGAAGGATTTATCAATTTAACAATTATCATTTTACATAATTTTCCTAAACATAATATCGTTAAACATTAATGACGACCATAAAATGCATCGGCCGGGAATCGAAACCGGATCTCCCGCGTGGCAGGTGAGAATTCTACCATTGAACCACCGAGGCTCTGCAAAGAGTACAATATGGAAAAAATGGTATTTCACCTGAATATTTGATAAACAAACCAAACATTTCTTTGAATTATTATCTCAGATAATATTTTTAGAAGGATTTATCAATTTAACAATTATCATTTTACATAATTTTCGTAAACACAATATCGTTATGCATTAAATGACGACAAAAACATGCATCGGCCGGGAATCGAACCCGGATCTCCCGAGTGGCAGGCGAGAATTCTGCCATTGAACCACCGAGGCTCTGCAAAGAGTAGAATATGGAAAAATGGTATTTCACCTGAATATTTGATAATCAAACCAAACATTTCTTTGAATTATTATCTCAAATAATATTTTTAGAAGGATTTATCAATTTAATAATTATCATTTTACATAATTTTCGTAAACACAATATTGTTATACATTAATGACGACCAAAAAATGCATCGGCCGGTAATCGAAACCGGATCTCCCGCGTGGCAGGCGAGAATTCTACCATTGAACCACCGAGGCTCTGCAAAGAGTACAATATGGAAAAAATGGTATTTCACCTGCATATTTGATAATCAAACCAAACATTTCTTTGAATTATTATCTCAAATAATATTTTTAGAAGGATTTATCAATTTAACAATTATCATTTTACATAATTTTCGTAAACACAATATCGTTATGCATTAAATGACGACCAAAACATCCATCGGCCGGGAATCGAACCCGGATGTCCCACGTGGCAGGCGAGAATTCTACCATTGAACCACCGAGGCTCTGCAAAGAGAAGAATATGGAAAAATGGTATTTCACCTGAGTATTTGATAATCAAACCAAACATTTCTTTGAATTATTTTCTCAAATAATATTTTTAGAAGGATTTATCAATTTAACAATTATCATTTTACATAATTTTCCTAAATATAATATCGTTAAACATTAATGACGACCAAAAAATGCATCGGCCGGGAATCGAAACCAGATCTCCCGCGTGGCAGGCGAGAATTCTACCATTGAACCACCGAGGCTCTGCAAAGAGTACAATATGGAAAAAATGGTATTTCACCTGAATATTTGATAATCAAACCAAACATTTCTTTGAATTATTATCTCAGATAATATTTTTAGAAGTATTTATCAATTTAACAATTATCATTTTACATAATTTTCGTAAACACAATATCGTTAAGCATTAAATGACGACCAAAACATACATCGGCCGGGAATCGAACCCGGATCTCCCGAGTGGCAGGCGAGAATTCTACCATTGAACCACCGAGGCTCTGCAAAGAGTAGAATATGGAAAAATGGTACTTCACCTGAATATTTGATAATCAAACCAAACATTTCTTTGAATTATTATCTCAAATAATATTTTTAGAAGGATTTATCAATTTAAGAATTATCATTTTACATAATTTTCGTAAACACAATATCGTTATGCATTAATGACGACCAAAAAATGCATCGGCCGGGAATCGAAACCGGATCTCCCGCGTGGCAGGCGATAATTCTACCATTGAACCACCGAGGCTCTACAAAGAGTACAATATGGAAAAAATGGTATTTCACCTACATATTTGATAATCAAACCAAACATTTCTTTGAATTATTATCTCAAATAATATTTTTAGAAGGATTTATCAATTTAAGAATTATCATTTTACATAATTTTCGTAAACACAATATCGTTATGCATTAATGACGACCAAAAAATGCATCGGCCGGGAATCGAAACCGGATCTCCCGCGTGGCAGGCGAGAATTCTACCATTGAACCACCGAGGCTCTGCAAAGAGTACAATATGGAAAAAATGGTATTTCACCTGCATATTTGATAATCAAACCAAACATTTCTTTGAATTATTATCTCAAATAATATTTTGAGAAGGATTTATCAATTTAACAATTATCATTTTACATAATTTTCGTAAACACAATATCGTTATGCATTAAATGACGACCAAAACATCCATCGGCCGGTAATCGAACCCGGATCTCCCGAGTGGCAGGCGAGAATTCTACCACTGAACCACCGAGGCTCTGCATAGAGTAGAATATGGAAAAATGGTATTTCACCTGAATATTTGATAATCAAACCAAACATTTCTTTGAATTATTATCTCAAATAATATTTTTAGAAGGATTTATCAATTTAACAATTATCATTTTACATAATTTTCGTAAACACAATATCGTTATGCATTAAATGACGACCAAAACATTCACCGGCCGTGAATCGAACCCGGATGTCCCACGTGGCAGGCGAGAGTTCTACCATTGAACCACCGAGGCTCTGCATAGAGAAGAATATGGAAAAATGGTATTTCACGTGAATATTTGATAATCAAACCAAACATTTCTTTGAATTATTATCTCAAATAATATTTTTAGAAGGATTTATCAATTTAACAATTATCATTTTACATAATTTTCGTAAACACAATTTCGTTATGCATTAAATGACGACCAAAACATCCATCGGCCTGTAATCGAACCCGGATCTCCCGAGTGGCAGGCGAGAATTCTACCATTGAACCACCGAGGCTCTGCATAGAGTAGAATATGGAAAAATGGTATTTCACCTGAATATTTGATAATCAAACCAAACATTTCTTTGAATTATTATCTCAAATAATATTTTTAGAAGGATTTATCAATTTAACAATTATCATTTTACATAATTTTCGTAAACACAATATCGTTATGCATTAAATGACGACCAAAACATTCATCGGCCGGGAATCGAACCCGGATGTCCCACGTGGCAGGCGAGAGTTCTACCATTGAACCACCGAGGCTCTGCATAGACAAGAATATGGAAAAATGGTATTTCACGTGAATATTTGATAATCAGACCAAACATTTCTTTGAATTATTATCTAAAATAATATTTTTAGAAGGATTTATCAATTTAACAATTATCATTTTTCATAATTTTCGTAAACACAACATCGTTATGCATTAAATGACGACCAAAACGTGCATCGGCCGGGAATCGAACCCGGATCTCCCGCGTGGCAGGCGAGAATTCTACCATTGAACCACCGAGGCTCTGCATAGAGTAGAATATGGAAAAATGGTATTTCACCTGAATATTTGATAATCAAACCAAACATTTCTTTGAATTATTATGTCAAATAATATTTTTAGAAGGATTTATCAATTTAACAATTATCATTTTACATAATTTTCGTACACACAATATCGTTATGCATTAAATGACGACCAAAACATCCATCGGCCGGTAATCGAACCCGGATCTCCCGAGTGGCAGGCGAGAATTCTACCATTGAACCACCGAGGCTCTGCATAGAGTAGAATATGGAAAAATGGTATTTCACGTGAATATTTGATAATCAAACCAAACATTTCTTTGAATTATTATCTAAAATAATATTTTTAGAAGGATTTATCAATTTAACAATTATCATTTTTCATAATTTTCGTAAACACTTCATCGTTATGCATTAAATGACGACCAAAACATGCATCGGCCGGGAATCGAAACCGGATCTCCCGCGTAGCAGGCGAGAATTCTACCATTGAACCACCGAGGCTCTGCAAAGAGTACAATATGGAAAAAATGGTATTTCACGTGAATATTTGATAATCAAACCAAACATTTCTTTGAATTATTATCTAAAATAATATTTTTAGAAGGATTTATCAATTTAACAATTATCATTTTACATAATTTTCCTAAACATAATATCGTTAAACATTAATGACGACCATAAAATGCATCGGCCGGGAATCGAAACCGGATCTCCCGCGTGGCAGGTGAGAATTCTACCATTGAACCACCGAGGCTCTGCAAAGAGTACAATATGGAAAAAATGGTATTTCACCTGAATATTTGATAATCAAACCAAACATTTCTTTGAATTATTATCTCAGATAATATTTTTAGAAGGATTTATCAATTTAACAATTATCATTTTACATAATTTTCGTAAACACAATATCGTTATGCATTAAATGACGACAAAAACATGCATCGGCCGGGAATCGAACCCGGATCTCCCGAGTGGCAGGCGAGAATTCTGCCATTGAACCACCGAGGCTCTGCAAAGAGTAGAATATGGAAAAATGGTATTTCACCTGAATATTTGAAAATCAAACCAAACATTTCTTTGAATTATTATCTCAAATAATATTTTTAGAAGGATTTATCAATTTAACAATTATCATTTTACATAATTTTCGTAAACACAATATTGTTATACATTAATGACGACCAAAAAATGCATCGGCCGGTAATCGAAACCGGATCTCCCGCGTGGCAGGCGAGAATTCTACCATTGAACCACCGAGGCTCTGCAAAGAGTACAATATGGAAAAAATGGTATTTCACCTGCATATTTGATAATCAAACCAAACATTTCTTTGAATTATTATCTCAAATAATATTTTTAGAAGGATTTATCAATTTAACAATTATCATTTTACATAATTTTCGTAAACACAATATCGTTATGCATTAAATGACGACCAAAACATCCATCGGCCGGGAATCGAACCCGGATGTCCCACGTGGCAGGCGAGAATTCTACCATTGAACCACCGAGGCTCTGCAAAGAGAAGAATATGGAAAAATGGTATTTCACCTGAGTATTTGATAATCAAACCAAACATTTCTTTGAATTATTTTCTCAAATAATATTTTTAGAAGGATTTATCAATTTAACAATTATCATTTTACATAATTTTCCTAAATATAATATCGTTAAACATTAATGACGACCAAAAAATGCATCGGCCGGGAATCGAAACCAGATCTCCCGCGTGGCAGGCGAGAATTCTACCATTGAACCACCGAGGCTCTGCAAAGAGTACAATATGGAAAAAATGGTATTTCACCTGAATATTTGATAATCAAACCAAACATTTCTTTGAATTATTATCTCAGATAATATTTTTAGAAGTATTTATCAATTTAACAATTATCATTTTACATAATTTTCGTAAACACAATATCGTTAAGCATTAAATGACGACCAAAACATACATCGGCCGGGAATCGAACCCGGATCTCCCGAGTGGCAGGCGAGAATTCTACCATTGAACCACCGAGGCTCTGCAAAGAGTAGAATATGGAAAAATGGTACTTCACCTGAATATTTGATAATCAAACCAAACATTTCTTTGAATTATTATCTCAAATAATATTTTTAGAAGGATTTATCAATTTAAGAATTATCATTTTACATAATTTTCGTAAACACAATATCGTTATGCATTAATGACGACCAAAAAATGCATCGGCCGGGAATCGAAACCGGATCTCCCGCGTGGCAGGCGAGAATTCTACCATTGAACCACCGAGGCTCTGCAAAGAGTACAATATTGAAAAAATGGTATTTCACCTGCATATTTGATAATCAAACCAAACATTTCTTTGAATTATTATCTCAAATAATATTTTGAGAAGGATTTATCAATTTAACAATTATCATTTTACATAATTTTCGTAAACACAATATCGTTATGCATTAAATGACGACCAAAACATCCATCGGCCGGTAATCGAACCCGGATCTCCCGAGTGGCAGGCGAGAATTCTACCATTGAACCACCGAGGCTCTGCATAGAGTAGAATATGGAAAAATGGTATTTCACCTGAATATTTGATAATCAAACCAAACATTTCTTTGAATTATTATCTCAAATAATATTTTTAGAAGGATTTATCAATTTAACAATTATCATTTTACATAATTTTCGTAAACACAATATCGTTATGCATTAAATGACGACCAAAACATTCATCGGCCGGGAATCGAACCCGGATGTCCCACGTGGCAGGCGATAGTTCTACCATTGAACCACCGAGGCTCTGCATAGAGAAGAATATGGAAAAATGGTATTTCACGTGAATATTTGATAATCAGACCAAACATTTCTTTGAATTATTATCTAAAATAATATTTTTAGAAGGATTTATCAATTTAACAATTATCATTTTTCATAATTTTCGTAAACACAACATCGTTATGCATTAAATGACGACCAAAACGTGCATCGGCCGGGAATCGAACCCGGATCTCCCGCGTGGCAGGCGAGAATTCTACCATTGAACCACCGAGGCTCTGCATAGAGTAGAATATGGAAAAATGGTATTTCACGTGAATATTTGATAATCAAACCAAACATTTCTTTGAATTATTATCTAAAATAATATTTTTAGAAGGATTTATCAATTTAACAATTATCATTTTTCATAATTTTCGTAAACACTTCATCGTTATGCATTAAATGACGACCAAAACATGCATCGGCCGGGAATCGAAACCGGATCTCCCGCGTAGCAGGCGAGAATTCTACTATTGAACCACCGAGGCTCTGCAAAGAGTACAATATGGAAAAAATGGTATTTCACGTGAATATTTGATAATCAAACCAAACATTTCTTTGAATTATTATCTAAAATAATATTTTTAGAAGGATTTATCAATTTAACAATTATCATTTTACATAATTTTCGTAAACATAATATCGTTAAACATTAATGACGACCACAAAATGCATCGGCCGGGAATCGAAACCGGATCTCCCGCGTGGCAGGCGAGAAATCTACTTTTGAACCACCGAGGCTCTGCAAAGAGTACAATATGAAAAAAATGGTATTTCACCTCAATATTTGATAATCAAACCAAACATTTCTTTGAATTATTATCTCAAATAATATTTTTAGAAGGATTTATCAATTTAACAATTATCATTTTACATAATTTTCGAAAACACAATATCGTTATGCATTAAATGACGACCAAAACATGCATCGGCCGGGAATCGAACCCCGATCTCCCGCGTGGCACGCGAGAATTCTACTATTGAACCACCGAGGCTCTGCAAAGAGTAGAATATGGAAAAATGGTATTTCACCTGAATATTTGATAATCAAACCAAACATTTCTTTGAATTATTATCTCAAATAATATTTTTAGAAGGATTTATCAATTTAACAATTATCATTTTACATAATTTTCGTAAACACAATATCGTTATGCATTAATGACGACCAAAAAATGCATCGGCCGGGAATCGAAACCGGATCTCCCGCGTGGCAGGCGAGAATTCTACCATTGAACCACCGAGGCTCTGCAAAGAGTACAATATGGAAAAAATGGTATTTCACCTGCATATTTGATAATCAAACCAAACATTTCTTTGAATTATTATCTCAAATAATATTTTGAGAAGGATTTATCAATTTAACAATTATCATTTTACATAATTTTCGTAAACACAATATCGTTATGCATTAAATGACGACCAAAACATTCATCGGCCGGGAATCGAACCCGGATGTCCCACGTGGCAGGCGAGAGTTCTACCATTGAACCACCGAGGCTCTGCATAGACAAGAATATGGAAAAATGGTATTTCACGTGAATATTTGATAATCAGACCAAACATTTCTTTGAATTATTATCTAAAATAATATTTTTAGAAGGATTTATCAATTTAACAATTATCATTTTTCATAATTTTCGTAAACACAACATCGTTATGCATTAAATGACGACCAAAACGTGCATCGGCCGGGAATCGAACCCGGATCTCCCGCGTGGCAGGCGAGAATTCTACCATTGAACCACCGAGGCTCTGCATAGAGTAGAATATGGAAAAATGGTATTTCACCTGAATATTTGATAATCAAACCAAACATTTCTTTGAATTATTATCTAAAATAATATTTTTAGAAGGATTTATCAATTTAACAATTATCATTTTTCATAATTTTCGTAAACACAACATCGTTATGCATTAAATGACGACCAAAACGTGCATCGGCCGGGAATCGAACCCGGATCTCCCGCGTGGCAGGCGAGAATTCTACCATTGAACCACCGAGGCTCTGCATAGAGTAGAATATGGAAAAATGGTATTTCACGTGAATATTTGATAATCAAACCAAACATTTCTTTGAATTATTATCTAAAATAATATTTTTAGAAGGATTTATCAATTTAACAATTATCATTTTTCATAATTTTCGTAAACACTTCATCGTTATGCATTAAATGACGACCAAAACATGCATCGGCCGGGAATCGAAACCGGATCTCCCGCGTAGCAGGCGAGAATTCTACTATTGAACCACCGAGGCTCTGCAAAGAGTACAATATGGAAAAAATGGTATTTCACGTGAATATTTGATAATCAAACCAAACATTTCTTTGAATTATTATCTAAAATAATATTTTTAGAAGGATTTATCAATTTAACAATTATCATTTTACATAATTTTCGTAAACATAATATCGTTAAACATTAATGACGACCACAAAATGCATCGGCCGGGAATCGAAACCGGATCTCCCGCGTGGCAGGCGAGAAATCTACTTTTGAACCACCGAGGCTCTGCAAAGAGTACAATATGAAAAAAATGGTATTTCACCTCAATATTTGATAATCAAACCAAACATTTCTTTGAATTATTATCTCAAATAATATTTTTAGAAGGATTTATCAATTTAACAATTATCATTTTACATAATTTTCGAAAACACAATATCGTTATGCATTAAATGACGACCAAAACATGCATCGGCCGGGAATCGAACCCCGATCTCCCGCGTGGCACGCGAGAATTCTACTATTGAACCACCGAGGCTCTGCAAAGAGTAGAATATGGAAAAATGGTATTTCACCTGAATATTTGATAATCAAACCAAACATTTCTTTGAATTATTATCTCAAATAATATTTTTAGAAGGATTTATCAATTTAACAATTATCATTTTACATAATTTTCGTAAACACAATATCGTTATGCATTAATGACGACCAAAAAATGCATCGGCCGGGAATCGAAACCGAATCTCCCGCGTGGCAGGCGAGAATTCTACCATTGAACCACCGAGGCTCTGCAAAGAGTACAATATGGAAAAAATGGTATTTCACCTGCATATTTGATAATCAAACCAAACATTTCTTTGAATTATTATCTCAAATAATATTTTGAGAAGGATTTATCAATTTAACAATTATCATTTTACATAATTTTCGTAAACACAATATCGTTATGCATTAAATGACGACCAAAACATTCATCGGCCGGGAATCGAACCCGGATGTCCCACGTGGCAGGCGAGAGTTCTACCATTGAACCACCGAGGCTCTGCATAGACAAGAATATGGAAAAATGGTATTTCACGTGAATATTTGATAATCAGACCAAACATTTCTTTGAATTATTATCTAAAATAATATTTTTAGAAGGATTTATCAATTTAACAATTATCATTTTTCATAATTTTCGTAAACACAACATCGTTATGCATTAAATGACGACCAAAACGTGCATCGGCCGGGAATCGAACCCGGATCTCCCGCGTGGCAGGCGAGAATTCTACCATTGAACCACCGAGGCTCTGCATAGAGTAGAATATGGAAAAATGGTATTTCACCTGAATATTTGATAATCAAACCAAACATTTCTTTGAATTATTATCTCAAATAATATTTTTAGAAGGATTTATCAATTTAACAATTATCATTTTACATAATTTTCGTACACACAATATCGTTATGCATTAAATGACGACCAAAACATCCATCGGCCGGTAATCGAACCCGGATCTCCCGAGTGGCAGGCGAGAATTCTACCATTGAACCACCGAGGCTCTGCATAGAGTAGAATATGGAAAAATGGTATTTCACGTGAATATTTGATAATCAAACCAAACATTTCTTTGAATTATTATCTAAAATAATATTTTTAGAAGGATTTATCAATTTAACAATTATCATTTTTCATAATTTTCGTAAACACTTCATCGTTATGCATTAAATGACGACCAAAACATGCATCGGCCGGGAATCGAAACCGGATCTCCCGCGTAGCAGGCGAGAATTCTACCATTGAACCACCGAGGCTCTGCAAAGAGTACAATATGGAAAAAATGGTATTTCACGTGAATATTTGATAATCAAACCAAACATTTCTTTGAATTATTATCTAAAATAATATTTTTAGAAGGATTTATCAATTTAACAATTATCATTTTACATAATTTTCCTAAACATAATATCGTTAAACATTAATGACGACCATAAAATGCATCGGCCGGGAATCGAAACCGGATCTCCCGCGTGGCAGGTGAGAATTCTACCATTGAACCACCGAGGCTCTGCAAAGAGTACAATATGGAAAAAATGGTATTTCACCTGAATATTTGATAATCAAACCAAACATTTCTTTGAATTATTATCTCAGATAATATTTTTAGAAGGATTTATCAATTTAACAATTATCATTTTACATAATTTTCGTAAACACAATATCGTTATGCATTAAATGACGACCAAAACATTCATCGGCCGGGAATCGAACCCGGATGTCCCACGTGGCAGGCGAGAGTTCTACCATTGAACCACCGAGGCTCTGCATAGACAAGAATATGGAAAAATGGTATTTCACGTGAATATTTGATAATCAGACCAAACATTTCTTTGAATTATTATCTAAAATAATATTTTTAGAAGGATTTATCAATTTAACAATTATCATTTTTCATAATTTTCGTAAACACAACATCGTTATGCATTAAATGACGACCAAAACGTGCATCGGCCGGGAATCGAACCCGGATCTCCCGCGTGGCAGGCGAGAATTCTACCATTGAACCACCGAGGCTCTGCATAGAGTAGAATATGGAAAAATGGTATTTCACCTGAATATTTGATAATCAAACCAAACATTTCTTTGAATTATTATCTCAAATAATATTTTTAGAAGGATTTATCAATTTAACAATTATCATTTTACATAATTTTCGTACACACAATATCGTTATGCATTAAATGACGACCAAAACATCCATCGGCCGGTAATCGAACCCGGATCTCCCGAGTGGCAGGCGAGAATTCTACCATTGAACCACCGAGGCTCTGCATAGAGTAGAATATGGAAAAATGGTATTTCACGTGAATATTTGATAATCAAACCAAACATTTCTTTGAATTATTATCTAAAATAATATTTTTAGAAGGATTTATCAATTTAACAATTATCATTTTTCATAATTTTCGTAAACACTTCATCGTTATGCATTAAATGACGACCAAAACATGCATCGGCCGGGAATCGAAACCGGATCTCCCGCGTAGCAGGCGAGAATTCTACCATTGAACCACCGAGGCTCTGCAAAGAGTACAATATGGAAAAAATGGTATTTCACGTGAATATTTGATAATCAAACCAAACATTTCTTTGAATTATTATCTAAAATAATATTTTTAGAAGGATTTATCAATTTAACAATTATCATTTTACATAATTTTCCTAAACATAATATCGTTAAACATTAATGACGACCATAAAATGCATCGGCCGGGAATCGAAACCGGATCTCCCGCGTGGCAGGTGAGAATTCTACCATTGAACCACCGAGGCTCTGCAAAGAGTACAATATGGAAAAAATGGTATTTCACCTGAATATTTGATAATCAAACCAAACATTTCTTTGAATTATTATCTCAGATAATATTTTTAGAAGGATTTATCAATTTAACAATTATCATTTTACATAATTTTCGTAAACACAATATCGTTATGCATTAAATGACGACAAAAACATGCATCGGCCGGGAATCGAACCCGGATCTCCCGAGTGGCAGGCGAGAATTCTGCCATTGAACCACCGAGGCTCTGCAAAGAGTAGAATATGGAAAAATGGTATTTCACCTGAATATTTGAAAATCAAACCAAACATTTCTTTGAATTATTATCTCAAATAATATTTTTAGAAGGATTTATCAATTTAACAATTATCATTTTACATAATTTTCGTAAACACAATATTGTTATACATTAATGACGACCAAAAAATGCATCGGCCGGTAATCGAAACCGGATCTCCCGCGTGGCAGGCGAGAATTCTACCATTGAACCACCGAGGCTCTGCAAAGAGTACAATATGGAAAAAATGGTATTTCACCTGCATATTTGATAATCAAACCAAACATTTCTTTGAATTATTATCTCAAATAATATTTTTAGAAGGATTTATCAATTTAACAATTATCATTTTACATAATTTTCGTAAACACAATATCGTTATGCATTAAATGACGACCAAAACATCCATCGGCCGGGAATCGAACCCGGATGTCCCACGTGGCAGGCGAGAATTCTACCATTGAACCACCGAGGCTCTGCAAAGAGAAGAATATGGAAAAATGGTATTTCACCTGAGTATTTGATAATCAAACCAAACATTTCTTTGAATTATTTTCTCAAATAATATTTTTAGAAGGATTTATCAATTTAACAATTATCATTTTACATAATTTTCCTAAATATAATATCGTTAAACATTAATGACGACCAAAAAATGCATCGGCCGGGAATCGAAACCAGATCTCCCGCGTGGCAGGCGAGAATTCTACCATTGAACCACCGAGGCTCTGCAAAGAGTACAATATGGAAAAAATGGTATTTCACCTGAATATTTGATAATCAAACCAAACATTTCTTTGAATTATTATCTCAGATAATATTTTTAGAAGTATTTATCAATTTAACAATTATCATTTTACATAATTTTCGTAAACACAATATCGTTAAGCATTAAATGACGACCAAAACATACATCGGCCGGGAATCGAACCCGGATCTCCCGAGTGGCAGGCGAGAATTCTACCATTGAACCACCGAGGCTCTGCAAAGAGTAGAATATGGAAAAATGGTACTTCACCTGAATATTTGATAATCAAACCAAACATTTCTTTGAATTATTATCTCAAATAATATTTTTAGAAGGATTTATCAATTTAAGAATTATCATTTTACATAATTTTCGTAAACACAATATCGTTATGCATTAATGACGACCAAAAAATGCATCGGCCGGGAATCGAAACCGGATCTCCCGCGTGGCAGGCGAGAATTCTACCATTGAACCACCGAGGCTCTGCAAAGAGTACAATATTGAAAAAATGGTATTTCACCTGCATATTTGATAATCAAACCAAACATTTCTTTGAATTATTATCTCAAATAATATTTTGAGAAGGATTTATCAATTTAACAATTATCATTTTACATAATTTTCGTAAACACAATATCGTTATGCATTAAATGACGACCAAAACATCCATCGGCCGGTAATCGAACCCGGATCTCCCGAGTGGCAGGCGAGAATTCTACCATTGAACCACCGAGGCTCTGCATAGAGTAGAATATGGAAAAATGGTATTTCACCTGAATATTTGATAATCAAACCAAACATTTCTTTGAATTATTATCTCAAATAATATTTTTAGAAGGATTTATCAATTTAACAATTATCATTTTACATAATTTTCGTAAACACAATATCGTTATGCATTAAATGACGACCAAAACATTCATCGGCCGGGAATCGAACCCGGATGTCCCACGTGGCAGGCGATAGTTCTACCATTGAACCACCGAGGCTCTGCATAGAGAAGAATATGGAAAAATGGTATTTCACGTGAATATTTGATAATCAGACCAAACATTTCTTTGAATTATTATCTAAAATAATATTTTTAGAAGGATTTATCAATTTAACAATTATCATTTTTCATAATTTTCGTAAACACAACATCGTTATGCATTAAATGACGACCAAAACGTGCATCGGCCGGGAATCGAACCCGGATCTCCCGCGTGGCAGGCGAGAATTCTACCATTGAACCACCGAGGCTCTGCATAGAGTAGAATATGGAAAAATGGTATTTCACGTGAATATTTGATAATCAAACCAAACATTTCTTTGAATTATTATCTAAAATAATATTTTTAGAAGGATTTATCAATTTAACAATTATCATTTTTCATAATTTTCGTAAACACTTCATCGTTATGCATTAAATGACGACCAAAACATGCATCGGCCGGGAATCGAAACCGGATCTCCCGCGTAGCAGGCGAGAATTCTACTATTGAACCACCGAGGCTCTGCAAAGAGTACAATATGGAAAAAATGGTATTTCACGTGAATATTTGATAATCAAACCAAACATTTCTTTGAATTATTATCTAAAATAATATTTTTAGAAGGATTTATCAATTTAACAATTATCATTTTACATAATTTTCGTAAACATAATATCGTTAAACATTAATGACGACCACAAAATGCATCGGCCGGGAATCGAAACCGGATCTCCCGCGTGGCAGGCGAGAAATCTACTTTTGAACCACCGAGGCTCTGCAAAGAATACAATATGAAAAAAATGGTATTTCACCTCAATATTTGATAATCAAACCAAACATTTCTTTGAATTATTATCTCAAATAATATTTTTAGAAGGATTTATCAATTTAACAATTATCATTTTACATAATTTTCGAAAACACAATATCGTTATGCATTAAATGACGACCAAAACATGCATCGGCCGGGAATCGAACCCCGATCTCCCGCGTGGCACGCGAGAATTCTACTATTGAACCACCGAGGCTCTGCAAAGAGTAGAATATGGAAAAATGGTATTTCACCTGAATATTTGATAATCAAACCAAACATTTCTTTGAATTATTATCTCAAATAATATTTTTAGAAGGATTTATCAATTTAACAATTATCATTTTACATAATTTTCGTAAACACAATATCGTTATGCATTAATGACGACCAAAAAATGCATCGGCCGGGAATCGAAACCGGATCTCCCGCGTGGCAGGCGAGAATTCTACCATTGAACCACCGAGGCTCTGCAAAGAGTACAATATGGAAAAAATGGTATTTCACCTGCATATTTGATAATCAAACCAAACATTTCTTTGAATTATTATCTCAAATAATATTTTGAGAAGGATTTATCAATTTAACAATTATCATTTTACATAATTTTCGTAAACACAATATCGTTATGCATTAAATGACGACCAAAACATCCATCGGCCGGTAATCGAACCCGGATCTCCCGAGTGGCAGGCGAGAATTCTACCATTGAACCACCGAGGCTCTGCATAGAGTAGAATATGGAAAAATGGTATTTCACCTGAATATTTGATAATCAAACCAAACATTTCTTTGAATTATTATCTCAAATAATATTTTTAGAAGGATTTATCAATTTAACAGTTATCATTTTACATAATTTTCGTAAACACAATATCGTTATGCATTAAATGACGACCAAAACATTCATCGGCCGGGAATCGAACCCGGATGTCCCACGTGGCAGGCGATAGTTCTACCATTGAACCACCGAGGCTCTGCATAGAGAAGAATATGGAAAAATGGTATTTCACGTGAATATTTGATAATCAGACCAAACATTTCTTTGAATTATTATCTAAAATAATATTTTTAGAAGGATTTATCAATTTAACAATTATCATTTTTCATAATTTTCGTAAACACAACATCGTTATGCATTAAATGACGACCAAAACGTGCATCGGCCGGGAATCGAACCCGGATCTCCCGCGTGGCAGGCGAGAATTCTACCATTGAACCACCGAGGCTCTGCATAGAGTAGAATATGGAAAAATGGTATTTCACGTGAATATTTGATAATCAAACCAAACATTTCTTTGAATTATTATCTAAAATAATATTTTTAGAAGGATTTATCAATTTAACAATTATCATTTTTCATAATTTTCGTAAACACTTCATCGTTATGCATTAAATGACGACCAAAACATGCATCGGCCGGGAATCGAAACCGGATCTCCCGCGTAGCAGGCGAGAATTCTACCATTGAACCACCGAGGCTCTGCAAAGAGTACAATATGGAAAAAATGGTATTTCACGTGAATATTTGATAATCAAACCAAACATTTCTTTGAATTATTATCTAAAATAATATTTTTAGAAGGATTTATCAATTTAACAATTATCATTTTACATAATTTTCGTAAACATAATATCGTTAAACATTAATGACGACCACAAAATGCATCGGCCGGGAATCGAAACCGGATCTCCCGCGTGGCAGGCGAGAAATCTACTTTTGAACCACCGAGGCTCTGCAAAGAGTACAATATGAAAAAAATGGTATTTCACCTCAATATTTGATAATCAAACCAAACATTTCTTTGAATTATTATCTCAAATAATATTTTTAGAAGGATTTATCAATTTAACAATTATCATTTTACATAATTTTCGAAAACACAATATCGTTATGCATTAAATGACGACCAAAACATGCATCGGCCGGGAATCGAACCCCGATCTCCCGCGTGGCAGGCGAGAATTCTACTATTGAACCACCGAGGCTCTGCAAAGAGTAGAATATGGAAAAATGGTATTTCACCTGAATATTTGATAATCAAACCAAACATTTCTTTGAATTATTATCTCAAATAATATTTTTAGAAGGATTTATCAATTTAACAATTATCATTTTACATAATTTTCGTAAACACAATATCGTTATGCATTAATGACGACCAAAAAATGCATCGGCCGGGAATCGAAACCGGATCTCCCGCGTGGCAGGCGAGAATTCTACCATTGAACCACCGAGGCTCTGCAGAGAGTACAATATGAAAAAAATGGTACTTCACCTGAATATTTGATAATAAAACCAAACATTTCTTTGAATTATTATCTCAAAAAATATTTTTAGAAGGATTTATCAATTTAACAATTATCATTTTTCATAATTTTCGTAAACACAACATCGTTATGCATTAAATGACGACCAAAACATCCATCGGCCGGTAATCGAACCCGGATCTCCCGCGTGGCAGGCGAGAATTCTACCATTGAACCACCGAGGCTCTGCAAAGAGTACAATATGGAAAAAATGGTATTTCACCTGAATATTTGATAATCAAACCAAACATTTCTTTGAATTATTATCTCAGATAATATTTTTAGAAGGATTTATCAGTTTAACAATTATTATTTTACATAATTTTCGTAAACACAATATCGTTATGCATTAAATGAAGACCAAAACATGCATCGGCCGGGAATCGAACCCGGATCTCCCGCGTGGCAGGCGAGAATTCTACCATAGAACCACCGAGGCTCTGCAAAGAATACAATATGGAAAAAATGGTATTTCACGTGAATATTTGATAATCAAACCAAACATTTCTTTGAATTATTATCTCAAATAATATTTTTAGAAGGATTTATCAATCTAACAATTATCATTTTACATAATATTCGTAAACATTTTATCGTTAAACGTTAATGACGACCAAAAAATGCATCGGCCGGGAATCGAAACCGGATCTCCCGCGTGGCAGGCGGGAATTCTACCATTGCACCACCGAGGCTCTGCAAAGAGTACAATATGGAAAAAATGGTATTTCACCTGATTATTTGATAATCAAACCAAACATTTCTTTGAATTATTATCTCAGATAATATTTTTAGAAGTATTTATCAATTTAACAATTATCATTTAACATAATATTCGTAAACATTTTATCGTTAAACGTTAATGACGACCAAAAAATGCATCGGCCGGGAACCGAAACCGGATCTCCCGCGTGGCAGGCGAGAATTCTACCATTGAACCACCGAGGCTCTGCAAAGAGTACAATATGGAAAAAATGGTATTTCACCTGAATATTTGATAATCAAACCAAACATTTCTTTGAATTATTATCTCAGATAATATTTTTAGAAGGATTTATCAGTTTAACAATTATTATTTTACATAATTTTCGTAAACACAATATCGTTATGCATTAAATGAAGACCAAAACATGCATCGGCCGGGAATCGAACCCGGATCTCCCGCGTGGCAGGCGAGAATTCTACCATAGAACCACCGAGGCTCTGCAAAGAATACAATATGGAAAAAATGGTATTTCACGTGAATATTTGATAATCAAACCAAACATTTCTTTGAATTATTATCTCAAATAATATTTTTAGAAGGATTTATCAATCTAACAATTATCATTTTACATAATATTCGTAAACATTTTATCGTTAAACGTTAATGACGACCAAAAAATGCATCGGCCGGGAATCGAAACCGGATCTCCCGCGTGGCAGGCGGGAATTCTACCATTGCACCACCGAGGCTCTGCAAAGAGTACAATATGGAAAAAATGGTATTTCACCTGATTATTTGATAATCAAACCAAACATTTCTTTGAATTATTATCTCAGATAATATTTTTAGAAGTATTTATCAATTTAACAATTATCATTTAACATAATATTCGTAAACATTTTATCGTTAAACGTTAATGACGACCAAAAAATGCATCGGCCGGGAATCGAAACCGGATCTCCCGCGTGGCAGGCGAGAATTCTACCATTGAACCACCGAGGCTCTGCAAAGAGTACAATATGGAAAAAATGGTATTTCACCTGAATATTTGATAATCAAACCAAACATTCCTTTGAATTATTATCTCAGATAATATTTTTAGAAGGATTTATCAGTTTAACAATTATTATTTTACATAATTTTCGTAAACACAATATCGTTATGCATTAAATGAAGACCAAAACATGCATCGGCCGGGAATCGAACCCGGATCTCCCGCGTGGCAGGCGAGAATTCTACCATAGAACCACCGAGGCTCTGCAAAGAATACAATATGGAAAAAATGGTATTTCACGTGAATATTTGATAATCAAACCAAACATTTCTTTGAATTATTATCTCAAATAATATTTTTAGAAGGATTTATCAATCTAACAATTATCATTTTACATAATATTCGTAAACATTTTATCGTTAAACGTTAATGACGACCAAAAAATGCATCGGCCGGGAATCGAAACCGGATCTCCCGCGTGGCAGGCGGGAATTCTACCATTGCACCACCGAGGCTCTGCAAAGAGTACAATATGGAAAAAATGGTATTTCACCTGATTATTTGATAATCAAACCAAACATTTCTTTGAATTATTATCTCAGATAATATTTTTAGAAGTATTTATCAATTTAACAATTATCATTTAACATAATATTCGTAAACATTTTATCGTTAAACGTTAATGACGACCAAAAAATGCATCGGCCGGGAATCGAAACCGGATCTCCCGCGTGGCAGGCGAGAATTCTACCATTGAACCACCGAGGCTCTGCAAAGAGTACAATATGGAAAAAATGGTATTTCACCTGAATATTTGATAATCAAGCCAAACATTTCTTTGAATTATTATCTCAGATAATATTTTTAGAAGTATTTATCAATTTTTTCAATTATCATTTTACATAATTTTCGTAAACACAATATCGTTATGCATTAAATGACGACCAAAACATGCATGGGCCGGGAATCGAACCCGGATCTCCCGCGTGGCAGGCGAGAATTCTACTATTGAACCACCGAGGCTCTGCAAAGAGTAGAATATGGAAAAATGTTATTTCACCTGAATATTTGATAATCAAACCAAACATTTCTTTGAATTATTATCTCAAATAATATTTTTAGAAGGATTTATCAATCTAACAATTATCATTTTACATAATATTCGTAAACATTTTATCGTTAAACGTTAATGACGACCAAAAAATGCATCGGCCGGGAATCGAAACCGGATCTCCCGCGTGGCAGGCGGGAATTCTACCATTGCACCACCGAGGCTCTGCAAAGAGTACAATATGGAAAAAATGGTATTTCACCTGATTATTTGATAATCAAACCAAACATTTCTTTGAATTATTATCTCAGATAATATTTTTAGAAGTATTTATCAATTTAACAATTATCATTTAACATAATATTCGTAAACATTTTATCGTTAAACGTTAATGACGACCAAAAAATGCATCGGCCGGGAACCGAAACCGGATCTCCCGCGTGGCAGGCGAGAATTCTACCATTGAACCACCGAGGCTCTGCAAAGAGTACAATATGGAAAAAATGGTATTTCACCTGAATATTTGATAATCAAGCCAAACATTTCTTTGAATTATTATCTCAGATAATATTTTTAGAAGTATTTATCAATTTTTTCAATTATCATTTTACATAATTTTCGTAAACACAATATCGTTATGCATTAAATGACGACCAAAACATGCATGGGCCGGGAATCGAACCCGGATCTCCCGCGTGGCAGGCGAGAATTCTACTATTGAACCACCGAGGCTCTGCAAAGAGTAGAATATGGAAAAATGTTATTTCACCTGAATATTTGATAATCAAACCAAACATTTCTTTGAATTATTATCTCAGATAATATTTTTAGAAGTATTTATCAATTTAACAATTATCATTTAACATAATATTCGTAAACATTTTATCGTTAAACGTTAATGACGACCAAAAAATGCATCGGCCGGGAACCGAAACCGGATCTCCCGCGTGGCAGGCGAGAATTCTACCATTGAACCACCGAGGCTCTGCAAAGAGTACAATATGGAAAAAATGGTATTTCACCTGAATATTTGATAATCAAACCAAACATTTCTTTGAATTATTATCTCAGATAATATTTTTAGAAGGATTTATCAGTTTAACAATTATTATTTTACATAATTTTCGTAAACACAATATCGTTATGCATTAAATGAAGACCAAAACATGCATCGGCCGGGAATCGAACCCGGATCTCCCGCGTGGCAGGCGAGAATTCTACCATAGAACCACCGAGGCTCTGCAAAGAATACAATATGGAAAAAATGGTATTTCACGTGAATATTTGATAATCAAACCAAACATTTCTTTGAATTATTATCTCAAATAATATTTTTAGAAGGATTTATCAATCTAACAATTATCATTTTACATAATATTCGTAAACATTTTATCGTTAAACGTTAATGACGACCAAAAAATGCATCGGCCGGGAATCGAAACCGGATCTCCCGCGTGGCAGGCGGGAATTCTACCATTGCACCACCGAGGCTCTGCAAAGAGTACAATATGGAAAAAATGGTATTTCACCTGATTATTTGATAATCAAACCAAACATTTCTTTGAATTATTATCTCAGATAATATTTTTAGAAGTATTTATCAATTTAACAATTATCATTTAACATAATATTCGTAAACATTTTATCGTTAAACGTTAATGACGACCAAAAAATGCATCGGCCGGGAATCGAAACCGGATCTCCCGCGTGGCAGGCGAGAATTCTACCATTGAACCACCGAGGCTCTGCAAAGAGTACAATATGGAAAAAATGGTATTTCACCTGAATATTTGATAATCAAACCAAACATTTCTTTGAATTATTATCTCAGATAATATTTTTAGAAGGATTTATCAGTTTAACAATTATTATTTTACATAATTTTCGTAAACACAATATCGTTATGCATTAAATGAAGACCAAAACATGCATCGGCCGGGAATCGAACCCGGATCTCCCGCGTGGCAGGCGAGAATTCTACCATAGAACCACCGAGGCTCTGCAAAGAATACAATATGGAAAAAATGGTATTTCACGTGAATATTTGATAATCAAACCAAACATTTCTTTGAATTATTATCTCAAATAATATTTTTAGAAGGATTTATCAATCTAACAATTATCATTTTACATAATATTCGTAAACATTTTATCGTTAAACGTTAATGACGACCAAAAAATGCATCGGCCGGGAATCGAAACCGGATCTCCCGCGTGGCAGGCGGGAATTCTACCATTGCACCACCGAGGCTCTGCAAAGAGTACAATATGGAAAAAATGGTATTTCACCTGATTATTTGATAATCAAACCAAACATTTCTTTGAATTATTATCTCAGATAATATTTTTAGAAGTATTTATCAATTTAACAATTATCATTTAACATAATATTCGTAAACATTTTATCGTTAAACGTTAATGACGACCAAAAAATGCATCGGCCGGGAATCGAAACCGGATCTCCCGCGTGGCAGGCGAGAATTCTACCATTGAACCACCGAGGCTCTGCAAAGAGTACAATATGGAAAAAATGGTATTTCACCTGAATATTTGATAATCAAGCCAAACATTTCTTTGAATTATTATCTCAGATAATATTTTTAGAAGTATTTATCAATTTTTTCAATTATCATTTTACATAATTTTCGTAAACACAATATCGTTATGCATTAAATGACGACCAAAACATGCATGGGCCGGGAATCGAACCCGGATCTCCCGCGTGGCAGGCGAGAATTCTACTATTGAACCACCGAGGCTCTGCAAAGAGTAGAATATGGAAAAATGTTATTTCACCTGAATATTTGATAATCAAACCAAACATTTCTTTGAATTATTATCTCAAATAATATTTTTAGAAGGATTTATCAATCTAACAATTATCATTTTACATAATATTCGTAAACATTTTATCGTTAAACGTTAATGACGACCAAAAAATGCATCGGCCGGGAATCGAAACCGGATCTCCCGCGTGGCAGGCGGGAATTCTACCATTGCACCACCGAGGCTCTGCAAAGAGTACAATATGGAAAAAATGGTATTTCACCTGATTATTTGATAATCAAACCAAACATTTCTTTGAATTATTATCTCAGATAATATTTTTAGAAGTATTTATCAATTTAACAATTATCATTTAACATAATATTCGTAAACATTTTATCGTTAAACGTTAATGACGACCAAAAAATGCATCGGCCGGGAACCGAAACCGGATCTCCCGCGTGGCAGGCGAGAATTCTACCATTGAACCACCGAGGCTCTGCAAAGAGTACAATATGGAAAAAATGGTATTTCACCTGAATATTTGATAATCAAGCCAAACATTTCTTTGAATTATTATCTCAGATAATATTTTTAGAAGTATTTATCAATTTTTTCAATTATCATTTTACATAATTTTCGTAAACACAATATCGTTATGCATTAAATGACGACCAAAACATGCATGGGCCGGGAATCGAACCCGGATCTCCCGCGTGGCAGGCGAGAATTCTACTATTGAACCACCGAGGCTCTGCAAAGAGTAGAATATGGAAAAATGTTATTTCACCTGAATATTTGATAATCAAACCAAACATTTCTTTGAATTATTATCTCAAATAATATTTTTAGAAGGATTTATCAATTTAACAATTATCATTTTACATAATTTTCGTAAACACAAGATCGTTATGCATTAAATGAAGACCAAAACATGCATCGGCCGGGAATCGAACCCGGATCTCCCGCGTGGCAGGCGAGAATTCTACCATAGAACCACCGAGGCTCTGCAAAGAATACAATATGGAAAAAATGGTATTTCACGTGAATATTTGATAATCAAACCAAACATTTCTTTGAATTATTATCTCAAATAATATTTTTAGAAGGATTTATCAATTTAACAATTATCATTTTACATAATTTTCGTAAACATAATATCGTTAAACATTAATGACGACCAAAAAATGCATCGGCCGGGAATCGAACCCGGATCTCCCGCGTGGCAGGCGAGGATTTTACCATTGAACCACCGAGGCTCTGCAAAGAGTACAATATGGAAAAAATGGTATTTCACCTGAATATTTGATAATCAAACCAAACATTTCTTTGAATTATTATCTCAGATAATATTTTTAGAAGGATTTATCAGTTTAACAATTATCATTTTACATAATTTTCGTAAACACAATATCGTTATGCATTAAATGAAGACCAAAACATGCATCGGCCGGGAATCGAACCCGGATCTCCCGCGTGGCAGGCGAGAATTCTACCATAGAACCACCGAGGCTCTGCAAAGAATACAATATGGAAAAAATGGTATTTCACGTGAATATTTGATAATCAAACCAAACATTTCTTTGAATTATTATCTCAAATAATATTTTTAGAAGGATTTATCAATTTAACAATTATCATTTTACATAATTTTCGTAAACATAATGTCGTTAAACATTAATGACGACCAAAAAATGCATCGGCCGGGAATCGAACCCGGATCTCCCGCGTGGCACGCGAGAATTCTACCATTGCACCACCGACGCTCTGCAAAGAGTACAATATGGAAAAAATGGTATTTCACCTGAATATTTGATAATCAAACCAAACATTTCTTTGAATTATTATCTCAGATAATATTTTTAGAAGTATTTATCAATTTAACAATTATTATTTAACATAATATTCGTAAACATTTTATCGTTAAACGTTAATGACGACCAAAAAATGCATCGGCCGCGAATCGAAACCGGATCTCCCCCACGTGGCAGGCGAGAATTCTACCATTGAACCACCGAGGCTCTGCAAAGAGTACAATATGGAAAAAATGGTATTTCACCTGAATATTTGATAATCAAGCCAAACATTTCTTTGAATTATTATCTCAGATAATATTTTTAGAAGTATTTATCAATTTTTTTCAATTATCATTTTACATAATTTTCGTAAACACAATATCGTTATGCATTAAATGACGACCAAAACATGCATGGGCCGGGAATCGAACCCGGATCTCCCGCGTGGCAGGCGAGAATTCTACTATTGAACCACCGAGGCTCTGCAAAGAGTAGAATATGGAAAAATGTTATTTCACCTGAATATTTTATAATCAAACCAAACATTTCTTTGAATTATTATCTCAAATAATATTTTTAGAAGGATTTATCAATTTAACAATTATCATTTTACATAATTTTCGTAAACACAATATTATTATGCATTAAATGACGACCAAAACATGCAGCGGCCGGGAATCGAACAGGGATCTCCCGAGTGGCAGGCGAGAATTCTACCATTGAACCACCGAGGCTTTGCAAAGAGTAGAATATGGAAAAATGGTATTTCACCTGAATATATGATATACAAACCAAATATTTCTTTGAATTATTATCTCAGATAATATTTTTAGAAGGATTTATCAGTTTAACAATTATTATTTTACATAATTTTCGTAAACACAATATCGTTATGCATTAAATGAAGACCAAAACATGCATCGGCCGGGAATCGAACCCGGATCTCCCGCGTGGCAGGCGAGAATTCTACCATAGAACCACCGAGGCTCTGCAAAGAATACAATATGGAAAAAATGGTATTTCACGTGAATATTTGATAATCAAACCAAACATTTCTTTGAATTATTATCTCAAATAATATTTTTAGAAGGATTTATCAATCTAACAATTATCATTTTACATAATATTCGTAAACATTTTATCGTTAAACGTTAATGACGACCAAAAAATGCATCGGCCGGGAATCGAAACCGGATCTCCCGCGTGGCAGGCGGGAATTCTACCATTGCACCACCGAGGCTCTGCAAAGAGTACAATATGGAAAAAATGGTATTTCACCTGATTATTTGATAATCAAACCAAACATTTCTTTGAATTATTATCTCAGATAATATTTTTAGAAGTATTTATCAATTTAACAATTATCATTTAACATAATATTCGTAAACATTTTATCGTTAAACGTTAATGACGACCAAAAAATGCATCGGCCGGGAATCGAAACCGGATCTCCCGCGTGGCAGGCGAGAATTCTACCATTGAACCACCGAGGCTCTGCAAAGAGTACAATATGGAAAAAATGGTATTTCACCTGAATATTTGATAATCAAGCCAAACATTTCTTTGAATTATTATCTCAGATAATATTTTTAGAAGTATTTATCAATTTTTTCAATTATCATTTTACATAATTTTCGTAAACACAATATCGTTATGCGTTAAATGACGACCAAAACATGCAAGGGCCGGGAATCGAACCCGGATCTCCCGCGTGGCAGGCGAGAATTCTACTATTGAACCACCGAGGCTCTGCAAAGAGTAGAATATGGAAAAATGTTATTTCACCTGAATATTTGATAATCAAACCAAACATTTCTTTGAATTATTATCTCAAATAATATTTTTAGAAGGATTTATCAATTTAACAATTATCATTTTACATAATTTTCGTAAACACAAGATCGTTATGCATTAAATGAAGACCAAAACATGCATCGGCCGGGAATCGAACCCGGATCTCCCGCGTGGCAGGCGAGAATTCTACCATAGAACCACCGAGGCTCTGCAAAGAATACAATATGGAAAAAATGGTATTTCACGTGAATATTTGATAATCAAACCAAACATTTCTTTGAATTATTATCTCAAATAATATTTTTAGAAGGATTTATCAATTTAACAATTATCATTTTACATAATTTTCGTAAACATAATATCGTTAAACATTAATGACGACCAAAAAATGCATCGGCCGGGAATCGAACCCGGATCTCCCGCGTGGCAGGCGAGGATTTTACCATTGAACCACCGAGGCTCTGCAAAGAGTACAATATGGAAAAAATGGTATTTCACCTGAATATTTGATAATCAAACCAAACATTTCCTTGAATTATTATCTCAGATAATATTTTTAGAAGGATTTATCAGTTTAACAATTATCATTTTACATAATTTTCGTAAACACAATATCGTTATGCATTAAATGAAGACCAAAACATGCATCGGCCGGGAATCGAACCCGGATCTCCCGCGTGGCAGGCGAGAATTCTACCATAGAACCACCGAGGCTCTGCAAAGAATACAATATGGAAAAAATGGTATTTCACGTGAATATTTGATAATCAAACCAAACATTTCTTTGAATTATTATCTCAAATAATATTTTTAGAAGGATTTATCAATTTAACAATTATCATTTTACATAATTTTCGTAAACATAATGTCGTTAAACATTAATGACGACCAAAAAATGCATCGGCCGGGAATCGAACCCGGATCTCCCGCGTGGCACGCGAGAATTCTACCATTGCACCACCGACGCTCTGCAAAGAGTACAATATGGAAAAAATGGTATTTCACCTGAATATTTGATAATCAAACCAAACATTTCTTTGAATTATTATCTCAGATAATATTTTTAGAAGTATTTATCAATTTAACAATTATTATTTAACATAATATTCGTAAACATTTTATCGTTAAACGTTAATGACGACCAAAAAATGCATCGGCCGCGAATCGAAACCGGATCTCCCCCACGTGGCAGGCGAGAATTCTACCATTGAACCACCGAGGCTCTGCAAAGAGTACAATATGGAAAAAATGGTATTTCACCTGAATATTTGATAATCAAGCCAAACATTTCTTTGAATTATTATCTCAGATAATATTTTTAGAAGTATTTATCAATTTTTTTCAATTATCATTTTACATAATTTTCGTAAACACAATATCGTTATGCATTAAATGACGACCAAAACATGCATGGGCCGGGAATCGAACCCGGATCTCCCGCGTGGCAGGCGAGAATTCTACTATTGAACCACCGAGGCTCTGCAAAGAGTAGAATATGGAAAAATGTTATTTCACCTGAATATTTTATAATCAAACCAAACATTTCTTTGAATTATTATCTCAAATAATATTTTTAGAAGGATTTATCAATTTAACAATTATCATTTTACATAATTTTCGTAAACACAATATTATTATGCATTAAATGACGACCAAAACATGCAGCGGCCGGGAATCGAACAGGGATCTCCCGAGTGGCAGGCGAGAATTCTACCATTGAACCACCGAGGCTTTGCAAAGAGTAGAATATGGAAAAATGGTATTTCACCTGAATATATGATATACAAACCAAATATTTCTTTGAATTATTATCTCAAATAAAATTTTAAGAAGGATTTATCAATTTAACAATTATCATTTTACATAATTTTCGTAAACACAATATCGTTATGCATTAAATGACGACCAAAACATGCATCGGCCGGAAATTGAACCCGGATCTCCCGCGTGGCAGGCGAGAATTCTACCATTGAACCACCAAAGCTCTGCAAAGAGAAGAATATGGAAAAATTGTATTTCACCTGAATATTTGATAATCAAACCACACATTTTTTCGAATATTTATCTCAATTAAAATTTTTAGAAGGATTTATCAATTTAACAATTATCATTTTACATAATTTTCGTAAACACAATATCGTTATGCAATAAATGACGACCAAAACACGCATCGGCCGGGAATCGAACCCGGATCTCTCGCGTGGCAGGCGAGAATTTTACCTTTGAACCACCGAGGCTCTGCAAAGAGAAGAATATGGAAAAAATGGTATTTCACCTGAATATTTGATAATCAAACCAAACATTTCTTTGAATTATTATCTCAAATAATATTTTTAGAAGGATTTATCAATTTAACAATTATCATTTTACATAATTTTCGTAAACACAATATCGTTATGCATTAATGACGACCAAAAAATGCATCGGCCGGGAATCGAAACCGGATCTCCCGCGTGGCAGGCGAGAATTCTACCATTGAACCACCGAGGCTCTGCAAATAGTACAATATGGAAAAAATGGTATTTCACCTGAATATTTGATAATCAAACCAAACATTTCTTTGAATTATTATCTCAAATAAAATTTTAAGAAGGATTTATCAATTTAACAATTATCATTTTACATAATTTTCGTAAACACAATATCGTTATGCATTAAATGACGACCAAAACATGCATCGGCCGGAAATTGAACCCGGATCTCCCGCGTGGCAGGCGAGAATTCTACCATTGAACCACCAAAGCTCTGCAAAGAGAAGAATATGGAAAAATTGTATTTCACCTGAATATTTGATAATCAAACCACACATTTTTTCGAATATTTATCTCAATTAAAATTTTTAGAAGGATTTATCAATTTAACAATTATCATTTTACATAATTTTCGTAAACACAATATCGTTATGCAATAAATGACGACCAAAACACGCATCGGCCGGGAATCGAACCCGGATCTCTCGCGTGGCAGGCGAGAATTTTACCTTTGAACCACCGAGGCTCTGCAAAGAGAAGAATATGGAAAAAATGGTATTTCACCTGAATATTTGATAATCAAACCAAACATTTCTTTGAATTATTATCTCAAATAATATTTTTAGAAGGATTTATCAATTTAACAATTATCATTTTACATAATTTTCGTAAACACAATATCGTTATGCATTAATGACGACCAAAAAATGCATCGGCCGGGAATCGAAACCGGATCTCCCGCGTGGCAGGCGAGAATTCTACCATTGAACCACCGAGGCTCTGCAAATAGTACAATATGGAAAAAATGGTATTTCACCTGAATATTTGATAATCAAACCAAACATTTCTTTGAATTATTATCTCAAATAATATTTTTAGAAGGATTTATCAATTTAACAATTATCATTTTACATAATTTTCGTAAACACAATATCGTTATGCATTAAATGACGACCAAAACATGCATCGGCCGGAAATCGAACCCGGATCTCCCGCGTGGCAGGCGAGAATTCTACCATTGAACCACCGAGGCTCTGCAAAGAGAAGAATATGGAAAAAATGGTATTTCACCTGAATATTTGATAATCAAACCAAACATTTCTTTGAATTATTATCTCAAATAATATTTTTAGAAGGATTTATCAATTTAACAATTATCATTTTACATAATTTTCGTAAACACAATATCGTTATGCATTAATGACGACCAAAAAATGCGTCGGCCGGGAATCGAAACCGGATCTCCCGCGTGGCAGGCGAGAATTCTACCATTGAACCACCGAGGCTCTGCAAATAGTACAATATGGAAAAAATGGTATTTCACCTGAATATTTGATAATCAAACCAAACATTTCTTTGAATTATTATCTCAAATAATATTTTTAGAAGGATTTATCAATTTAACAATTATCATTTTACATAATTTTCGTAAACACAATATCGTTATGCATTAAATGACGACCAAAACATGCATCGGCCGGAAATCAAACCCGGATCTCCCGCGTGGCAGGCGAGAATTCTACCATTGAACCACCGAGGCTCTGCAAAGAGAAGAATATGGAAAAAATGGTATTTCACCTGAATATTTGATAATCAAACCAAACATTTCTTTGAATTATTATCTCAAATAATATTTTTAGAAGGATTTATCAATTTAACAATTATCATTTTACATAATTTTCGTAAACACAATATCGTTATGCATTAATGACGACCAAAAAATGCATCGGCCGGGAATCGAAACCGGATCTCCCGCGTGGCAGGCGAGAATTCTACCATTGAACCACCGAGGCTCTGCAAATAGTACAATATGGAAAAAATGGTATTTCACCTGAATATTTGATAATCAAACCAGACATTTCTTTGAATTATTATCTCAAATAATATTTTTAGAAGGATTTATCAATTTAACAATTATCATTTTACATAATTTTCGTAAACACAATATCGTTATGCATTAAATGACGACCAAAACATGCATCGGCCGGAAATCAAACCCGGATCTCCCGCGTGGCAGGCGAGAATTCTACCATTGAACCACCGAGGCTCTGCAAAGAGAAGAATATGGATAAAATGGTATTTCACCTGAATATTTGATAATCAAACCAAACATTTCTTTGAATTATTATCTCAAATAATATTTTTAGAAGGATTTATCAATTTAACAATTATCATTTTACATAATTTTCGTAAACACAATATCGTTATGCATTAATGACGACCAAAAAATGCATCGGCCGGGAATCGAAACCGGATCTCCCGCGTGGCAGGCGAGAATTCTACCATTGAACCACCGAGGCTCTGCAAATAGTACAATATGGAAAAAATGGTATTTCACCTGAATATTTGATAATCAAACCAAACATTTCTTTGAATTATTATCTCAAATAATATTTTTAGAAGGATTTATCAATTTAACAATTATCATTTTACATAATTTTCGTAAACACAATATCGTTATGCATTAAATGACGATTAAAACATGCATCGGCCGGAAATCAAACCCGGATCTCCCGCGTGGCAGGCGAGAATTCTACCATTGAACCACCGAGGCTCTGCAAAGAGAAGAATATGGAAAAAATGGTATTTCACCTGAATATTTGATAATCAAACCAAACATTTTTTCGAATGTTTATCTAAATTAAAATTTTTAGAAGGATTTATCAATTTAACAATTATAATTTTACATAATTTTCGTAAAAACAATATCGTTATGCATTAATGACGACCAAAAAATGCATCGGCCAGGAATCGAAACCGGATCTCCCGCGTGGTAGGCGAGAATTCTACCATTGAACCACCGAGGCTCTGCAAAGAGAAGAATATGGAAAAATGGTATTTCTCCTGAATATTTGATAATCAAACCAAACATTTCTTTGAATTATTATCTCAAATAATATTCTAAGGGAGCGGTAGCTCCCTTAGATAAGGCCTGATGACGGCTTTAATGTATAAGAAAGGTTTTTGGATTGGTTTTAACTTTTTCGTATTAAGTTTATTGTTTCGAAATTTTTCCACTGAACTAAAATCCGGGACCTTAATATGTGGTAAAAATTTCAAGATGATCCACCTAATAGTTTATTTTATAAAGCATAAAGTTGCTAAGGGTGGTTTTCATTTCCATAAAATTAATCACAGATTTTGGCGAAAAACTAGAGAATCTCCATAGAAATAACATGGGAAATTTTCCAAACTTACCCATTTTGTAACTACCCTTACAAAAATAACTATACGTTTGATTGATTTGAAAATGGTCTTAAATGAAAGCCCCATTTTTAAAGTGGGCGCCAATTTTTGTTTCATTAAGAAAAACAAAGTTTAAGTATTGTTTTTAATAGTTTTAATTACCTGCTCCGAATTACGTAGTTTACCTTTAAACTGTGGAACTTAAGACTTTTTTGCTTGGGTTAAGTAATAAAGAAAGTCATTCTAGGACTTACGTCGTTTTACTGCGGATAATCAAATCGGTAGGGCAATTAGCTACCTTAATTGTCATTATAACTTTTGCGCGTCCAACTTATGTAGTTGCGAAGTACAGATTAAATTTAATTAAACAAAATAAGCAATTAAAGATAATTACCAATTATAGGTAATTAAATTTTTACACGAGTCTAAACTATAACATCTGTTTGTGTCCAAGTCTACGGAATCTGTTTAAGCGCAGACCTACAGAATATTTTTGTGCAAAGGGGTATAAAATCTCTTTGTGCAGAGGCCTATGCAATTTTTTTGTTTCCAGGTCTATGGAATCTTTTCGTGCACAGGCCTATGGAATATTGTTTTACACAGGTCTACGTAATGTTTTTGTGCAAATCTGCATGAAGTACTTTTGAGTATAGGAGTATGGAATCTTCTGTGCACTGGTCTATGGAATTTTTTGTTCATGGGTCTATGGTATATTTATGTGCACAAGTTTGAAGAATCTTTATGTGCACACAAGTCTGAAGAATCTTTATGTGCCCAGGTGAAAAATCTTGTTTTGCACAGGTCTACGACTTCTGTTTGTGCACAGGCCTTTGGAATCTGATTTGCTCATTTCTATGACATCTCTTTTTGCGCAAGTCAATAACATTTGTTTATGCACAAGACTAAAACATCTGTTTGTGCACAAAACTAAAACATCTGTTTGTACACAAGACTAAAACATCTGTTTGTGCACAAAACTAAAACATCTGTTTGTACACAAGACTAAAACAACTGTTTGTGCACAAAACTAAAACATCTGTTTGTACACAAGACTAAAACATCTGTTTGTGCACAAAACTAAAACATCTGTTTGTGCACAAAACTAAAACATCTGTTTGTACACAAGACTACAACATCTGTTTTTGCACAAGTCTAAAACATCTGTTTGTGCACAAGTCTAAATCATCTGTTTGTGCACAAGTCTAAATCATCTGTTTGTGAACAAGTCTAAATCATCTGTTTGTGAACAAGTCTATAACACCTGTTTGTGAGCAATTCTATAAAACCTGTTTGTGAGCAATTCTATAACACCTGTTTGTGAGCAATTCTATAACACCTGTTTGTGAGCAATTCTATAACACCTGCTTGTGAACAAGTCTATAACACCTGTGTGTGAACAAGTCTATAACATCTCTTTGTGCACAAGTCTATAACATCTGTTTATTCACAAGTCTATGACATCTGTTTGTGCACACGCGAGTGACTTCTGTCTGAGCAAGGGTCGACGGAATATTTTTAAGCACGGGTCTACGGATTATTTTTGTGCAAATGGGTATGGAATCTTTTTGAGCATAAGGGTTTGAAATCTTTTTTAGCACAGGGGTATTGAAAATGTTTGTGCATAAATCTATGGAATCTGATGTGCACATGTCTATAACATCTCTTTTTGCGCGAGTCTAAGACATTTCTTTGTGCACAAGCCTGTGATTTCTATTTGTGCACAAGTGAACGAAAAATTTTTATGCATAGGTGTACGGAATATTTTTGTGCAGAGGTGTACGAACTGTTTTTGTTCACAGGTGTACGAAATATTATAGGTGAAACTGGATTTGGAATAATTTTGTGCACAGGTGTACGAACTGTTTTTTTCACAGGTGTACGGAATATTATGGTGAAAATGGATTTGGAATATTTTTGTTCACAGGTGTACGGAATATTATGGTGAAAATGGATTAGGAATATTTTTGTGCACAGGTGTACGGAATATTTTTGTGAAAATGGATACCGAATATTTTTGTGCACAGGTGTACGTGATATTCTTGTGCAAGGGTGTACGTGATATTTTTGTGCACAGGTGAACGTGATATTTTTGCGCAAATGGGTAAGGAAAATTTTTGAGCATAGGGTTATGGAATGTTTTTGTGAAAATGGATACCGAATATTTTTGTGCACAGGTGTACGTGATATTTTTGTGCAAATGGGTAAGGAAAAGTTTTGAGCATAGGGTTATGGAATGTTTTTGTGCAGAGGTCAATGGAATATTTTTGTGTACAGGTATATGGAAGGTTTTTGTGCAGAAGTCCGTGAAATATTTTTGTGTACAGGTATATGACTCATGTTTGTGCACAAATCTATAAAATGTTATGTGCACCGGTCTAGGACATATGATTTTGCACAAGTCTATGGCATCATTTAGTGCAAAAGTCTAAGGGATGTGTTTTTGCACAAATATTTGACATCTATTTTTGCACAAATATTTGACATCTATTTTTGCACAAATATTTGACATCTATTTTTGCACAAATATTTGACATCAATTTTTGCACAAGTCTATGGTATTTGTGTGTGTACAGGTCTACAAAATATGTTTGTGCACAAGTCTGAAGAATCTTTATGTGCACAAGTCTACGGAATCTCATGTGCATATGTCTTTTTGAGCAGGTCTATGAAATTAGTTTTTACACAAGCATATGACATCTGTTTGTGCACAAGTCTATAACATCGGATTGTGCAAAACCGTGTGACTTCCGTTTGTGTACAAGCCTGTGGAATCTATTTGTGCACGAGTCTTCTTATTATATTTGTGCGCAAATCTATGGAATCTGTTTATGCGCTAGTCTACGGCATCTGTTTGTGCACGGGTCTCCGGAAAATGTTTGTGCAAATGGGTGTGAAATATTTTTGAGCGTACGGGGGTATGGAATGTTTCTGAACAGGTCCAAGGCATGTTTTTGTGCACAGGTCCATGGATTATTTTTGTACACAGGTCTATGTCACATGTTTATACTATAGCCAATAGAATATTTTGTGCATAGCTCAATGGAGTCATTTTGTGCACAGTTTTATGAAATATTTTTGTGCGCAGGTCTAGGGAATATTTCTGGGCAAATGGTTATGGAATAGTTTTGTGCTATGGGTATGAAATCTTTATGTACACAGGTCTAAGGAATCTTTATGTGCACAAGCCTATATAATGTTTTGTGCACAGTTCCATGAAATCTTTTATGCACATCTCCATGAGATCTTTTGTGCACAGGTCTATGGAAACTTGATGTGCACAAGTCTATAGAATGTTTTTTGTGCACAGGTCTATGGCTTCTGTTTGTGCACAAAACTATGGAATCTGGTTTGAACATGTCTATGACATCTGTTGTGCACAAGCTTGTGACTTCCACTTGTGCACAAGCCTGTGACTTCCACTTGTGCACAAGCCTGTGACTTCCACTTGTGCACAAGCCTGTGACTTCCACTTGTGTACAAGTCTACGGAATTTGTTTGTGCACATGGCTACGGAATCTGTGCACAGATCTCCGGAATCTGTTTGTACATAGGTTTACGGAATCTGTTTCTTTATAGGTCTACGGCATCTGTTTGTGCACAGGCCTACGGCATATTTTTTGAGCACAGGTCTAGGGAATCTTTTTGTGCACAGTTTTATGGAATCTCTTTGGGCACAGGTATATGGAATATTTTTGTGCACAGGTCTATGGAATCGTTTTGTGCAAATGGGTATGGAATCGTTTTGTGCAAATTAGTATGGAATCGTTTTGTGCTGTTGGGTATGAAATTGTTTTGCGCAAATGGGTATGGAATCTTTTTGTAAACCGGTCTATGGAATCTTTATGTAAACCGGTCTATGGAATCTTTATGTAAACACGTCTATGACTTCTGTTTGTAAACAAGTCTTAGACTTCTGTTTGTAAACAAGTCTAAGACTTCTGTTTTTGCACTAGTCCATGGAATCTGATGTGCACATATCCATGACATCTCTTTTTGCGCAACTCTATGATGTATTTTTTGCGCAAGTCTATGACATCTGTTTGTGCACAACCCTGTGACTTCCGTTTGTGTACAAGTCTCCGGAATCTGTTTATGCACATGTCTACGGTATCTGTTTGTGCACAGGTCTACGGAATATTTTTGTGCACAGGTCTTCGGAATACTTTTGTGCTTAGGTCTACGGAATATTTTTGTGCACAGGCCTACTGAATCGGTTTGAGCAGAGGCCTAACGAATCTGTTTTTGCAAAGGCCACTGCATCTGTTTGTGCACAGGTCTAAAGAACATTTTTCTGAAAATGGATACGGGATATTTTTGTGCATATGGATATGCAGTATTTTTGTGCACTGGTGTACGAGATATTCTTGAGCATATTTTTGAGCATAGGGGTATGGAATATTTTTCTGCAGAGGTCCATGGAATATTTTGTGTTCAGGTATATAACATCTCTTTTTGCACAAGTTTATGACATCTGTTTGTGCGTAAGTCTATGACATCAGTGTGTGCGCAAGTCTATGACATCAGTGTGTGCGCAAGTCAATTACATCAGTTTGTGCTCAATTCTAAGGGATCTGTTTGTGCACAAGTCTACGGGATTAGTTTGTACACAATTATATGACATGTGTTTTCACAAGTCTATGTTATCTACGAAATATGTTTGTGTACTCAGGGTGACTACAAATAACCTTGTAATATTTATGGGAAAATAGGAAATTTACAATTGATTTAAAGGAAATTATAGGAGACTAGCTGTTACCCGCGGCATCGCTTGAGTGTAGTAAAAACTTCCATCAAGTATGCGTACATTTTACTGATTCGACTAATATTTTTGTAGCATAATAGTAGCGAAGGCACTCGGCGTCGCCCATCAGCTCGTCGGGACATTTTTAATTACTTTACACGCAGACATTCTATAAAGAAAGGTTTTTAAATATCTGGCCGCCATTTAAAATGATGGCAACAAATCGATCCCGAAAGACCATTCAGCCCGTCTATAGGTTAAGGGAATCCAGTGTACTAAATATTTGTGTAATCGGTTGCAACTCGCGGACTTCCTAACAAAGAGAAGATTTGTTACATTTCTGGGCGCCATTTATGAAGATGGCGGCGGATTGGAAAAATCGTTCTTAGTACGCGCCTACTACTTACGAGTAACGTTCCTCCAAATTTTCAGCCTTCTGGGGCCAGTGGTTTGGGCTGGGCGATGATTATCAGTCAGTCTGTCAGTCAGTCAGGACTTTGATTTATATAGATATAGATGTATAATTAAAAAAGCAGGAAAAGACAAGAGAACTACTCTTGAAAAAATAGCAAAATATAGGTTGCAAATGATTTGAAAGTAATAAAACAAGATTTACAAAGGAGCTTTGGTTTAATTATAACCATAAGTTCGTAAGATATGTTACATAAATTTGTCACTGTTAACTGAGAGCTTGTCTCGAAGTGACGTAAATGAAACGTCATAGATTCTCGTAAAGCGACGCCTGATAAGGCCCTGTCAAAGGCTTAGTACAGACTAAATAGGAAGATGGAGTAGAAAATCGCGTGTAGTCAATTCTCGCGTCGTTCTCGAACTAGCTCTCATTAAGTCTCTAGCATTTTGAAATATAGGAAGTGTCATACTTATGGAACGTAATCTTAGAAACATATGCTAAAACTTTAAAACATCACAGACTTCCCTGACAAATATTTTTAGAGGCTTCCATGGCTTTGGTGATATATAACAAAACCAAGAATGAGAGCGCACAAAATATCTACAATTTCAAAAAATAGGAAAATATAGGATAATTATCGAAATTATAGGAACTAATAGGAAGACATCCGAAAATAAGAAAAATTATAAAATTTAGGAAATGTGGTCACCCAGCGCAGGTCTATGGAATATGTTTGTGCACAGGTGTATAGATTGTTTTTGTACACAGGTCTACGTAATAATTTTTTAGCCTAAGTCTTCGGAATCTATTTGTATTATTGCATCCACTATGCTTTGCACGTGAAAACGACGGGAAGGCAATTTGAGTTGGACTGGGCGTGTAAGCAATCAAGTTCAAACGCGGTAACTAATAAACGCGCAACACCACAAGACTTAAATGGAGCGCCTGCTTTTCAGTATACGTTTTGAAATACTAGTTTCTAAACAGTTTTAATTCATATTAAGACTGAAGTTACAGATATTAATAAAAACTGTCTTTGTACACAAAGACGCGAAAAAGTATGAGATAAGTGTAGAAAATTAATTGTTTGAAGTAACAGATATTCAAATTTTCATTTTTGAAGACGTGATTATAAAACATCAATTATTTGAAAAAATTTCTTATCTTAGTTTTTTTCACAAAAATGTCAGAGAAACCACCTTGATACTACTGTTTATTTTCGAGAAACATTTGCTTCGAGGAAGTTCAAATACTCGGATATCTGAAAAATAGAGCTAGAAATATTTATTTTTATATTTTAAAATTGAAAGTATTGCGAACCGAAAATTACATTCGTACTTTGACTGTGTTGTAGTTATTAGAGTCAAAAGGATCTGTAGCTTGATTGTGATCTTTTGAGAGATATACAACACGTTAATTTTTGAAACCTCGAAAACTTCAAACTAAACGAACACGTTTTGTTAAGTTTTCATGCTTGTTTTATTCTGTCTGCTATCAACAATTTTCTGCCCATTTTATTCTCCTTATGGGCCCGAATATTCAAACTAACTCTAAATTTTGAATAGAAATAAAATGCATACGTTTTTTACTTTTAAAATGATGCACATGTTTAAGGATAAAATATTTAACTTAAGGAATTTTGGTGAAAAAAACTAAGATAAGAAATTTTTTCAAATAATTGATGTTTTATAATCACGTCTTCAAAAATGAAAATTTGAATATCTGTTACTTCAAACAATTAATTTTCTACACTTATCTCATACTTTTTCGCGTCATTGTGTACAAAGACAGTTTTTATTAATTTTTAGAAGGATTTATCAATTTAACAATTATCATTTTACATAATATTCGTAAACATAATATCGTTAAACATTAATGACGACCAAAAAATGCATCGGCCGGGAATCGAAACCGGATCTCCCGCGTGTCAGGCGAGAATTCTACCATTGAACCACCGAGGCTCTGCAAAGAGTACAATATGGAAAAAATGGTATTTCACCTGAATATTTGATAATCAAGCCAAACATTTCTTTGAATTATTATCTCAGATAATATTTTGAGAAGTATTTATCAATTTTTTCAATTATCATTTTACATAATTTTCGTAAACACAATATCGTTATGCATTAAATGACGACCAAAACATGCATGGCCTGGGAATCGAACCCGGATCTCCGCGTGGCAGGCGAGAATTCTACTATTGAACCACCGAGGCTCTGCAAAGAGTAGAATATGGAAAAATGTTATTTCACCTGAATAATTGATAATCAAACCAAACATTTCTTTGAATTATTATCTCAAATAATATTTTTAGAAGGATTTATCAATTTAACAATTATCATTTTACATAATTTTCGTAAACACAATATTATTATGCATTAAATGACGACCAAAACATGCACCGGCCGGGAATCGAACCCGGATCTCCCGAGTGGCAGGCGAGAATTCTACCATTGAACCACCGAGGCTTTGCAAAGAGTAGAATATGGAAAAATGGTATTTCACCTGAATATATGATATACAAACCAAACATTTCTTTGAATTATTATCTCAAATAAAATTTTAAGAAGGATTTATCAATTTAACAATTATCATTTTACATAATTTTCGTAAACACAATATCGTTATGCATTAAATGACGACCAAAACATGCATCGGACGGGAATCGAACCCGGATCTCCCGCGTTGCAGGCGAGAATTCTACCATTGAACCACCGAGGCTCTGCAAAGAGTACAATATGGAAAAAATGGTATTTCACCTGAATATTTGATAATCAAACCAAACATTTCTTTGAATTATTATCTCAAATAATATTTTTTGAAGGATTTATCAATTTAACAATTATCATTTTACATAATTTTCGTAAACGCAATATCGTTATGCATTAAATGACGACCAAAACATGCATCGGCCGGAAATCGAACCCGGATCTCCCGCGTGGCAGTCGAGAATTCTACCATTGAACCACCGAGGCTCTGCAAAGAGAAGAATATGGAAAAAATGGTATTTCACCTAAATATTTGATAATCAAACCAAACATTTTTTCGAATGTTTATCTCAATTAAAATTTTTAGAAGGATTTATCATTTAACAATTATCATTTTACATAATTTTCGTAAACACAATATCGTTATGCATTAAATGACGACCAAAACATGCATCGGCCGGGAATCGAACCCGGATCTCCCGCGTGGCAGGCGAGAATTCTACCATTGAACAACCGAGGCTCTGCAAAGAGTACAATATGGAAAAAATGGTATTTCACCTGAATATTTGATAATCAAACCAAACATTTCTTTGAATTATTATCTCTAATAATATTTTTAGAAGGATTTATCAATTTAACAATTATCATTTTACATAATTTTCGTAAACACAATATCGTTATGCATTAAATGACGGCAAAAACATGCATCGGCCGGGAATCGAAACCGGATCTCCCGCGTAGCAGGCGGGAACTCTACCACTGAACCACCGAGGCTCTGCAAAGAATGCAATATGGAAAAAATTGTATTTCACGTGAATATTTGATAATCAAACCAAACATTTCTTTGAATTATTATCTCAAATAATATTTTTAGAAGGATTTATCATTTAACAATTATCATTTTACATAATTTTCGTAAACACAATATCGTTATGCATTAAATGACGACCAAAAAATGCATCGACCGGGAATCGAACCCGGATCTCCCGCGTGGCAGGCGAGAATTCTACCATTGAACCACCGAGGCTCTGCAAAGAGTACAATATGGAAAAAATGGTATTTCTCCTGAATATTTGATAATCAAACCAAACATTTCTTTGAATTATTATCTCAGATAATATTTTTAGAAGGATTTATCAATTTAACAATTATCATTTTACGTAATTTTCGTAAACACAATATCGTTATGCATTAATGACGACCAAAAAATGCATCGGCCGGGAATCGAAACCGGATCTCCCGCGTGGCAGGCGAGAATTCTACCATTGAACAACCGAGGCTCTGCAAAGAGTACAATATGGAAAAAATGGTATTTCACCTGAATATTTGATAATCAAACCAAACATTTCTTTGAATTATTATCTCAGATAATATTTTTAGAAGTATTTATCAATTTAACAATAATCATTTTACATAATTTTCGTAAACACAATATCGTTATGCATTAAATGACGACCAAAACATGCATCGGCCGGGAATTGAACCCGGATCTCCCGCGTGGCAGGCGAGAATTCTACCATTGAACAACCGAGGCTCTGCAAAGAGTACAATATGGAAAAAATGATATTTCACCTGAATATTTGATAATCAAACCAAACATTTCTTTGAATTATTATCTCTAATAATATTTTTAGGATTTATCAATTTAACAATTATCATTTTACATAATTTTCGTAAACACAATATCGTTATGCATTAAATGACGACCAAAACATTCATCGGCCGGGAATCGAACCCGGATGTCCCACGTGGCAGGCGAGAATTCTATCATTGAACCACCGAGGATCTGCAAAGAGTAGAATATGGAAAAATGGTATTTTACCTGAATATTTGATAATCAAACCAATCATTTCTTTGAATTATAATCTCAAATAATATTTTTAGAAGGATTTATCAATTAACAATTATCATTTTACATAATTTTCGTAAACACAATATCGTTATGCATTAATGACGACCAAAAAATGCATCGGCCGGGAATCGAAACCGGATCTCCCGCGTGGCAGGCGAGAATTCTACCACTGAACCACCGAGGCTCTGCAAAGAATGCAATATGGAAAAAATTGTATTTCACGTGAATATTTGATAATCAAACCAAACATTTCTTTGAATTATTATCTCAAATAATATTTTTAGAAGGATTTATCAATTTAACAATTATCATTTTACATCATTTTCGTAATCACAATATTGTTATGCATTAAATGAAGACCAAAACATGCATCGGCCGGAAATCGAACCCGGACTTCCCGAGTGGCAGGCGAGAAATCTACCATTGAACCACCGCGGCTCTTCAAAGAGAAGAATATGGAAAAAATGGTATTTCACCTGAATATTTGATAATCAAACCAAACATTTTTTAGAATGTTTACCTCAATTAAAATTTTTAGAAGGATTTATCATTTAACAATTATCATTTTACATAATTTTCGTAAACACAATATCGTTATGCATTAAATGACGACCAAAAAATGCATCGACCGGGAATCGAACCCGGATCTCCCGCGTGGCAGGCGAGAATTCTACCATTGAACCACCGAGGCTCTGCAAAGAGAAGATTATGGAAAAAATGGTATTTCACCTGAATATTTGATAATCAAACCAAACATTTTTTTGAATGTTTATCTCAATTAAAATTTTTAGAAGGATTTATCAATTTAACAATTATCATTTTAAATAATTTTCGTAAACAAAATATCGTTATGCATTAAATGACGACCAAAACATGCATCGGCCGGGAATCGAACCCGGATCTCCCGCGAGGCAGGCGAGAATTCTACCATTGAACCACCGAGGCTCTGCAAAGAGAAGAATATGGAAAAAATGGTATTTCTCCTGAATATTTGATAATCAAACCAAACATTTCTTTGAATTATTATCTCTAATAATATTTTTAGAAGGATTTATCAATTTAACAATTGTCATTTTACATAATTTTCTTAAACACAATATCGTTATGCATTAATGACGACCAAAAAATGCATCGGCCGGGAATCGAAACCGGATCTCCCGCGTGGCAGGCGAGAATTCTACCATTGAACCACCGAGACTCTGCAAAGAGTACAATATGGAAAAAATGGTATTTCACCTGAATATTTGATAATCAAACCAAACATTTCTTTGAATTATTATCTCAAATAATATTTTTAGAAGTATTTATCAATTTAACAATAATCATTTTACATAATTTTCGTAAACACAATATCGTTATGCATTAAATGACGACCAAAACATGCATCGGCCGGGAATTGAACCCGGATCTCCCCCGTGGCAGGCGAGAATTCTACCATTGAACCACCGAGGCTCTGCAAAGAGTACAATATGGAAAAAATGATATTTCACCTGAATATTTGATAATCAAACCAAACATTTCTTTGAATTATTATCTCTAATAATATTTTTAGGATTTATCAATTTAACAATTATCATTTTACATAATTTTCGTAAACACAATATCGTTATGCATTAAATGACGACCAAAACATGCATCGGCCGGAAATCGAACCCGGATCTCCCGCGTGGCAGGCGAGAATTCTACCATTGAACCACCGAGGATCTGCAAAGAGAAGAATATGGAAAAAATGGTATTTCACCTGAATATTTGATAATCAAACCAAACATTTTTTCGAATGTTTATCTCAATTAAAATTTTTAGAAGGATTTATCAATTTAACAATTATCATTTTACATAATTTTCGTAAGCACAATATCGTTATGCATTAAATGACGACCAAAACATGCATGGCCCGGGAATCGAACCCGGATGTCCCACGTGGCAGGCGAGAATTCTACCATTGAACCACCGAGGCTCTGCAAAGAGAAGAATATGCAAAAATAGTATTTCACCTGAATATTTGATAATAAAACCAAACATTTCTTTGAATTATTATCTCAGATAATATTTTTAGAAGTATTTATCAATTTAACAATTATCATTTTACATAATATTCGTAAACATAATATCGTTAAACATTAATGACGACCAAAAAATGCATCGGCCGGGAATCGAACCCGGATCTCCCGCGTGGCAGGCGAGAATTCTACTATTGAACCACCGAGGCTCTGCAAAGAGTAGAATATGGAAAAATGTTATTTCACCTGAATATTTGATAATCAAACCAAACATTTCTTTGAATTATTATCTCAAATAATATTTTTAGAAGGATTTATCAATTTAACAATTATCATTTTACATAATTTTCGTAAACACAATATTATTATGCATTAAATGACGACCAAAACATGCACCTGCCGGGAATCGAAACCGGATCTCCCGCGTTGCAGGCGAGAATTCTACCATTGAACCACCGAGGCTCTGCAAAGAGTACAATATGGAAAAAATGGTATTTCACCTGAATATTTGATAATCAAACCAAACATTTCTTTGAATTATTATCTCAAATAATATTTTTTGAAGGATTTATCAATTTAACAATTATGATTTTACATAATTTTCGTAAACGCAATATCGTTATGCATTAAATGACGACCAAAACATGCATCGGCCGGAAATCGAACCCGGATCTCCCGCGTGACAGTCGAGAATTCTACCATTGAACCACCGAGGCTCTGCAAAGAGAAGAATATGGAAAAAATGGTATTTCACCTAAATATTTGATAATCAAACCAAACATTTTTTCGAATGTTTATCTCAATTAAAATTTTTAGAAGGATTTATCATTTAACAATTATCATTTTACATAATTTTCGTAAACACAATATCGTTATGCATTAAATGACGACCAAAACATGCATCGGCCGGGAATCGAAACCGGATCTCCCGCGTTGCAGGCGAGAATTCTACCATTGAACCACCGAGGCTCTGCAAAGAGTACAATATGGAAAAAATGGTATTTCACCTGAATATTTGATAATCAAACCAAACATTTCTTTGAATTATTATCTCAAATAATATTTTTTGAAGGATTTATCAATTTAACAATTATGATTTTACATAATTTTCGTAAACGCAATATCGTTATGCATTAAATGACGACCAAAACATGCATCGGCCGGAAATCGAACCCGGATCTCCCGCGTGACAGTCGAGAATTCTACCATTGAACCACCGAGGCTCTGCAAAGAGAAGAATATGGAAAAAATGGTATTTCACCTAAATATTTGATAATCAAACCAAACATTTTTTCGAATGTTTATCTCTATTAAAATTTTTAGAAGGATTTATCATTTAACAATTATCATTTTACATAATTTTAAGTAAACACAATATCGTTATGCATTAAATGACGACCAAAACATGCATCGGCCGGAAATCGAACCCGGATCTCCCGCGTGGCAGGCGAGAATTCTACCATTGAACAACCGAGGCTCTGCAAAGAGAAGAATATGGAAAAAATGGTATTTCTCCTGAATATTTGATAATCAAACCAAACATTTCTTTGAATTATTATCTCTAATAATATTTTTAGAAGGATTTATCAATTTAACAATTGTCATTTTACATAATTTTCGTAAACACAATATCGTTATGCATTAATGACGACCAAAAAATGCATCGGCCGGGAATCGAAACCGGATCTCCCGCGTGGCAGGCGAGAATTCTACCATTGAACCACCGAGGCTCTGCAGAGAGTACAATATGGAAAAAATGGTATTTCACCTGAATATTTGATAATCAAACCAAACATTTCTTTGAATTATTATCTCAAATAATATTTTTAGAAGTATTTATCAATTTAACAATAATCATTTTACATAATTTTCGTAAACACAATATCGTTATGCATTAAATGACGACCAAAACATGCATCGGCCGGGAATTGAACCCGGATCTCCCGCGTGGCAGGCGAGAATTCTACCATTGAACCACCGAGGCTCTGCAAAGAGTACAATATGGAAAAAATGATATTTCACCTGAATATTTGATAATCAAACCAAACATTTCTTTGAATTATTATCTCTAATAATATTTTAAGGATTTATCAATTTAACAATTAACATTTTACATAATTTTCGTAAACACAATATCGTTATGCATTAAATGACGACCAAAACATTCATCGGCCGGGAATCGAACCCGGATGTCCCACGTGGCAGGCGAGAATTCTATCATTGAACCACCGAGGATCTGCAAAGAGTAGAATATGGAAAAATGATATTTTACCTGAATATTTGATAATCAAACCAATCATTTCTTTGAATTATAATCTCAAATAATATTTTTAGAAGGATTTATCAATTAACAATTATCATTTTACATAATTTTCGTAAACACAATATCGTTAGGCATTAATGACGACCAAAAAATGCATCGGCCGGGAATCGAAACCGGATCTCCCGCGTGGCAGGCGAGAATTCTACCATTGAACCACCGAGGCTCTGCAAAGAGTACAATATGGAAAAAATGGTATTTCACCTGAATATTTGATAATCAAACCAAACATTTCTTTGAATTATTATCTCAAATAATATTTTTAGAAGGATTTATCAATTTAACAATTATCATTTTACATAATTTTCGTAAACACAATATCGTTATGCATTAAATGACGACCAAAACATGCATGGCCCGGGAATCGAACCCGGATCTCCCGCGTGGCAGGCGAGAATTCTACTATTGAACCACCGAGGCTCTGCAAAGAGTAGAATATGGAAAAATGTTATTTCACCTGAATATTTGATAATCAAACCAAACATTTCTTTGAATTATTATCTCAAATAATATTTTTAGAAGGATTTATCAATTTAACAATTATCATTTTACATAATTTTCGTAAACACAATTCTACAGGGCCGGTAGGCCCTTGTAGATATGACTTGATACTCTTTTGTAACGTTAAAGCAAAATTCACATGCTTTTACCAATTTTCCTATGGAGATTAACATGTGGTTTTTCGTGATAATTAACCACCTCTAACTGAAAAACTAGAGCGAAGTTACTTTTCGGAATACTCTTAATTTAACAATTAAGTATTCAGGGTGTGCGATCGGCTAGTCTAATCAGAAACAATTAAGTCTAAGTATGTTAATTTTAGTTAATTACAGAAGTACTTGTTTCGACCATCGTGATTGGACATAATAATAATGCTAGAGCTCTTCGAAAACTCAAAATAACCAAGTATCTATGGTGTAGTGGTTATCACGTCCGCTTTACACTCGGAAGGTCCCAGGTTCGAGCCCTGGTAGATACATGACTTGACTATCGTTATTGGACACAATAATAAGCTAAATCTCCTCGAAAACTCAGAATAACCAAGTATTCATTGTGTAGTGGTTATCACGTCCGCTTTACATGCGGAAGGTCCCGGGTTCGAGCCCTGGTAGATACATGTTTTGACCATCGTGATTGGACATAATAATAAGCTAGATCTCTTAGGAATCTCAGTATTACCAGGTATGTGTAGTGCAGTGGTTATCTCGTCCGCCTAACACGCGGAAGGTGCAACGTTCGGGTCCTGCTAGATGCATGTTTTGACCATCGTAATTGGACATAATAATAAGCGGTAAAGAAAACATAATTACTCAAAATTTAATTACATTAAGACTGAAGCGACAGATATTATATAAAAACGTCTTGGTTTGGAACAAGGCCGAAAAAACAAACGATATGTGTGAGGTTTATCAATTGACTGAAGTTTCAGATATTGAAATTTTTTCTAGTTGTTTTTATACACTCAATCCTTAATCAATATTTAATTCAATCAACTGATTTTACTGTTAATCGACCTAGTCCCTCTAAATTAATTGAAAAAATTACATATCTACGCTTTTTCAAGAACAATTACATTTTCCGAAAACATTTTATAATGAAATTAATTATTTTGAAGGGATTTCGGGTCAATGCTCACTAACTTGTGAGCATCTTGACCGACATAGTTTTAATTGTTGCTGGCTTGACAAATTTTCAAGTTTGCACCAAAAGAAGTTTAAATCTGTTTTAAGTTGTTGATAAGACTGTCGTTTAGAGTGAATGTCGTCTACTTAAGACAAAGCAACAAAGTTTATCCTGTGTGGTAAAGGGTAAAGATCACATAAACAGAAATACTTCTCAGACTTGTTATATTCATTTCCCGCGGAAATAATATGGTTAAACACATCATTCATTACTAGTTATGCCAAGAAGGTCACATTTAACTCCGACACCTCCTCCCTTCCTCTATTTTCAAAATATATGGCATTTTATAATCACCAGTGGTTTCAGTGTATGGGTCATCTGAGCCGTCGCAACACACTCAGCCAATATTACCATAGACTGAGTTATGACCAAGAAATTCTTAAGTACGGAAAAGGAAGTTCCAGTGCAACTTTACCATCAAAGAGGCGACAATAGAAATGTAGCATTTCGATATACGAAATTAAATGTATAAATTCGCGCAACACCCTTGTTTGGCATCCACGATCAAATATTTACATTTTCCATTCGAGTTATGCCAAAGTTCGCTTGCTTTTTTTAGACATCCAGTAGAACATTTCAAATATTCAATACTGTATCCTCAACATGATAAATTAATTTCACGATAAAATGTTTTCGGAAAATGTAATTGTTCTTGAAAAAGCGTAGATATGTAATTTTTTCAATTAATTTAGAGGGACTAGGTCGATTAACAGTAAAATCAGTTGATTGAATTAAATATTGATTAAGGATTGAGTGTATAAAAACAACTAGAAAAAATTTCAATATCTGAAACTTCAGTCAATTGATAAACCTCACACATATCGTTTGTTTTTTCGGCCTTGTTCCAAACCAAGACGTTTTTATATAATATTATTATGCATTAAATGACGACCAAAACATGCACCGGCCGGGAATTGAACCCGGATCTCCCGAGTGGCAGGCGAGAATTCTACCATTGAACCACCGAGGCTTTGCAAAGAGTAGAATATGGAAAAATGGTATTTCACCTGAATATTTGATAATCAAACCAAACATTTTTTCGAATTACTATCTCTAATAATATTTTTAGAAGGATTTATCAATTTAACAATTATCATTTTACATAATTTTCGTAAACGCAATATCGTTATGCATTAAATGACGACCAAAACATGCATCGGCCGGAAATCGAACCCGGATCTCCCGCGTGACAGTCGAGAATTCTACCATTGAACCACCGAGGCTCTGCAAAGAGGAGAATATGGAAAAAATGGTATTTCACCTGAATATTTGATAATCAAACCAAACATTTTTTTGAATGTTTATCTCAATTAAAATTTTTAGAAGGATTTATCAATTTAACAATTATCATTTTACATAATTTTCGTAAACACAATATCGTTATGCATTAAATGACGACCAAAACATGCATCGGCCGGGAATCGAACCCGGATCTCCCGCGAGGCAGGCGAGAATTCTACCATTGAACCACCGAGGCTCTGCAAAGAGAAGAATATGGAAAAAATGGTATTTCTCCTGAATATTTGATAATCAAACCAAACATTTCTTTGAATTATTATCTCTAATAATATTTTTAGAAGGATTTATCAATTTAACAATTGTCATTTTACATAATTTTCGTAAACACAATATCGTTATGCATTAATGACGACCAAAAAATGCATCGGCCGAGAATCGAAACCGGATCTCCCGCGTGGCAGGCGAGAATTCTACCATTGAACCACCGAGGCTCTGCAAAGAGTACAATATGGAAAAAATGGTATTTCACCTGAATATTTGATAATCAAACCAAACATTTCTTTGAATTATTATCTCAAATAATATTTTTAGAAGTATTTATCAATTTAACAATAATCATTTTACATAATTTTCGTAAACACAATATCGTTATGCATTAAATGACGACCAAAACATGCATCGGCCGGGAATTGAACCCGGATCTCCCGCGTGGCAGGCGAGAATTCTACCATTGAACCACCGAGCCTCTGCAAAGAGTACAATATGGAAAAAATGATATTTCACCTGAATATTTGATAATCAAACCAAACATTTCTTTGAATTATTACCTCTAATAATATTTTTAGGATTTATCAATTTAACAATTATCATTTTACATAATTTTCGTAAACACAATATCGTTATGCATTAAATGACGACCAAAACATTCATCGGCCGGGAATCGAACCCGGATGTCCCACATGGCAGGCGAGAATTCTATCATTGAACCACCGAGGATCTGCAAAGAGCAGAATATGGAAAAATGGTATTTTACCTGAATATTTGATAATCAAACCAATCATTTCTTTGAATTATAATCTCAAATAATATTTTTAGAAGGATTTATCAATTAACAATTATCATTTTACATAATTTTCGTAAACACAATATCGTTATGCATTAATGACGACCAAAAAATGCATCGGCCGGGAATCGAAACCGGATCTCCCGCGTGGCAGGCGAGAATTCTACCATTGAACCACCGAGGCTCTGCAAAGAGAAGAATATGGAAAAATAGTATTTCACCTGAATATTTGATAATCAAACCAAACATTTCTTTGAATTATTATCTCAGATAATATTTTTAGAAGTATTTATCAATTTAACAATTATCATTTTACATAATATTCGTAAACATAATATCGTTAAACATTAATGACGACCAAAAAATGCATCGGCCGGGAATCGAAACCGGATCTCCCGCGTGTCAGGCGAGAATTCTAACATTGAACCACCGAGGCTCTGCAAAGAGTACAATATGGAAAAAATGGTATTTCACCTGAATATTTGATAATCAAGCCAAACATTTCTTTGAATTATTATCTCAGATAATATTTTGAGAAGTATTTATCAATTTTTTCAATTATCATTTTACATAATTTTCGTAAACACAATATCGTTATGCATTAAATGACGACCAAAACATGCATGGCCCGGGAATCGAACCCGGATCTCCCGCATGGCAGGCGAGAATTCTACTGTTGAACCACCGAGGCTCTGCAAAGAGTAGAATATGGAAAAATGTTATTTCACCTGAATATTTGATAATCAAACCAAACATTTCTTTGAATTACTATCTCTAATAATATTTTTAGAAGGATTTATCAATTTAACAATTATCATTTTACATAATTTTCGTAAACACAATATTATTATGCATTAAATGACGACCAAAACATGCACCGGCCGGGAATCGAACCCGGATCTCCCGAGTGGCAGGCGAGAATTCTACCATTGAACCACCGAGGCTTTGCAAAGAGTAGAATATGGAAAAATGGTATTTCACCTGAATATTTGATAATCAAACCAAACATTTTTTCGAATTACTATCTCTAATAATATTTTTAGAAGGATTTATCAATTTAACAATTATCATTTTACATAATTTTCGTAAACACAATATCGTTATGCATTAAATGACGGCAAAAACATGCATCGGCCGGGAATCGAAACCGGATCTCCCGCGTAGCAGGCGGGAATTCTACCACTGAACCACCGAGGCTCTGCAAAGAATGCAATATGGAAAAAATGGTATTTCACGTGAATATTTGATAATCAAACCAAACATTTCTTTGAATTATTATCTCAAATAATATTTTTAGAAGGATTTATCAATTTAACAATTATCATTTTACATCATTTTCGTAAACACAATATTGTTATGCATTAAATGAAGACCAAAACATGCATCGGCCGGAAATCGAACCCGGACTTCCCGAGTGGCAGGCGAGAAATCTACCATTGAACCACCGCGGCTCTGCAAAGAGAAGAATATGGAAAAAATGGTATTTCACCTGAATATTTGATAATCAAACCAAACATTTTTTAGAATGTTTACCTCAATTAAAATTTTTAGAAGGATTTATCATTTAACAATTATCATTTTACATAATTTTCGTAAACACAATATCGTTATGCATTAAATGACGACCAAAACATGCATCGGCAAAGAGTACAATATGGAAAAAATGGTATTTCACCTGAATATTTGATAATCAAACCAAACATTTCTTTGAATTATTATCTCTAATAATATTTTTAGAAGGATTTATCAATTTAACAATTATCATTTTACATAATTTTCGTAAACACAATATCGTTATGCATTAAATGACGGCAAAAACATGCATCGGCCGGAAATCGAAACCGGATCTCCCGCGTAGCAGGCGGGAATTCTACAACTGAACCACCGAGGCTCTGCAAAGAATGCAATATGGAAAAAATGGTATTTCACGTGAATATTTGATAATCAAACCAAACATTAATAATAATAATAATATTTTTAGGATTTATCAATTTAACAATTATCATTTTACATAATTTTCGTAAACACAATATTGTTATGCATTAAATGAAGACCAAAACATGCATTGGCCGGAAATCGAACCCGGACTTCCCGAGTGGCAGGCGAGAAATCTACCATTGAACCACCGCGGCTCTGCAAAGAGAAGAATATGGAAAAAATGGTATTTCACCTGAATATTTGATAATCAAACCAAACATTTTTTAGAATGTTTACCTCAATTAAAATTTTTAGAAGGATTTATCATTTAACAATTATCATTTTACATAATTTTCGTAAACACAATATCGTTATGCATTAAATGACGACCAAAAAATGCATCGACCGGGAATCGAACCCGGATCTCCCGCGTGGCAGGCGAGAATTCTACCATTGAACCACCGAAGCTCTGCAAAGAGAAGATTATGGAAAAAATGGTATTTCACCTGAATATTTGATAATCAATCCAAACATTTTTTCGAATGTTTATCTCAATTAAAATTTTTAGAAGGATTTATCAATTTAACAATTATCATTTTACATAATTTTCGTAAACACAATATCCTTATGCATTAAATGACGACCAAAACATGCATCGGCCGGGAATCGAACCCGGATCTCCCGCGTGGCAGGCGAGAATTCTACCATTGAACCACCGAGGCTCTGCAAAGAGAAGAATATGAAAAAATGGTACCCTATTTCTCCTGAATATTTGATAATCAAACCAAACATTTCTTTGAATTATTATCTCTAATAATATTTTTAGAAGGATTTATCAATTTAACAATTGTCATTTTACATAATTTTCGTAAACACAATATCTTTATGCATTAATGACGACCAAAAAATGCATCGGCCGGGAATCGAAACCGGATCTCCCGCGTGGCATTCGAGAATTCTACCATTGAACCACCGAGGCTCTGCAAAGAGTACAATATGAAAAAAATGGTATTTCACCTGAATATTTGATAATCAAACCAAACATTTCTTTGAATTATTATCTCAAATAATATTTTTAGAAGGATTTATCAATTTAACAATTATCATTTTACATAATTTTCGTAAACACAATATCCTTATGCATTAAATGACGACCAAAACATGCATCGGCCGGGAATCGAACCCGGATCTCCCGCGTGGCAGGCGAGAATTCTACCATTGAACCACCGAGGCTCTGCAAAGAGAAGAATATGGAAAAAATGGTACCCTATTTCTCCTGAATATTTGATAATCAAACCAAACATTTCTTTGAATTATTATCTCTAATAATATTTTTAGAAGGATTTATCAATTTAACAATTGTCATTTTACATAATTTTCGTAAACACAATATCTTTATGCATTAATGACGACCAAAAAATGCATCGGCCGGGAATCGAAACCGGATCTCCCGCGTGGCATTCGAGAATTCTACCATTGAACCACCGAGGCTCTGCAAAGAGTACAATATGAAAAAAATGGTATTTCACCTGAATATTTGATAATCAAACCAAACATTTCTTTGAATTATTATCTCAAATAATATTTTTAGAAGGATTTATCAATTTAACAATTATCATTTTACATAATTTTCGTAAACACAATATCGTTATGCATTAAATGACGACAAAAACATGCATCGGCCGGGAATCGACCCCGGATCTCCCGCGTGGCAGGCGAGAATTCTACCACTGAACCACCGAGGCTCTGCAAAGAGTACAATATGGAAAAAATGGTATTTTACCTGAATATTTGATAATCAAACCAAACATTTCTTTTAATTATTATCTCAAATAATATTTTTAGAAGGATTTATCAATTTAACAATTATCATTTTACATAATTTTCGTAAACGCAATATCGTTATGCATTAAATGACGACCAAAACATGCATCGGCCGGAAATCGAACCCGGATCTCCCGCGTGGCAGTCGAGAATTCTACAATTGAACCACCGAGGCTCTGCAAAGAGAAGAATATGGAAAAAATGGTATTTCACGTGAATATTTGATAATCAAACCAAACATTTCTTTGAATTATTATCTCAAATAATATTTTTAGAAGGATTTATCAATTTAACAATTATCATTTTACATAATTTTCGTAAACACAATATCGTTATGCATTAAATGACGACCAAAACATGCATCGGCCGGGAATCGAACCCGGACCTCCCGAGTGGCAGGCGAGAACTCTACCATTGAACCACCGAGGCTCTGCAAAGAGTAGAATATGGAAAATGGTATTTCACCTGAATATTTGATAATCAAACCAAACATTTCTTTGAATTATTATCTCAAATAATATTTTTAGAAGGATTTTTCAATTAACAATTATCATTTTACATAATTTTCGTAAACACAATATCGTTATGCATTAATGACGACCAAAAAATGCATCGGCCGGGAATCGAAACCGGATCTACCGCGTGGCAGGCGAGAAGTCTATCATTGAACCACCGAGGCTCTGCAAAGAGTACAATATGGAAAAAATGGTATTTTACCTGAATATTTGATAATCAAACCAAACATTTCTTTGAATTATTATCTCAAATAATATTTTTAGAAGGATTTATCAATTTAACAATTATCATTTTACATAATTTTCGTAAACGCAATATCGTTATGCATTAAATGACGACCAAAACATGCATCGGCCGGAAATCGAACCCGGATGTCCCACGTGGCAGGCAAGAATTCTACCATTGAACCACCGAGGCTCTGCAAAGAGTAGAAAATGGAAAAATGGTATTTCACCTGAATATTTGATAATCAAACCAATCATTTCTTTGAATTATAATCTCAAATAATATTTTTAGAAGGATTTATCAATTTAACAATTATCATTTTACATAATTTTCGTAAACACAATATCGTTATGCATTAAATGACGACAAAAACATGCATCGGCCGGGAATCGAACCCGGATCTCCCGCGTGCCAGGCGAGAATTCTACCACTGAAACACCGAGGCTCTGCAAAGAATGCAATATGGAAAAAATGGTATTTCACGTGAATATTTGATAATCAAACCAAACATTTCTTTGAATTATTATCTCAAATAATATTTTTAGAAGGATTTATCAATTTAACAATTATCATTTTACATAATTTTCGTAAACGCAATATCGTTATGCATTAAATGACGACCAAAACATGCATCGGCCGGAAATCGAACCCGGATCTCCCGCGTGGCAGTCGAGAATTCTACAATTGAACCACCGAGGCTCTGCAAAGAGAAGAATATGGAAAAAATGGTATTTCACGTGAATATTTGATAATCAAACCAAACATTTCTTTGAATTATTATCTCAAATAATATTTTTAGAAGGATTTATCAATTTAACAATTATCATTTTACATAATTTTCGTAAACACAATATCGTTATGCATTAAATGACGACCAAAACATGCATCGGCCGGGAATCGAACCCGGACCTCCCGAGTGGCAGGCGAGAAATCTACCATTGAACCACCGAGGCTCTGCAAAGAGTAGAATATGGAAAATGGTATTTCACCTGAATATTTGATAATCAAACCAAACATTTCTTTGAATTATTATCTCAAATAATATTTTTAGAAGGATTTTTCAATTAACAATTATCATTTTACATAATTTTCGTAAACACAATATCGTTATGCATTAATGACGACCAAAAAATGCATCGGCCGGGAATCGAAACCGGATCTACCGCGTGGCAGGCGAGAAGTCTATCATTGAACCACCGAGGCTCTGCAAAGAGTACAATATGGAAAAAATGGTATTTTACCTGAATATTTGATAATCAAACCAAACAATTCTTTGAATTATTATCTCAAATAATATTTTTAGAAGGATTTATCAATTTAACAATTATCATTTTACATAATTTTCGTAAACGCAATATCGTTATGCATTAAATGACGACCAAAACATGCATCGGCCGGAAATCGAACCCGGATGTCCCACGTGGCAGGCAAGAATTCTACCATTGAACCACCGAGGCTCTGCAAAGAGTAGAAAATGGAAAAATGGTATTTCACCTGAATATTTGATAATCAAACCAATCATTTCTTTGAATTATAATCTCAAATAATATTTTTAGAAGGATTTATCAATTTAACAATTATCATTTTACATAATTTTCGTAAACACAATATCGTTATGCATTAAATGACGACAAAAACATGCATCGGCCGGGAATCGAACCCGGATCTCCCGCGTGCCAGGCGAGAATTCTACCACTGAAACACCGAGGCTCTGCAAAGAATGCAATATGGAAAAAATGGTATTTCACGTGAATATTTGATAATCAAACCAAACATTTCTTTGAATTATTATCTCAAATAATATTTTTAGAAGGATTTATCAATTTAACAATTATCATTTTACATAATTTTCGTAAACACAATATCGTTATGCATTAAATGACGACAAAAACATGCATCGGCCGGGAATCGACCCCGGATCTCCCGCGTGGCAGGCGAGAATTCTACCACTGAACCACCGAGGCTCTGCAAAGAGTACAATATGGAAAAAATGGTATTTTACCTGAATATTTGATAATCAAACCAAACATTTCTTTGAATTATTATCTCAAATAATATTTTTAGAAGGATTTATCAATTTAACAATTATCATTTTACATAATTTTCGTAAACGCAATATCGTTATGCATTAAATGACGACCAAAACATGCATCGGCCGGAAATCGAACCCGGATCTCCCGCGTGGCAGTCGAGAATTCTACAATTGAACCACCGAGGCTCTGCAAAGAGAAGAATATGGAAAAAATGGTATTTCACGTGAATATTTGATAATCAAACCAAACATTTCTTTGAATTATTATCTCAAATAATATTTTTAGAAGGATTTATCAATTTAACAATTATCATTTTACATAATTTTCGTAAACACAATATCGTTATGCATTAAATGACGACCAAAACATGCATCGGCCGGGAATCGAACCCGGACCTCCCGAGTGGCAGGCGAGAAATCTACCATTGAACCACCGAGGCTCTGCAAAGAGTAGAATATGGAAAATGGTATTTCACCTGAATATTTGATAATCAAACCAAACATTTCTTTGAATTATTATCTCAAATAATATTTTTAGAAGGATTTTTCAATTAACAATTATCATTTTACATAATTTTCGTAAACACAATATCGTTATGCATTAATGACGACCAAAAAATGCATCGGCCGGGAATCGAAACCGGATCTACCGCGTGGCAGGCGAGAAGTCTATCATTGAACCACCGAGGCTCTGCAAAGAGTACAATATGGAAAAAATGGTATTTTACCTGAATATTTGATAATCAAACCAAACATTTCTTTGAATTATTATCTCAAATAATATTTTTAGAAGGATTTATCAATTTAACAATTATCATTTTACATAATTTTCGTAAACGCAATATCGTTATGCATTAAATGACGACCAAAACATGCATCGGCCGGAAATCGAACCCGGATGTCCCACGTGGCAGGCAAGAATTCTACCATTGAACCACCGAGGCTCTGCAAAGAGTAGAAAATGGAAAAATGGTATTTCACCTGAATATTTGATAATCAAACCAATCATTTCTTTGAATTATAATCTCAAATAATATTTTTAGAAGGATTTATCAATTTAACAATTATCATTTTACATAATTTTCGTAAACACAATATCGTTATGCATTAAATGACGACAAAAACATGCATCGGCCGGGAATCAAACCCGGATCTCCCGCGTGCCAGGCGAGAATTCTACCACTGAAACACCGAGGCTCTGCAAAGAATGCAATATGGAAAAAATGGTATTTCACGTGAATATTTGATAATCAAACCAAACATTTCTTTGAATTATTATCTCAAATAATATTTTTAGAAGGATTTATCAATTTAACAATTATCATTTTACATAATTTTCGTAAACACAATATCGTTATGCATTAAATGACGACAAAAACATGCATCGGCCGGGAATCGACCCCGGATCTCCCGCGTGGCAGGCGAGAATTCTACCACTGAACCACCGAGGCTCTGCAAAGAGTACAATATGGAAAAAATGGTATTTTACCTGAATATTTGATAATCAAACCAAACATTTCTTTGAATTATTATCTCAAATAATATTTTTAGAAGGATTTATCAATTTAACAATTATCATTTTACATAATTTTCGTAAACGCAATATCGTTATGCATTAAATGACGACCAAAACATGCATCGGCCGGGAATCGAACCCGGATCTCCCGCGTGGCAGGCGAGAATTCTACCATTGAACCACCGAGCATCTGCAAAGAGTACAATATGGAAAAAATGGTATTTCAACTGAATATTTGATAATCAAACCAAACATTTCTTTGAATTATTATCTCAAATAATATTTTTAGAAGGATTTATCAATTTAACAATTATCATTTTACATAATTTTCGTAAACACAATATCGTTATGCATTAAATGACGACCAAAACATGCATCGGCCGGAAATCGAACCCGGATCTCCCGCGTGGCAGGCGAGAATTCTACCATTGAACCACCGAGGCTCTGCAAAGAGAAGATTATGGAGAAAATGGTATTTCACCTGAATATTTGATAATCAAACCAAACATTTTTTCGAATGTTTATCTCAATTAAAATTTTTAGAAGGATTTATCAATTTAACAATTATCATTTTACATAATTTTCGTAAACACAATATCGTTATGCATTAAATGACGACCAAAACATGCATCGGCCAGGAATCGAACCCGGATCTCCCGCGTGGCAGGCGAGAATTCTCCCATTGAACCACCGAGCATCTGCAAAGACTAGAAAATGGAAAAAATGGTATTTCACCTGAATATTTGATAATCAAACCAAACATTTCCTTGAATTATTATCTCAAATAATATTTTAGAAGGATTTATCAATTTAACAATTATCATTTACATAATTTTCGTAAACACAATATCGTTATGTATTAAATGACGACCAAAACATGCATCGGCCGGGAATCGAACCCGGATCTCCCGCGTGGCAGGCGAGAATTCTACCATTGAACCACCGAGGATCTGCAAAAAGTAGAATATAGAAAAAATGGTATTTCACCGGAATATTTGATAATCAAACCAAACATTTCTTCGAATTATTATCTCAAATAATATTTTTAGAAGGATTTATCAATTTAACAATTATCATTTTACAATTTTCGTAAACGCAATATCGTTATACATTAAATGACGACCAAAACATGTATCGGCCGGGAATCGAACCCGGATCTCTCGCGTTGCAGGCGAGAATTCTACCATTGAACCACCGAGGCTCTGCAAAGAGAAGAATATTGAAAAAATGGTATTTCTCCTGAATATTTGATAATCAAACCAAACATTTCTTTGAATTATTATCTCTAATAATATTTTTAGAAGGATTTATCAATTTAACAATTACCATTTTACATAATTTTCGTAAACAGAATATCGTTATGCATTAAATGACGACCAAAACATTCATCGGCCGGGAATCGAACCCGGATGTCCCACGTGGCAGGCAAGAATTCTACCATTGAACCACCGAGGCTCTGCAAAGAGTAGAAAATGGAAAAATGGTATTTCTCCTGAATATTTGATAATCAAACCAAACATTTCTTTGAATTATTATCTCTAATAATATTTTTAGAAGGATTTATCAATTTAACAATTACCATTTTACATAATTTTCGTAAACAGAATATCGTTATGCATTAAATGACGACCAAAACATTCATCGGCCGGGAATCGAACCCGGATCTCCCGCGTGCCAGGCGAGAATTCTACCACTGAACCACCCAGGCTCTGCAAAGAATGCAATATGGAAAAAATGGTATTTCACGTGAATATTTGATAATCAAACCAAACATTTCTTTGAATTATTATCTCAAATAATATTTTTAGAAGGATTTATCAATTCAACAATTATCATTTTACATAATTTTCGTAAACACAATATCGTTATGCATTAAATGACGACAAAAACATGCATCGGCCGGGAATCGAACCCGGATCTCCCGCGTGGCAGGCGAGAATTCTACCACTGAACCACCGAGGCTCTGCAAAGAATGCAATATGGAAAAAATGGTATTTCACGTGAATATTTGATAATCAAACCAAACATTTCTTTGAATTATTATCTCAAATAATATTTTTAGAAGGATTTATCAATTTAAAAATTATCATTTTACATAATTTTCGTAAACACAATATCGTTATGCATTAAATGACGACCAAAACATGCATCGGCCGGGAATCGAACCCGGATCTCCCGCGTGGCAGGCGAGAATTCTACTATTGAACCACCGAGCCTCTGCAAAGAGTAGAATATGGAAAAATTGTATTTCACCTGAATATTTGATAATCAGACCAAACATTTCTTTGAATTATTATCTCAAATAATATTTTTAGAAGGATTTATCAATTTAACAATTATCATTTTACATAATTTTCGTAAACACAATATCGTTATACATTAAATGACGACCAAAACTTGCATCGGCCGGGAATCGAACCCGGATCTCTCGCGTGGCAGGCGAGAATTCTACCATTGAACCACCGAGGCTCTGCAAAGAGTACAATATGGAAAAAATGGAATTTCACCTGAATATTTGATAATCAAACCAAACATTTCTTTGAATTGTAACGCCAAATTTAATAAAAAGTAATCTTCCCTTTAAAATTATTATATTCCCTTTAAATATTCTATAATTCTCCTTGAGTTGGGGTCAGCGCTGGTCGCGAACCTCGGTTCAATGGGGAATTACCTCGCAAATAGAAGGCCAATGGCCATGGTCTCTAGGCGCACCTGAACGGCTTACAATTCTCTCTGGGGGTTCGTGAGAGTCCCTTTTACTTGTACCTATATTTTTAACCCCTTAACTAAAGAATGGAGTTTGTCAATCGTGTTTTTCAAATGTATTATTGTGTAGATATTTTTAGTGTATTGTTAGTATCTTAGTATATTATTGTAACGTGGACGAGAGAAAAGTATTTTCTACTCGGACCACGAACAAAAACCCTGACCTCTTGGGTCACGAAATAAGAGGGCACGTTCGCGTTCTCAAACACCTGCAACAAGTGCGTCATCAAACAAAAAACGGAACTCGACTACGAACGTTGACCGCAGAAAGCTCGTCAATGATTGGCTCGATGGATGAAACCCTTGACCACCAAAAACCTATATAAGCCCAGAGTGAACAATGGACTACATTCTTATCTCTTTCACTCTCCACCATCGAGGACGCTTATGCCAGAGACGAGTCCGACTCTCATGCCGTAGACGAAGCTACCTGCCGACCGAACCAATGTCCGTTGCTGTTCCTGACCGCCTTTATTGGTGAACCGCGCCAAACCGTTTAAGTGCGCGCAAAACTTTAAAACTTCAACGCTCGCGGTAAATGTTAAGTACGGTCTCGCTGGAGACAAAGACTATCGTCATGAACATTTCGTTGGCTGGGCCCTAGCCCTAATTTCTACGCGCCACGCGTCAATCGTTCGGCCTTGCGCCGCGACCGACCTCTGGATCACCGCACCGTGGAGATGAAGACGTTCCCGCGACTAAACGAGTAACGTACCAAAAACATTTATTAAAAGTCCTTATGGACCTTTGTTTAGAACTCTAAACCCTTTTGTGGTTGAAAAGTTAAAAAGCTATTTAAAGAGCTTTCATTATGTTAACACCCTTATGTGGTGAACTATATTTCAATAATTATTACTTAAAACCCTTATGTGGTTCAGTATTTTTATAAACACCTTCCGTGTTGAAATACGATATCGTATTTAGTTAAAACAGGCCTTATTAGTATATTATTAAAAGTGTGCATGCTATTATTTTCTTTATTACCAGTCTCATTTAGGGTGCATGCTATTATTTATTATTTTTAATTAGTGTTATTAAATATTTGATTGGCAAACTCCAAATACGTTTCCCATGAGTTATTACTCCTATATTTTAAAAACAATCCCCTAGACAACTTTGACCATAATTATATTATTTATCTCACTAACCCCAATAGTGAACGTTAAGTGAGCCACCCGGGTATATGACCTTTATAACGATAGTTAGACTAGCCATGAGCCGAAGTTAAGAGTTAAAGTAAGAACAAATCGTTATAAATTGGGGGTCCGTCAGCCAGGATCTTCTAATGTTACTTTATGACCAAATTAATTATCCAGTTAATGTAAACTAAACCATCTCAAAAACATCCTGGTAGTCTTTGGCGCTTTTGTTGCCACCTAATTATTAAATTACCTTAGTCGCCTTTTGTGTGCTTGGTTTTTCCCCTTTTGAGGATTTAGGATTTGACTTTTCCAGGACGTAATTTTTTTTTGTCTTTATTTGACCTTAAATTCATATTTGTTTATGAATAATATATACAGTCGATTTGACGAATTAACAATAGCTCATTGTAAGCAATCCCGCTCTGAGCGTTACAAGAATCGCGAAGTCGCTAAAACCATGCCTTTAGCTCACAGCAATCCCCCTTCGCGTAGTACTTCACCTACTCCAATGGGGCAACCTAACCAACAGGTACCCCCATTAAACCCAAATTTAGTTAATGTAGGCCCTAATGTCGGTCCCTCCACTAGCCAAGTTAATGCTAATTCTAATGTAAATAGCAGTATAGCCGCCGCTCAGGCTTTATCTCAAAATAGTGGTACGGCAAACGCACCAGGCGCTACCGTCACGGTACCAGCGGACGTTCTAACCGCTCTTATGACACAATTATCTCAAATGGCCGCCCAACAAGCACATTTTCAGGCTTCTTTGAATCAGTTACAGGCTACTATGGCTCAAAATACAGCCCCCTTGCAATCGCCTTCTTTGTTAGCACCCTTAACACCCTCACAGGTTAATCCACCTATTATTACGGGAGCTTCTCAGCAAAGCTCGCTTGTAGGGTCAAATTTGGGTTTGCCTCAGCCCATGCCTATAACGGCACCGCAAATTTCAGCTAGTAGTAATTCTAGTACAATAACCCATCTCTCAAACACTGCAGGTTGTATTCAGGGTCAGTTTCAACCCGTAGTAAACAACCCTCCTGTAGCTAGAGCCCAATTTGTTTACTCGAATCCTTTTCCACCACCCACCTATACAGGGAGGCCCACGGACTCCGGTCCAAAAGAATTTTTACGTAGGGCTAAACAGATGCGTGTTACGCATGGATTAGAAGAAGATGTTTTTATTCGGGATTGGGTACCCTCTTTATTGCATGGCCCCGCAGCTGATTGGTTCGCGGAACAAGACCCGTTTAATAGTTTTGATGATTTCGAAGTAGCTCTTAGAGACAGATTTGAGAGAGAATCCAATGATGAGTTTATTCAGGACAAAATAAATGAGAGAACCCAACGCTACCATGAAACCGTTGGTGAATACGCGGATAATTTGCAAAAACTTTTTAGTCAACTGAATAGCCCATTATCTGATAGAAAACAAGCTGCCGCAATTAAGCGAAACCTCCGTAGCGACATTAAGAAGTACCTAATGACCAAAAAGTACACTAGTGTAAGGGAACTACTTGACGACGCGTTTGGAGTAGAACAAATGGTTTTAAAGGAGCGTCGTGAAGATAGCGCCCATAATTCAAGTTCAAAGAATGTACCTAGTTCTTCAAATGGCAATTTTATTAAAGCCAAGAAACCATTTAATAATTCTCAAGCTCCAAACCCCCCGCCAAGTACACCCCAGGTGGGAACAAATATTCAGGGTAGCAGAGGCACGAGTTCCTATTACAATGCAAACGTAACGTGCGATGGCTGTGGAAAGGTAGGGCACATACGTCCCTATTGTCAAGATAGAAAGAAAAATAGACACTCGGGAAACGGGGTAGCGGGCGCCACCAATCCACCAGGAGCCCCGCCCACTCCCTCGCGTCAATAGAAACAACAGTTAGCACGGGGCATTATTTTTCAGAGAACCCTAAAACTTTATCAGCGGGGACTCAAAACTTTATCAATATTTCTGTAGGAACGACCCCGTGCGTAGCTTTAGTGGACAGTGATTCCAGTAATACAGTCCTACACAGTAATTTAAAACCATTATTAGAAAAGCAGGGTTACGTAACTCGTGATGAAAACATCACCCTAAAACAACCCGATCAAACTCCGTTGATCACGGCAGGAACCGTCACGGTTCCTTTTTGTTTTCCACGTAAACAAGTCACTTTTGAAGCTGTCTACGTATCAGATATCCCTTATCAATGCATTCTCGGGAGAGATATTTTAGGCCATGTTGGCATGGTTATAGATTTTGGACAGAATAACTTTTGTTATCCTGATAATGTTTCTTGTAAACTCCCCTTAGAAAGTGGAAATAATTTTTCCCTGTTTAATTTATCTCTCGAGGATGAAATGATAGATATTGAAGGTCTGAATGCAGCAGTAATTGAAGCACCCTTAGATGATCAACAGCGTTCCTTATTACAATCTTTAGTGCACAAATACAATCCCATATTTTCTAAACTACCTGGTCGAACTACTTGTATCGAACACTATATTAATGTAGGAGAGGCGCTCCCAATTGCTAGTGCCCCCTATCGTTATTCCCCCGCCAAAAGACAAATTATTGACGGCATAATTGACGAGATGTTGGAGCAGGACCTGATAGAACCTTCGTGTGGTCCTTGGGCAAGCCCTATTGTTTTAGTGGGAAAGAAAACCGATATAGGTGAAAAGTCAGTTTTAGAGGGGGAGGTAGAGAAAAAGCCTAATTCCCGTTTATGTGCCGACTATCGGAAGCTAAATAGCGTAACGGTCAAGGATAAATACCCTCTCCCCAGAATAGATGACATCCTCGAGTCAATTAGCAAGCCAAATTATATCACCACGTTAGACATGCGAAGTGGCTATTGGCAAGTGCCCCTACACGAGGCACACAGAGACATGGCCGCTTTTGTGACGCATCGCGGTCTTTTTAGACCAAAGGTGCTGATGTTCGGTTTGACCAATGCCCCCGCAACATTCCAAAGGATGGTGAACAACTTGTTTATGGATCTTAATGACTCAGGGGTGTGTGCCTATTTAGACGATCTTATAATAGCGTCTGCCACTTTCGAACAACATATCCAAACACTAGAGGAAGTCTTTAAAAGATTACTAAACGCGGGCTTAACTATTAAAGCTACTAAAACGCAATTTTGTCGTAAGGAAGCAAAAATCTTGGGTCATATTGTGTCCCATAATGGTGTCATGGTTGACCCCGATAAAACTGGTAACATGGAAAACTTTCCAACCCCGCGTAATATTAGACAACTCCGCAGGTTTTTGGGTATGACCTCGTATTATAGGCGGTTCGTACAAAATTTTGCTAAGATCGCGCAGCCCCTAAACTCACTACTCCACAATGACACTCCGTGGAAATGGACGGAAGCCCAGGAGTCCGCATTTAACGTTTTGAAAACTAAATTAGCTACAGCACCCATTTTAACATCCCCTGACTATGCATACCCATTCATAATTCACACCGACGCCTCTAATGTGGGCTTAGGTGCCGTTCTGTCTCAAAATATTGATGGTAAGAAATACGTAGTTCAGTACGCCAGTAGGGCGCTGAGCTCGGCGGAACAAAAGTATTCAACAACTGAAAGGGAATGTTTGGGAATCGTGTGGGCCGTAGAAAAATTTAGACCTTACGTTGAAGGGACCCAGTTCGATGTTTATACAGATCACAGCGCCCTTCGATGGCTGCACCGAGCTCCTGACCCAACCGGTAAATTCGCGCGTTGGAATTCTCGGTTGCAAGCATTTAACTTTAATATACATCATGTCCCCGGAAAAGATAATTCCGTTGCCGACGCATTATCGCGTATCCCAGAAAGCGACACCCTAGTAGATGGTCAGATTTCGGCTATATCTACCGCCAATCCAGAAAATAAACCTATTCTCTATGATCGCGAAGAATTAATTAATGCTCAAACTACCGACCCTAAATTAGGCCCTCTCATTCTTTATTTGAATGATGGTGGTTTACCAGAGGACCCTAAGCTGCGTGTATGGATAGAGAAGACAGCACCTCTTTGCGAGATTAGGAATACCGTCTTATATAAGGACGTGGGAAAAGCTTGCCATTTTGGGTGGGACCCTTGTAAAATATATTTACCCCAATCATTGAAAGCTAGAATATTATTTCTTAGCCATGACATTCCTTCTGCCGGACATTTCGGTACTAAGAAAACGCTTAGGCGAGTCCAGAGTCGATTCACTTGGCAAGGACTGACAATGGATGTTATTAAATACTGTAAAACGTGTTCGGTGTGCCAGAAGCATAAAATCCCCAGACAATTACCTGCTGGCCTTATGCAAAGCAGCGACGTAACCGAACCATTTGATGTAATTTCAGTGGACCTAAAAGGTCCGTACCCACGAAGTAAACGTGGATTTAAATTTATCCTAGTAGTATCGGACTATTTAACCAAATGGGTGGAAATTTTTCCCCTTCGCAACGGTACTTCAAAACCCATAATTAGACATTTAATTGACGATGTTTTTACACGTTATGGTCTTCCCTCGGTGGTTGTTAGCGATAATGGAAAGGCTTTTGTTTCTAAGCTACTTAAAAATGTGTACCAGCAATATGGTATTAAGCAACGACTAACGTCGTTATATCATCCTCAGGAAAACTTCACTGAGAGACATAACCAAATTATCGGTACTATGATAGCTTCCTATATCCATGACAACCACCAGGACTGGGATCAAGGACTCCAACAGTACGCTATGGCCATTAGAACAGCGGTCAATGATTCCACTGGGTTTAGTCCTTCTGAACTTATGTTCGGTCGCGAAATACGCACAGCGTGCTCTCTAACTGATCCCCAGACGTCAGATGTTGACGTGACTAATGAAAAAGGAAAGGCCTATGGTCTTACGGTCATGCCAAAAGTTACCCATTCTTTAGAAAAGGCATACAATAATTTGAAGAAATCTCAAATTAAACAAAAAGTTTATTACGATAGACGTCACCGCGATTTCGAGCTGTCAGAAGGAGACCTGGTTTTAAAACGGTCCCATTATCTGTCTAATGCAGCAGATAAATTCGCTTCAAAGCTTTCGCTTTCATTTGATGGACCCTATCGAATCGCGCAGAAATTAAGCCCACTTAGCTATAAATTAGAAACAATGGACAAAAAGGCCCTCTATGGTAAATACCATATATCCCAGCTTAAACCATATGTTGCGCGTGACGAGGCGATTCTTCAACCTAGCGATGTTAGCAACCCGTCACCAGTAGACACTTGTGACACTACTGAACCTGACGAGGTAACCAATACCAGCGGACGCGTTTTGCGACCACGAGACCCCAATACTGGAAGGGTCAAACCAATCCTAGTGTGATTGAGTTAATTTTGTATAGGCCTCACTCCTTTTGAGAGATACTGCCTTTAATTTTGTATTTGGCTGATTTTTTTTTCTTCCAAATTTTGGTGCACCATTTTATTTTTGGGATGGTTTGTTATTTTCAATGTCCCATCACGCCATAAGTAACGTTAACATACTTATGGTTGTAAATAGTTTCCTAATTGCGCAAATGTACATAAAGTAACTACAGAAGTTTTTCGAATTTTTTTTGAGTTTTTTTTTTATCCCTTAGTTTTGGTATATATTTCTCCCTTAGTTGTTGTATATATTTCTCCCTTAGTTTTTGTATATATTTCTCCCTTAGTTTTTGTATATCTTTATCCCTTAGTTTTTGTATATAGTCTCCGCGGACGTCGACGTTAGTTCCGGGGGAATTTGTAACGCCAAATTTAATAAAAAGTAATCTTCCCTTTAAAATTATTATATTCCCTTTAAATATTCTATAATTCTCCTTGAGTTGGGGTCAGCGCTGGTCGCGAACCTCGGTTCAATGGGGAATTACCTCGCAAATAGAAGGCCAATGGCCATGGTCTCTAGGCGCACCTGAACGGCTTACAATTCTCTCTGGGGGTTCGTGAGAGTCCCTTTTACTTGTACATATATTTTTAACCCCTTAACTAAAGAATGGAGTTTGTCAATCGTGTTTTTCAAATGTATTATTGTGTAGATATTTTTAGTGTATTGTTAGTATCTTAGTATATTATTGTAACGTGGACGAGAGAAAAGTATTTTCTACTCGGACCACGAACAAAAACCCTGACCTCTTGGGTCACGAAATAAGAGGGCACGTTCGCGTTCTCAAACACCTGCAACAAGTGCGTCATCAAACAAAAAACGGAACTCGACTACGAACGTTGACCGCAGAAAGCTCGTCAATGATTGGCTCGATGGATGAAACCCTTGACCACCAAAAACCTATATAAGCCCAGAGTGAACAATGGACTACATTCTTATCTCTTTCACTCTCCACCATCGAGGACGCTTATGCCAGAGACGAGTCCGACTCTCATGCCGTAGACGAAGCTACCTGCCGACCGAACCAATGTCCGTTGCTGTTCCTGACCGCCTTTATTGGTGAACCGCGCCAAACCGTTTAAGTGCGCGCAAAACTTTAAAACTTCAACGCTCGCGGTAAATGTTAAGTACGGTCTCGCTGGAGACAAAGACTATCGTCATGAACATTTCGTTGGCTGGGCCCTAGCCCTAATTTCTACGCGCCACGCGTCAATCGTTCGGCCTTGCGCCGCGACCGACCTCTGGATCACCGCACCGTGGAGATGAAGACGTTCCCGCGACTAAACGAGTAACGTACCAAAAACATTTATTAAAAGTCCTTATGGACCTTTGTTTAGAACTCTAAACCCTTTTGTGGTTGAAAAGTTAAAAAGCTATTTAAAGAGCTTTCATTATGTTAACACCCTTATGTGGTGAACTATATTTCAATAATTATTACTTAAAACCCTTATGTGGTTCAGTATTTTTATAAACACCTTCCGTGTTGAAATACGATATCGTATTTAGTTAAAACAGGCCTTATTAGTATATTATTAAAAGTGTGCATGCTATTATTTTCTTTATTACCAGTCTCATTTAGGGTGCATGCTATTATTTATTATTTTTAATTAGTGTTATTAAATATTTGATTGGCAAACTCCAAATACGTTTCCCATGAGTTATTACTCCTATATTTTAAAAACAATCCCCTAGACAACTTTGACCATAATTATATTATTTATCTCACTAACCCCAATAGTGAACGTTAAGTGAGCCACCCGGGTATATGACCTTTATAACGATAGTTAGACTAGCCATGAGCCGAAGTTAAGAGTTAAAGTAAGAACAAATCGTTATAGAATTATTATCTCAAATAATATTTTAGAAGGATTTATCAATTTAACAATTATCATTTACATAATTTTCGTAAACACAATATCGTTATGCATTAAATGACGACCAAAACATGCATCGGACGGGAATCGAACCCGGATCTCCCGCGTGGCAGGCGAGAATTTTACCATTGAACCACCGAGGATCTGCAAAAAGTAGAATATAGAAAAAATGATATTTCACCTGAATATTTGATAATCAAACCAAACATTTCTTCGAATTATTATCTCAAATAATATTTTTAGAAGGATTTATCAATTTAACAATTATCATTTTACAATTTTCGTAAACACAATATCGTTATACATTAAATGACGACCAAAACATGCATCGGCCGGCAATCGAACCCGGATCTCCCGCGTGGCAGGCGAGAATTCCACCATTGAACCACCGAGGATCTGCAAAGACTAGAATATAGAAAAAATGGTAATTCACCTGAATATTTGATAATCAAACCAAACATTTCTTTGAATTATTATCTCTAATAATATTTTTAGAAGGATTTATCAATTTAACAATTACCATTTTACATAATTTTCGTAAACAGAATATCGTTATGCATTAAATGACGACCAAAACATTCATCGGCCGGGAATCGAACCCGGATCTCCCGCGTGCCAGGCGAGAATTCTACCACTGAACCACCCAGGCTCTGCAAAGAATGCAATATGGAAAAAATGGTATTTCACGTGAATATTTGATAATCAAACCAAACATTTCTTTGAATTATTATCTCAAATAATATTTTTAGAAGGATTTATCAATTCAACAATTATCATTTTACATAATTTTCGTAAACACAATATCGTTATGCATTAAATGACGACAAAAACATGCATCGGCCGGGAATCGAACCCGGATCTCCCGCGTGGCAGGCGAGAATTCTACCACTGAACCACCGAGGCTCTGCAAAGAATGCAATATGGAAAAAATGGTATTTCACGTGAATCTTTGATAATCAAACCAAACATTTCTTTGAATTATTATCTCAAATAATATTTTTAGAAGGATTTATCAATTTAAAAATTATCATTTTACATAATTTTCGTAAACACAATATCGTTATGCATTAAATGACGACCAAAACATGCATCGGCCGGGAATCGAACCCGGATCTCCCGCGTGGCAGGCGAGAATTCTACTATTGAACCACCGAGCCTCTGCAAAGAGTAGAATATGGAAAAATTGTATTTCACCTGAATATTTGATAATCAGACCAAACATTTCTTTGAATTATTATCTCAAATAATATTTTTAGAAGGATTTATCAATTTAACAATTATCATTTTACAATTTTCGTAAACACAATATCGTTATACATTAAATGACGACCAAAACATGCATCGGCCGGCAATCGAACCCGGATCTCCCGCGTGGCAGGCGAGAATTCCACCATTGAACCACCGAGGATCTGCAAAGACTAGAAAATGGAAAAAATGGTATTTCACCTGAATATTTGATAATCAAACCAAACATTTCTTCAAATTATTATCTCAAATAATATTTTTAGAAGGATTTATCAATTTAACAATTATCATTTTACAATTTTCGTAAACACAATATCGTTATACATTAAATGACGACCAAAACATGTATCGGCCGGGAATCGAACCCGGATCTCCCGCGTGGCAGGCGAGAAATCTACCATTGAACCACCGAGGATCTGCAAAAAGTAGAAAATAGAAAAAATGGTAATTCACCTGAATATTTGATAATCAAACCAAACATTTCTTCGAATTATTATCTCAAATAATATTTTTAGAAGGATTTATCAATTTATTTATAAATTATCATTTTACAATTTTCGTAAACACAATATCGTTATGCATTAAATGACGACCAAAACATGCATCGGCCGGGAATCGACCCCGGATCTCCCGCGTGGCAGGCGAGAATTCTACCAATGAACCACCGAGGATCTGTAAAGAAAAGAATATGGAAAAAATGGTATTTCTCCTGAATATTTGATAATCAAACCAAACATTTCTTTGAATTAATATCTCTAATAATATTTTTAGAAGGATTTATCAATTTAACAATTACCATTTTACATAATTTTCGTAAACAGAATATCGTTATGCATTAAATGACGACCAAAACATTCATCGGCCGGGAATCGAATAGGATCTCTCGCGTGGCAGGCGAGAATTCTACCATTGAACCAGCGAGGATCTGTAAAGAGAAGAATATGGAAAAAATGGTATTTCACCTGAATATTTGATAATCAAACCAATCATTTCCTTGAATTATAATCTCAAATAATATTTTTAGAAGGATTTATCAATTTAACAATTATCATTTTACATAATTTTCGTAAACACAATATCGTTATGCGTTAAATGACGACAAAAACATGCATCGGCCGGGAATCGAACCCGGATCTCCCGCGTGGCAGGCGAGAATTCTACCACTGAACCACCGAGGCTCTGCAAAGAATGCAATATGGAAAAAATGGTATTTCACGTGAATATTTGATAATCAAACCAAACATTTCTTTGAATTATTATCTCAAATAATATTTTTAGAAGGATTTATCAATTTAACAATTATCATTTTACATAATTTTCGTAAACACAATATCGTTATGCATTAAATGACGACAAAAACATGCATCGGCCGGGAGTCGAACCCGGATCTCCCGCGTGGCAGGCGAGAATTCTACCACTGAACCACCGAGGCTCTGCAAAGAATGCAATATGGAAAAAATGGTATTTCACGTGAATATTTGATAATCAAACCAAACATTTCTTTGAATTATTATCTCAAATAATATTTTTAGAAGGATTTATCAATTTAACAATTATCATTTTACATAATTTTCGTAAACACAATATCGTTATGCATTAAATGACGACAAAAACATGCATCGGCCGGGAATCGAACCCGGATCTCCCGCGTGGCAGGCGAGAATTCTACCACTGAACCACCGAGGCTCTGCAAAGAATGCAATATGGAAAAAATGGTATTTCACGTGAATATTTGATAATCAAACCAAACATTTCTTTGAATTATTATCTCAAATAATATTTTTAGAAGGATTTATCAATTTAACAATTATCATTTTACATAATTTTCGTAAACACAATATCGTTATGCATTAAATGACGACCAAAACATGCATCGGCCAGGAATCGAACCCGGATCTCCCGCGTGGCAGGCGAGAATTCTACCACTGAACCACCGGGGCTCTGCAAAAAGTAGAATATAGAAAAAATGATATTTCACCTGAATATTTGATAATCAAACCAAACATTTCTTCGAATTATTATCTCAAATAATATTTTTAGAAGGATTTATCAATTTAACAATTATCATTTTACAATTTTCGTAAACACAATATCGTTATACATTAATTGACGACCAAAACATGCATCGGCCGGCAATCGAACCCGGATCTCCCGCGTGGCAGGCGAGAATTCCACCATTGAACCACCGAGGATCTGCAAAGACTAGAAAATGGAAAAAATGGTATTTCACCTGAATATTTGATAATCAAACCAAACATTTCTTCAAATTATTATCTCAAATAATATTTTTAGAAGGATTTATCAATTTAACAATTATCATTTTACAATTTTCGTAAACACAATATCGTTATACATTAAATGACGACCAAAACATGTATCGGCCGGGAATCGAACCCGGATCTCCCGCGTGGCAGGCGAGAAATCTACCATTGAACCACCGAGGATCTGCAAAAAGTAGAATATAGAAAAAATGGTAATCCTATGAAAAACATTAACATGTACAAAAATGGGCCAAGCCTCGCTTCGTGCCCGCTCCGCCGTAAAACGTTCTGAGATCCCATGTAGAGCCAAGTCTGCCTTTTGTTCTCATTCAATCGCCAATTGAACAATTATGTTATAAATTAAGTCCTTTTCCTAATTAATAACCAATATTCTTTGACTCTATCATTATTATACATCTTTGTTCGTATCAAAAATATCGTGACTTGGCAATCGCAGGTAAGTAATATTAAAAGGAAGTCACTAAATCGTTGCCGATTTTAAAATAATCGAAGGGGTGTTCACTAAATCGTTTATGGTATAGGGGATACAGGGCCGGATTAAAGGGGGGCCGAGGGGGCACTGGCCCCCGGGCGCAAGGCTTATTGGGGGCGCATTGAGTTAAACTGTTCCCCCTTAGCGACACTTGCTGTTCAGTTTTTTCTGACTTAAGGGGGCGCACAGTATCTCGGCCCCCGGGTGCAAAATTTCTTAATCCGGCCCTGAGGGGATATGTACAAGTTTATAAGATGAGTCATGCTCAACCCTATGTACAAATTATATGGTGAGTTATGCATAACCCTATTTACATGTTTATTAGGTGAGTTATACATAACCTTATGTACACATTTATAAGGTAATTACCTGCGCTTGCCAAGTCACGATATTTTTGATACGAACAAAGATGTATAATAATGATAGAGTCAAAGAATATTGGTTATTAATTAGGAAAAGGACTTAATTTATAACATAATTGTTCAATTGGCGATTGAATGAGAACAAAAGGCAGACTTGGCTCTACATGGGATCTCAGAACGTTTTACGGCGGAGCGGGCACGAAGCGAGGCTTGGCCCATTTTTGTACATGTTAATGTTTTTCATAGGATCTCACTTCTTTTTGTAGACCCTCTCGTTATACTTCGGTAGTTATATTAAAAGAAGACCCTCTCGTGGTACTTCGTTTACCAATATAATCGCTAACGTTTCTCCATATTTACGCTGAATTACCCCTTTCGACCCGCAGAGAATATGCAATAAAGATTGTACGCGATATCCTAATATAAGAATGTAGCATCAGTTACGACACATTTCTTTTAAATTACTACACCTATTAGCTTTAATATATATTTAACTTTCGGTTAACTTTGGCCCATTACGTCCTTTAATCAAGAACACACACTATTACTGTTAAAAAGACGGCAGCGCCATCTAGTTTTAAAATAAAGAACTAAAGAACAATTTTATAAAAATTTCGGGATGTTTTAATTTTTCTGTGCTTTATAAAATAAATGAAAACTAAATCCTGAATGTTAAGTTTCTATCTACCCTAGAAGTACCTTAGAATTTTGATGATCGGTGAGTGAGTGAGTGAGTGACAAAATAAGGTAAATTTCACCTGCAATATTTCGAAAAGTATATTGGGTAGGATCTTGAAATTTGGAAACTATAGCTAGAATTGACAGTCCTCGCGGCAAGCAAAATTTCAGACTTTTACCTATACCCATAGCGAAGTTACAGTGGGCTTAAAAGAGCCACGAGTTGCTTCGAGAAAAGGATGTCAGTGCTCGACTTGGCTGGGAGCACTGCCGTGCTCCCAGATTCACCTGAATATTTGATAATCAAACCAAACATTTCTTTGAATTATTATCTCTAATAATATTTTTAGAAGGATTTATCAATTTAACAATTACCATTTTACATAATTTTCGTAAACAGAATATCGTTATGCATTAAATGACGACCAAAACATTCATCGGCCGGGAATCGAACCCGGATCTCCCGCGTGCCAGGCGAGAATTCTACCACTGAACCACCCAGGCTCTGCAAAGAATGCAATATGGAAAAAATGGTATTTCAAGTGAATATTTGATAATCAAACCAAACATTTCTTTGAATTATTATCTCAAATAATATTTTTAGAAGGATTTATCAATTCAACAATTATCATTTTACATAATTTTCGTAAACACAATATCGTTATGCATTAAATGACGACAAAAACATGCATCGGCCGGGAATCGAACCCGGATCTCCCGCGTGGCAGGCGAGAATTCTACCACTGAACCACCGAGGCTCTGCAAAGAATGCAATATGGAAAAAATGGTATTTCACGTGAATCTTTGATAATCAAACCAAACATTTCTTTGAATTATTATCTCAAATAATATTTTTAGAAGGATTTATCAATTTAAAAATTATCATTTTACATAATTTTCGTAAACACAATATCGTTATGCATTAAATGACGACCAAAACATGCATCGGCCGGGAATCGAACCCGGATCTCCCGCGTGGCAGGCGAGAATTCTACTATTGAACCACCGAGCCTCTGCAAAGAGTAGAATATGGAAAAATTGTATTTCACCTGAATATTTGATAATCAGACCAAACATTTCTTTGAATTATTATCTCAAATAATATTTTTAGAAGGATTTATCAATTTAACAATTATCATTTTACAATTTTCGTAAACACAATATCGTTATACATTAAATGACGACCAAAACATGCATCGGCCGGCAATCGAACCCGGATCTCCCGCGTGGCAGGCGAGAATTCCACCATTGAACCACCGAGGATCTGCAAAGACTAGAAAATGGAAAAAATGGTATTTCACCTGAATATTTGATAATCAAACCAAACATTTCTTCAAATTATTATCTCAAATAATATTTTTAGAAGGATTTATCAATTTAACAATTATCATTTTACAATTTTCGTAAACACAATATCGTTATACATTAAATGACGACCAAAACATGTATCGGCCGGGAATCGAACCCGGATCTCCCGCGTGGCAGGCGAGAAATCTACCATTGAACCACCGAGGATCTGCAAAAAGTAGAATATAGAAAAAATGGTAATTCACCTGAATATTTGATAATCAAACCAAACATTTCTTCGAATTATTATCTCAAATAATATTTTTAGAAGGATTTATCAATTTATTTATAAATTATCATTTTACAATTTTCGTAAACACAATATCGTTATGCATTAAATGACGACCAAAACATGCATCGGCCGGGAATCGACCCCGGATCTCCCGCGTGGCAGGCGAGAATTCTACCAATGAACCACCGAGGATCTGTAAAGAGAAGAATATGGAAAAAATGGTATTTCTCCTGAATATTTGATAATCAAACCAAACATTTCTTTGAATTAATATCTCTAATAATATTTTTAGAAGGATTTATCAATTTAACAATTACCATTTTACATAATTTTCGTAAACAGAATATCGTTATGCATTAAATGACGACCAAAACATTCATCGGCCGGGAATCGAACCCGGATCTCTCGCGTGGCAGGCGAGAATTCTACCATTGAACCAGCGAGGATCTGTAAAGAGAAGAATATGGAAAAAATGGTATTTCACCTGAATATTTGATAATCAAACCAATCATTTCTTTGAATTATAATCTCAAATAATATTTTTAGAAGGATTTATCAATTTAACAATTATCATTTTACATAATTTTCGTAAACACAATATCGTTATGCATTAAATGACGACAAAAACATGCATCGGCCGGGAATCGAACCCGGATCTCCCGCGTGGCAGGCGAGAATTCTACCACTGAACCACCGAGGCTCTGCAAAGAATGCAATATGGAAAAAATGGTATTTCACGTGAATATTTGATAATCAAACCAAACATTTCTTTGAATTATTATCTCAAATAATATTTTTAGAAGGATTTATCAATTTAACAATTATCATTTTACATAATTTTCGTAAACACAATATCGTTATGCATTAAATGACGACAAAAACATGCATCGGCCGGGAGTCGAACCCGGATCTCCCGCGTGGCAGGCGAGAATTCTACCACTGAACCACCGAGGCTCTGCAAAGAATGCAATATGGAAAAAATGGTATTTCACGTGAATATTTGATAATCAAACCAAACATTTCTTTGAATTATTATCTCAAATAATATTTTTAGAAGGATTTATCAATTTAACAATTATCATTTTACATAATTTTCGTAAACACAATATCGTTATGCATTAAATGACGACAAAAACATGCATCGGCCGGGAATCGAACCCGGATCTCCCGCGTGGCAGGCGAGAATTCTACCACTGAACCACCGAGGCTCTGCAAAGAATGCAATATGGAAAAAATGGTATTTCACGTGAATATTTGATAATCAAACCAAACATTTCTTTGAATTATTATCTCAAATAATATTTTTAGAAGGATTTATCAATTTAACAATTATCATTTTACATAATTTTCGTAAACACAATATCGTTATGCATTAAATGACGACCAAAACATGCATCGGCCGGGAATCGAACCCGGATCTCCCGCGTGGCAGGCGAGAATTCTACCACTGAACCACCGGGGCTCTGCAAAGAATGCAATATGGAAAAAATGGTATTTCACGTGAATATTTGATAATCAAACCAAACATTTCTTTGAATTAATATCTCAAATAATATTTTTAGAAGGATTTATCAATTTAACAATTATCATTTTACATAATTTTCGTAAACACAATATCGTTATGCATTAAATGACGACAAAAACATGCATCGGCCGGGAATCGAACCCGGATCTCCCGCGTGGCAGGCGAGAATTCTACCACTGAACCACCGAGGCTCTGCAAAGAAGCAATATGGAAAAAATGGTATTTCACGTGAATATTTGATAATCAAACCAAACATTTCTTTGAATTATTATCTCAAATAATATTTTTAGAAGGATTTATCAATTTAACAATTATCATTTTACATAATTTTCGTAAACACAATATCGTTATGCATTAAATGACGACCAAAACATGCATCGGCCGGGAATCGAACCCGGATCTCCCGCGTGGCAGGCGAGAATTCTACCACTGAACCACCGAGGCTCTGCAAAGAATGCAATATGGAAAAAATTTTATTTCACGTGAATATTTGATAATCAAACCAAACATTTCTTTGAATTATTATCTCAAATAATATTTTTAGAAGGATTTATCAATTTAACAATTATCATTTTACATAATTTTCGTAAACACAATATCGTTATGCATTAAATGACGACCAAAACATGCATCGGCCGGGAATCGAACCCGGATCTCCCGCGTGGCAGGCGAGAATTCTACTATTGAACCACCGAGCCTCTGCAAAGAGTAGAATATGGAAAAATGGTATTTCACCTGAATATTTGATAATCAGACCAAACATTTCTTAGAATTATTATCTCAAATAATATTTTTAGAAGGATTTTTCAATTTAACAATTATCATTTTACATAATTTTCGTAAACACAATATCGTTATACATTAAATGACGACCAAAACTTGCATCGGCCGGGAATCGAACCCGGATCTCTCGCGTGGCAGGCGAGAATTCTACCATTGTACCACCGAGGCTCTGCAAAGAGTGCAATATGGAAAAAATGGAATTTCACCTGAATATTTGATAATCAAACCAAACATTTCTTTGAATTATTATCTCAAATAATATTTTAGAAGGATTTATCAATTTAACAATTATCATTTGCATAATTTTCGTAAACACAATATCGTTATGCATTAAATGACGACCAAAACATGCATCGGCCGGAAATCGAACCCGGATCTCCCGCGTGGCAGGCGAGAATTCTACCATTGAACCACCGAGGATCTGCAAAAAGTAGAATATAGAAAAAAATATATTTCACCTGAATATTTGATAATCAAACCAAACATTTCTTCGAATTATTATCTCAAATAATATTTTTAGAAGGATTTATCAATTTAACAATTATCATTTTACAATTTTCGTAAACACAATATCGTTATACATTAAATGACGACCAAAACATGCATCGGCCGGGAATCGAACCCGGATCTCCCGCGTGGCAGGCGAGAATTCTACCACTGAACCACCGAGGATCTGCAAAGGCTAGAAAATGGAAAAAATGGTATTTCACCTGAATATTTAGTAATCAAACCAAACATTTCCTTGAATTATTATCTCAAATAATATTTTAGAAGGATTTATCAATTTAACAATTATCATTTACATAATTTTCGTAAACACAATATCGTTATGCATTAAATGACGACCAAAACATGCATCGGCCGGGAATCGAACCCGGATCTCCCGCGTGGCAGGCGAGAATTCTACCATTGAACCACCGAGGATCTGCAAAGTCTAGTAAATGGAAAAAATGGTATTTCACCTGAATATTTGATAATCAAACCAAACATTTCTACGAATTATTATCTCAAATAATATTTTTAGAAGGATTTATCAATTTAACAATTATCATTTTACAATTTTCGTAAACACAATTTCGTTATACATTAAATGACGACCAAAACATGCATCGGCCTAGAATCGAACCCGGATCTCCCGCGTGGCAGGCGAGAATTCTACCATTGAACCACCGAGGATCTGCAAAGACTAGAAAATGGAAAAAATGGTATTTCACCTGAATATTTGATAATCAAACCAAACATTTCCTTGAATTATTATGTCAAATAATATTTTAGAAGGATTTATCAATTTAACAATTATCATTTACATAATTTTCGTAAACACAATATCGTTATGCATTAAATGACGACCAAAACATGCATCGGCCGGGAATCGAAACCGGATCTCCCGCGTGGCAGGCGAGAATTCTACCATTGAACCACCGAGGATCTGCAAAGGCTAGAAAATGGAAAAAATGGTATTTCACCTGAATATTTGATAATCAAACCAAACATTTCCTTGAATTATTATCTCAAATAATATTTTAGAAGGATTTATCAATTTAACAATTATCATTTACATAATTTTCGTAAACACAATATCGTTATGCATTAAATGACGACCAAAACATGCATCGGCCGGGAATCGAACCCGGATCTCCCGCGTGGCAGTCGAGAATTCTACCATTGAACCACCGAGGATCTGCAAAGACTAGAAAATGGAAAAAATGGTATTTCACCTGAATATTTGATAATCAAACCAAACATTTCTTCGAATTATTATCTCAAATAATATTTTTAGAAGGATTTATCAATTTAACAATTATCATTTTACAATTTTCGTAAACACAATATCGTTATGCATTAAATGACGACCAAAACATGCATCGGCCGGGAATCGAACCCGGATCTCCCGCGTGGCAGGCGAGAATTCTACCATTGAACCACCGAGGATCTGCAAGAAGTAGAATATAGAAAAAATGGTATTTCACCTGAATATTTGATAATCAAACCAAACATTTCTTCGAAATATTATCTCAAATAATATTTTTAGAAGGATTTATCAATTTAACAATTATCATTTTACAATTTTCGTAAACACAATATCGTTTTACATTAAATGACGACCAAAACATGCATCGGCCGGGAATCGAACCCGGATCTCTCGCGTGGCAGGCGAGAATTCTACCATTGAACCACCGAGGCTCTGCAAAGAGAAGAATATGGAAAAATGGTATTTCACCTGAATATTTGATAATCAAACCAATCATTTCTTTGAATTATAATCTCAGATAATATTTTTAGAAGGATTTATCAATTTAACAATTATCATTTTACATAATTTTCGTAAACACAATATCGTTATGCATTAAATGACGACCAAAACATGCATCGGCCGGGAATCGAACCCGGATCTCCCGCGTGGCAGGCGAGAATTCTACCATTGAACCACCGAGGATCTGCAAAGTCTAGTAAATGGAAAAAATGGTATTTCACCTGAATATTTGATAATCAAACCAAACATTTCTTTGAATTATTATCTCAAATAATATTTTTAGAAGGATTTATCAATTTAACAATTATCATTTTACATAATTTTCGTAAACACAATATCGTTATGCATTAAATGACGACCAAAACATGCATCGGCCGGGAATCGAACCCGGATCTCTCGCGTGGCAGGCGAGAATTCTACCATTGAACCACCGAGGCTCTGCAAAGAGAAGAATATGGAAAAATGGTATTTCACCTGAATATTTGATAATCAAACCAATCATTTCTTTGAATTATAATCTCAGATAATATTTTTAGAAGGATTTATCAATTTAACAATTATCATTTTACATAATTTTCGTAAACACAATATCGTTATACATTAAATGACGACCAAAACTTGCATCGGCCGGGAATCGAACCCGGATCTCCCGCGTGGCTGGCGAGAATTCTACCATTGAACCACCGAGGATCTGCAAAAAGTAGAATATAGAAAAAATGGTATTTCACCTGAATATTTGATAATCAAACCAAACATTTCTTCGAAATATTATCTCAAATAATATTTTTAGAAGGATTTATCAATTTTATTAATTATCATTTTACAATTTTCGTAAACACAATATCGTTTTACATTAAATGACGACCAAAACATGCATCGGCCGGGAATCGAACCCGGATCTCTCGCGTGGCAGGCGAGAATTCTACCAATGAACCACCGAGGCTCTGCAAAGAGTACAATATGGAAAAAATGGAATTTCACCTGAATATTTGATAATCAAACCAATCATTTCTTTGAATTATAATCTCAAATAATATTTTTAGAAGATTTATCAATTTAACAATTATCATTTTACATAATTTTCGTAAACACAATATCGTTATACATTGAATGACGACCAAAACTTGCATCGGCCGGGAATCGAACCCGGATCTCCCGCATGGCAGGCGAGAATTCTACCATTGAACCACCGAGGATCTGCAAAAAGTAGAATATAGAAAAAATGGTATTTCACCTGAATATTTGATAATCAAACCAAACATTTCTTCGAAATATTATCTCAAATAATATTTTTAGAAGGATTTATCAATTTAACAATTATCATTTTACAATTTTCGTAAACACAATATCGTTTTACATTAAATGACGACCAAAACATGCATCGGCCGGGAATCGAACCCGGATGTCCCACGTGGCAGGCAAGAATTCTACCATTGAACCACCGAGGCTCTGCAAAGAGTAGAATATGGAAAAATGGTATTTCACCTGAATATTTGATAATCAAACCAATCATTTCTTTGAATTATAATCTCAAATAATATTTTTAGAAGGATTTATCAATTTAACAATTATCATTTTACATAATTTTCGTAAACACAATATCGTTATGCATTAAATGACGACAAAAACATGCATCGGCCGGGAATCGAACCCGGATCTCCCGCGTGGCAGGCGAGAATTCTACCACTGAACCACCGAGGCTCTGCAAAGAATGCAATATGGAAAAAATGGTATTTCACGTGAATATTTGATAATCAAACCAAACATTTCTTTGAATTATTATCTCAAATAATATTTTTAGAAGGATTTATCAATTTAACAATTATCATTTTACATAATTTTCGTAAACACAATATCGTTATACATTAAATGACGACCAAAACTTGCATCGGCCGGGAATCGAACCCGGATCTCTCGCGTGGCAGGCGAGAATTCTACCATTGAACAACCGAGGCTCTGCAAAGAGTACAATATGGAAAAAATGGAATTTCACCTGAATATTTGATAATCAAACCAAACATTTCTTTGAATTATTATCTCAAATAATATTTTAGAAGGATTTATCAATTTAACAATTATCATTTACATAATTTTCGTAAACACAATATCGTTATGCATTAAATGACGACCAAAATATGCATCGGCCGGAAATCGAACCCGGATCTCCCGCGTGGCAGGCGAGAATTCTACCATTGAACCACCGAGGATCTGCAAAAAGTAGAATATAGAAAAAAAATATATTTCACCTGAATATTTGATAATCAAACCAAACATTTCGTCGAATTATTATCTCAAATAATATTTTTAGAAGGATTTATCAATTTAACAATTATCATTTTACAATTTTCGTAAACACAATATCGTTATACATTAAATGACGACCAAAACATGCATCGGCCGGGAATCGAACCCGGATCTCCCGCGTGACAGGCGAGAATTCTACCATTGAACCACCGAGGATCTGCAAAGGCTAGAAAATGGAAAAAATGGTATTTCACCTGAATGTTTGATAATCAAACCAAACATTTCCTTGAATTATTATCTCAAATAATATTTTAGAAGGATTTATCAATTTAACAATTATCATTTACATAATTTTCGTAAACACAATATCGTTATGCATTAAATGACGACCAAAACATGCATCGGCCGGGAATCGAACCCGGATCTCCCGCGTGGCAGTCGAGAATTCTACCATTGAACCACCGAGGATCTGCAAAGACTAGAAAATGGAAAAAATGGTATTTCACCTGAATATTTGATAATCAAACCAAACATTTCTACGAATTATTATCTCAAATAATATTTTTAGAAGGATTTATCAATTTAACAATTATCATTTTACAATTTTCGTAAACACAATATCGTTATACATTAAATGACGACCAAAACATGCATCGGCCGGGAATCGAACCCGGATATCCCGCGTGGCAGGCGAGAATTCTACCATTGAACCACCGAGGATCTGCAAAAAGTAGAATATAGAAAAAATGGTATTTCACCTGAATATTTGATAATCAAACCAAACATTTCTTCGAAATATTATCTCAAATAATATTTTTAGAATGATTTATCAATTTAACAATTATCATTTTACAATTTTCGTAAACACAATATCGTTTTACATTAAATGACGACCAAAACATGCATCGGCCGGGAATCGAACCCGGATCTCTCGCGTGGCAGGCGAGAATTCTACCAATGAACCACCGAGGCTCTGCAAAGAGTACAATATGGAAAAAATGGAATTTCACCTGAATATTTGATAATCAAACCAATCATTTCTTTGAATTATAATCTCAAATAATATTTTTAGAAGGATTTATCAATTTAACAATTATCATTTTACAATTTTCGTAAACACAATATCGTTATACATTAAATGACGACCAAAACTTGCATCGGCCGGGAATCGAACCCGGATCTCCCGCATGGCAGGCGAGAATTCTACCATTGAACCACCGAGGATCTGCAAAAAGTAGAATATAGAAAAAATGGTATTTCACCTGAATATTTGATAATCAAACCAAACATTTCTTCGAAATATTATCTCAAATAATATTTTTAGAAGGATTTATCAATTTAACAATTATCATTTTACAATTTTCGTAAACACAATATCGTTTTACATTAAATGACGACCAAAACATGCATCGGCCGGGAATCGAACCCGGATGTCCCACGTGGCAGGCAAGAATTCTACCATTGAACCACCGAGGCTCTGCAAAGAGTAGAATATGGAAAAATGGTATTTCACCTGAATATTTGATAATCAAACCAATCATTTCTTTGAATTATAATCTCAAATAATATTTTTAGAAGGATTTATCAATTTAACAATTATCATTTTACATAATTTTCGTAAACACAATATCGTTATGCATTAAATGACGACAAAAACATGCATCGGCCGGGAATCGAACCCGGATCTCCCGCGTGGCAGGCGAGAATTCTACCACTGAACCACCGAGGCTCTGCAAAGAATGCAATATGGAAAAAATGGTATTTCACCTGAATATTTGATAATCAAACCAAACATTTCTTTGAATTATTATCTCAAATAATATTTTTAGAAGGATTTATCAATTTAACAATTATCATTTTACATAATTTTCGTAAACACAATATCGTTATGCATTAAATGACGACCAAAACATGCATCGGCCGGGAATCGAACCCGGATCTCTCGCGTGGCAGGCGAGAATTCTACCAATGAACCACCGAGGCTCTGCAAAGAGTACAATATGGAAAAAATGGAATTTCACCTGAATATTTGATAATCAAACCAAACATTTCTTTGAATTATTATCTCAAATAATATTTTAGAAGGATTTATCAATTTAACGATTATCATTTACATAGTTTTCGTAAACACAATATCGTTATGCATTAAATGACGACCAAAACATGCATCGGCTGGGAATCGAACCCGGATCTCCCGGCTGGCAGGCGAGAATTCTACCATTGAACCACCGAGGATCTGCAAAAAGTAGAATATAGAGAAAATGGTATTTCACCTGAATATTTGATAATCAAACCAAACATTTCTTCGAATTATTATCTCAAATAATATTTTTAGAAGGATTTATCAATTTAACAATTATCATTTTACAATTTTCGTAAACACAATATCGTTATACATTAAATGACGACCAAAACATGCATCGGCCGGGAATCGAACCCGGATCTCCCGCGTGGCAGGCGAGAATTCTACCATTGAACCCCCGAGGATCTGCAAAGACTAGAAAATGGAAAAAATGGTATTTCACCTGAATATTTGATAATCAAACGAAACATTTCCTTGAATTATTTTCTCAAATAATATTTTAGAAGGATTTATAAATACACTCCTAAAGCCAAATTTTCCAACAAGGGTGATACAAACTGGACTACAACAACGACAACTCACGATGAAAGTACAGGCAGGTACGAGACCTCATAAAAGCCTACGTCCACTGCAAATAGGAGAGAAAGTATGGTACCTCACAGGCCCTCGCACTTGAAAACTAGCGACGATACGTCATTCGGCCAATACTCCAGACTCCTACATAATACAAACCCAGAACAACCAATCGCTTCGACGAACTCGCCTTCAACTCCGACCACAGAACAGAACATTGACAAGATCTCAACCTGTAGTGGACGCCGACCCCTTGTAACGCCACACCAACGAAGCCAATCACCACCAATGGTTAAGCGAATTAAACCCACATCACGTGTCAGTTTCACATTTTCCACTCACGACAACTTCCGAAGTGTACGGCCACATGTAACCCATCAAACAGAAAAATCACCACATCCACCTCGCCGCAGCAACCCGATGGAACTGCCAAGTGCCATCAATAACACAACATCGCGGCACCACCGACTCTCGGACCGAAGACCCCTCTACAGTCTCACGAGCGGATATCGCAAATAACCACCAGCAAGCAGATCAACCACCACAACAGGACTTTGCAAATAACAAGGGCACATCCGCTAGCACTGCAAGAGCAACCACAGCAACCAACACGAACATCCGCCTATGGGAGACCATTAAAAACACCTGCGTGGTTCTCTCCGGGATAGTAATAATATTAATTTTTAAAAAAAGATATGGTATAAATATACTATTAGGATAAAAAACTAATAGTAGACTTCGGATTAAAAAAACATGTTAGTCAAAGTCGTAAGGGTTAAAACAGTGTTAGGCCTACGGCATTTATATATAGGTACGCGTACTCTCAGTCGAATAACAAGCCAGAGCTAGAGTAGGACTACGGGACTGACTGTAAAATGATCTTTTAGTGTGAATAAAGTTTTTACCAAATAATCTCAACTGATTTTAAAACTACCATAAATACAACAGTAATGACGATAGAGGAAGCGGGCGCCAGGATCGGCGGACCACGTCGAGGTCCAGACACGGCGGGTAGCAGCCCGAAGGATGAGGGTAGCCTCGGACGCGGTGTAAGGGAACGAGGCATTAATTGCCGGAGGACGGGAAACACGAGTCTGGTGGGCGAGCCGGCCGGCACCTTCATTACCGGGGATCCCCACGTGACCGGGAGTCCAAAGGAACCGTGCGGTGCGCCGGGCGCGAGTCAAAAGGTCGATAATGCCGATGACTAAAAGGTCCAAAGCTCGGGAAGTGTCCAGGAGACGAGAGTAGATTGAGAGTCTGAAAAGATGAGGAGAGGGAAGGAGCTGGAGCGGAGGCCCAGCGCGACAGCCTGGCGGTTGGAAAAGAGTTAGATGAGGCAGATACTGTGACCCGGGTGGACCGTGAACGTGACGGGAGGCTGGACGCGGAGGCCTCGATAATTAAAACTACTTTTAGGTGTAAATCTACTACATCTCCAAGTGAGAGGAGGGTAGCGGAAGTATTGTAGAAGTATCTCTCGTGTGCAGTGATCGAAGCGGTGCCGAAAACTAATACTTTTAAAAATTAATTAAAAATAGTTAAGTTATTAAAACTCTCAATTTATATAAATATTTGAAGCCGTAATTTTAGGTTATATCCGATTTAAAAAATGAAACCTTTTCATTAGTAGCTAAAAGATTGATTCTATCCCTTTAATACTACTCCCCCATCATCCTTGTCGTTTTGAGCTCGCACACAGCCATAGCCCACTCGATCACGCGCAACACGACGCAAGCTGCTTCCGCTATACAAGTCCGTTCAAAGAATTCGATTTACATCAGAAGTCCTTTAAATTAGCCAAGGAAGTAAATAATTACAATAGCTGGTATAGCGTAAGTCTCTGCTGGGGTAAGAACCCCTAACCCCATGGATAGGGTGTTAAATGTTTCCCCTTTCCTAACCCTGTTAGAAATCTCAAGCTCCTCTCTAGGAAGTCTTTCTGGACGAGAGCGGGGCGTGACTTCTTCGGGCAATGAACGCTGCATCTTTAAAGGGTAGATTGTTAGCTTTATAAAAAAATAAAAAACGAACGGCCACGGTCGTTAAATAGTTTTTCCAATAGGTTTATGATGAAGAGTCATAAAAAACTGAATGACCTTGACTATTCCAAAATTCACCCCCCCCCCATCTCTTCTCCTGATTCTATGCTAAAGAGGGCTCGGTTTTACAGTGGACGGGGGCGTTTTCCGGTCCCTTTAGAGATACAGTGTTCATTTTCAGCCAATAGCTTTTTCTCTCTCAATAGGGCAAATTTTGGCGTAAGAGTCGCACCTAGACTGGAGATCTGAGAAAAATTATCGCGAGGTGGCGAATGTGTCGCCCTTCTTCAGTATTGCTACACAAGAGAGGGGAGTCCCAAACCCCGCTTTTGGTTACTTCCTAGGCTAATTTAATGGACTTCTATTTACATGTATAACATTACATTAACATCAAGTTCTAGAGGAAGAGGTGGGTTTTTTGGCCTGATCCTTCGTCCTATTGATCCAAATGACCTGAAATTTTAATGAGACGTGTGTATCAGCGTGTTTTATTATACTAAACAGGATTCAAGCTTCTAAAGTGGATATTTGTTTTTATAAAAATTATGTTCCAAGGTCAAAATGATGGGTTTAGTGCTAAGACTGAAAATATCTTCGGATCTACTTATCCAAATGTCCTGAAATTTTACTCTGAGGTGTGTTACAATCTATTCAATTATATTAAAATGGATTCATGCTAGTTTTTTTAATATAAATTTATTTCCTATGTCACAATTCCAAATTCAACACTTACAACCGTTTTCCAAGATAAAAAACCCTACCCCATTCTCCATATCCAAAAAATGCCTTTTAGGAGGTAATAGATTATAAAACCTAGACCTCTTGAACAAGTCTTCTAAGATTTGTAAACGTGCAGAGGGGCAGATGTCGCGAAAACCCTTGAGGTGATGCCCTGTCTTAATGTCATTTCCCAAGCCATTCTGTCCATAGTCAAACTGTTTCATCAACACCTGAGCAGTAGAAAAACACGCATAATAAAGTCTTTCTTTAAGAAAGCTTAGCATTAGCGGATGATACTGATAAAGATTTAATGCATAAAAATGTAAAGTCTACCACACAAGAGGCTTCAGAATGTCAACGAATCTTGGCTCTCCTTGATATCTAAGTATAATTTAAAACTACATCTTCACTAAACCTTGGATTTTTTTTACCAACAGTAACTGGTATTATGATACTTTTCCCCAACGTTTTCCAGTTAGTTTCTTAATCATGATTTTCTACTCTTCTTTATTTTTTAAAATATGTAATATTTTCGGTATATACAGTTTTGAAGTAAAATTTCGTTTATAAAATAACGTTTACTTGGTAGAAACACAATGGTTCTTTTGAACTTCCCCAAAACTGGTGTTTTAAGCTTTATGGCCTATAATTTGGTTTAATTAAAAGATTTTTAGTGTCAACTGTGATCAATATGTTTAATCTTGGAACGGGGGTGAAAGTACTAAATTTATCATTTTGACAATGCTAATTAATTAGAAATTTTTTAACCATTTTTAGATAAAACAGATTGTAACACACTTCTCATTATGGTTTCCTTACATTTGGACCATTAGACCTGGATCGAAGGTATACTCCTATTGGATAGAATCCCGTTGGACCGAATTCAGATATCTAAAATTGTCAGGGCCGGATTAACCACTAGGCAAGTTAGGCAATTGCCTAGGGCCCGGATATCAGAGGGGCCCGTAATCAGCTAGTTTTCAAGAATTGATAAAATGAAAAACCAAAAAATATATTCCCCCTCTTTCTCTCTCGAAACATAGCGTCACTGACACCATGGAAAAGCCAGGTGAGATGTAACGGCAGCCTAATGTTGAAAAACCCGTTACCCAAAGCATTATGGCCACTTATAAACATATAAGTGGCAATTTATAAAGGAAGAAAGAAAAAGACGGAAAGAAACTTGAAAATTCAATGAAAATGCATCTTCAGAAGTCGCAGTCCTCGGAGAAAGAAATTTAATTTTGAATTCGTGTTGTTACTGACCGTCATTAAACACTGGTGCAGCATTGTATGATTCATTGATAAGCTTTATTCAGGGTGTTCGTGATAATTAGAAAAATTTTAAATAATGGCTCAGCTCACAAAAGAGATAATTTTCAAAAGTAACTAAGAAAGGGGAAAAAATACGCAATCGGTTCTTTGATGGAGGCGCAGGAAAGAACAAGGCGACTCAAGGGTTGGGCTCGTAATAGTAGCCACATCGTACCATGGAAGAAGAAGGGTGTAATGGAATGGTGAGGTGAATAGGCAGACGGCTACGCGAAATGTAGGGTCGCGTGGGAAAACTCTCCTCTCCTCCCTTCATCTTCCATGATCGTACCATACTTGACAGGCGTACAGAAAATTTGATGCGCTACCTTAACTGTTTTAAAATGATTACTTCAATTTTTTACTTCTGTTATAATTATAATAGTGTGACACAAACACAGGAAAACGTGAGTACTCCCACGATGAGCATACTTCAACAATGGTAAAACGAAATACCCGTAAATGCACATTAAAAGAAGTACAGAAAATGAGAGTGAATAGCCCCTCGATGCCCTAACAAAAATTATAACCCTTAATTCTTACTTCAATAAATTTACTTACGATATAATTGTAATATCCGTGGCCACAAGTTAGTACTTTATTTTAAAATTCTTCTCTATTTGTGGAAAAATACAGGTAACTTCTAATAATAAACATCTCCTTAAGACCATTCTAAATATAACGTCGGAATATACTTTCTTTTGCTTTTTAAAAATTCCCTCGATTTCACTTCTACTGGTACTAGTACTAGTACGAGTACAACAGGGCAGGCCAAACTAAGAGCCTCATCGTAGATGTACATGATACGATGTGGCTAAAAACGATGATAACACACTGATTGGACGGGGCGCTTTCAAAATAAAAGTTTTTTACGTCTTATGTGACAATCTTATGACAATTTGACAAATACTAAAAAACGATCTGAAGTTAACAAGGTCACTGATGAAAAATTCAAACCTATTTTAAACCTTAATGCCCCCGATTAATCTTTCTCTGGAGGTTTCCAAGAATTGACAGAAATGTTTTGCAATGATTTAAATTTTGAAGAGCTCGAAAACGAACTGCTACAATTCAAACATTTCGTGAAGAATGAAGAAAGCAAAAATCGAGAATTCTTTCATTCCTTTATTCGTAAAAATAATATTATTTCAACTTTGCCAAACTTGAAATTAATTTGTGAATTTACTTGTGTTTGCCAATTAGCAATACAATTGGCGAAAGATCCTTTTCAGCTCTAAAGGAGTGAAAAACTAATTAAGAACCACAGTAGCCCAAGAAAAAATAAGTTCTTTATCTTTGATATATATTGAAAAGGTTTTACCAAGAAGTTATATCTAGTATCTCAGAGAGAAGGTATAAATTCGCCAGATTTCCAGCTTTATCTCCAGTCCAAACGTAGGTCCGGAGTTAATCCCCGTCTCTAAATTACAACCAGCATCTCATTGGTTCTTGAAAACTCACGTCAGCGCGACGACGCGAGTGACGAAAAGCACAGTCATATTTCCCGACTGAGGAGAGGCGAAATAGCCCGGCGCCTCCTTTTACGTCCCCCCTTGTATTTTGAAAGGGGGACTGGGATTATGGCGCGCGAATACAAAGGTATCTTATACCTTCTCTCTGAGATACTGATATAACTTCTTGGTTTTACTAAACGACATAATAAACTATGAAGAGATAATTGTTGAATTTCTCGAGTTAGAATGAAATTTAACTATTGAATTCAAAAATAAATTTAAATATGCTGTTAAGTCTTAAGTCAATTAAAGATATAAAAACAGTATGTCTCTTAGATTCTCTTAAACTGTGGTCTGTTGGGGGGGCTGGGGGCCCGGGCCTAAGGTCTTGCCTAGGGCCCAAAAAATTGTTAATCCGGCCCTGAAAATTGTAGCCAAATTTAAAACAATTTATAGCCCAAGGAGCGATTTTCTGCTGAATGGGAATATTTATAAGGAAGAGCTTTCGACTGAATGGGATGGGTTTACACATATAAAATCATAGCGTTTTCTTGAGTTGCCGAGCTGGAGTAGCGCAATGGATAAAGTGATTTGGATGATCGAAGAAGTTAAGCAGCATCGAGCGCCGTCAGTACTTGGGAGGGAGATCTCTTCCGTTAGGTAAGGTTAGGTTATGGTTAGGTTAGGGTTAGACAATTTCAAAAATGAAAGGTATTTATTGAAATTTATTGAAGAACGTTATTGGTGAACATACATATTATTTGCTTCAATATCAAGAAGTTTAATAAGAATATTAATTTTATTTTTTGGTCTGGTCTGGTCTGGTTAGGTTAGGTAAGGTTAGGTAAGGTTAGGTTAGGTTAGGTTAGGTTAGGTAAGGTTTGGTTTGTTTAGGTTTGGTTTGGTTTGGTTTGGTTTGGTTCGGTTCGGTTCGGTTCGGTTCGGTTAGGTTAGGTCAGGTTAGGTTAGGTTAGGTTAGGTTAGACAATTTCCAACAATGAAAATTAATTACTAAAATTTATTGAAGAATGTTATTGGTGAACATAAATATTATTTGCTACAATATCAAGAAGTTTAATTAGAAAATCAATTGAAAAATAGGAATGAAAGGAAAATTCATGATTGGAAAACCGCCCAAATTGCGGTATTAGGTCTAATGGGATTCGGTCGAACAAAACATTCGATCCATTGGGATTCGACCCAATGGTAGACAATCGGATCGAATACTGAACTTACAATTTTGACATTGGAAATTATTAATCAATAAGTGGAACAAAAAAATTTAAAAAAGTTCACATGATATTATTTTTTACTTTTGTTCCTTGAATTGCAAAAGTATTGGTCTGACCCTTGTTGGCTGGTTGACTGACTGGGTGCCTTTTCCCCCTTTTCTCCGTGCGGAATTGGATTGAAATTTATAAATAGTACTTAGAACCCTACTTGTAACGTCAACATATTTTATTTATTTAAGAACTATGAAGATTAGTCATGGTTAGAATTTGATTACTTTTAATTTATGCTAAAATGACGAGATAATTAAATAAATTATTAAGAACCTTTACAGGTAAATTTAAACTTCAATTGATAATCTTGGTTTGTAAAAAATTCTAAGTGGAAAGAACCTTACGAGCTCTTGCTCCCACTTATTATTAAGGGCTTTTTAGTAATTAGACGTTAATAGAAAGATTTAAATTTAAACTTGAAACTATCATTTTGGTTTTTAAAAAATTGAAACTGAAAATAACCTTAAAAAGTGCCTTGATTTTATTGCGAATAATTTGTTTAATATAAAACAACTGTAGTTATTTTTGTTAAAGAGTTTATTTTAAGGTCAAAAAATCAGTAATGTTTACATAAAAACAAAATCATACTAAATTGATTTTATTCATAATCGAAAAGATATTTGATTAAGAAGAAATGAATACCGCAAAAAATATTTGCAGGAGTCATACCAGTTCTAGCCGCTAGAGGTCGCCGCAAAAGCATAATATGGCCGGGGTCATCTTGTATTTTTAAACGTTTTGTTATGCGTAGTTAGTAAGATTTCTTTGCTTATCTCAATTATCTATTTTTTTTCAAACTAGGCCTAGGTTGAATTCCTAATTTGTTTTTTTAATTTTTTAAACATTTTATTTGCATAGACTGTAACATTTTCCGTTTATTTCCAGTTTCTATTTATTATTTCTATGCCTATTTTGAAAACATTTTCCGTTTCATTTTGCCTAATTTCATTACAATTACCCTTTTAATTTCCGTTTTTGCTTAGCCCTTAAGATTTTTCTTTTTGTTTCGATTATTGTTTTATAAATTACATTTCTAGTAAGAGACCCTTTATTTTTTTATTTTTAGATATTTTGTTACGCATAGTTAGTAAGATTTTTCTCTTTTTTTCGAGTTTTTACATTTTAATTATATGCTTAGATTGATAACAATTTCCGTTTTAATTTTAAGTTGTGTTATGCATAGGTGGTAAGATTTTTCAACGTTTATCGATTACTTTCTAATTAAATGCGTGTAGTTCAAAGATAATATGCTTTTTATTTCCTCAATGAAATATAGCGTTATGATTAGGCACTGAATTTAGATTTAGACACTTTGAGACGTGAATTTCCGTATGATATTGTTTTTATAAAGAAATTATCTCAATTATAGCCGGATTTTTATGTTTTTCCTCATCTACAAAATTGTGTTTTTACCGTATTGACGGTTGCTAGTTTTTGAAGAAAGTTTGAGGGTCAGTTTTCTTTACGCACTTAGGGCTTAGTGTACAAAAATTAGTTTAGTTTTTTACTGGTGAGATATTATTAATTGTTGTACTGATTTTTTAAGCTCATTAATATTCAGTAATCCAATACGTCGATTAAATTATCTGCAATTAATTGTAATTTTTCTTAAAGTTCATTGAGATTCCAGTTCTCGAGAGTAGAGAGTCAGTGGATTCGGTTCATACCACCGTTTCAGTAGCAATATTCCATGCCTGGTTATTGTTCCATTGGATTGCGTATTAAAAATGGGTTCATGGAAGGTTTCTCTGAACTATAAATGCTTTTAACGCAGCGTTTAACTGAATTTTTACAGCTGCCATAATATAAAGGTATTGGCTTGAAAATCGAGTAGGTTGATGTAGTGGCAAAACGTCATTGATCGCCCCTTTATTCCCTAACTCACAAAAAGGAGTACGCGTAAAGCCTGTTGGTACATTTTGTCCTTTGACCAGATAGGGGTTATTAATAAGTATTTAAACAATATATTCTAATTGAATAAAAATCCTTAGTTGACACCGTAACTTGGAATTGTTCAGACGATTGATAGACCTGTGTTTCGTAGTTGGTACTTTTGAAACTACGTCGAGTGCGATAGGATCTAGAACAACTCGCTTTTCAGTTTCATTTCCTAGTAGACGGTTTATAAAACAAGGGCAAAAATCATTTTGCATTACTCCGTGTGGTTTCCAATGTGCTAAGGTTGTACAGCACCCAATAACGATCTAAGGCTATACTGTGGCTCACATACACTATAAAGTTACGAAGAGGGCCACATAAACTTGAGGAATCCCTGCCCAATTCAATATACGTGAAATACAGTGACTACAACACCATAAGTTGTCATTTCTAATTTACCATACATTTTTTCTCTTTCCGTAAATCGTACAAAATCAACACAATCAGAAAGAAACCATCGCCGTAACTAATTTCAGAATTTCGTTAGTCAAAAAATTAAATCCATCAACTTGCTACCCTATCGAAGGCGTTCGTGATGTCTATGTAATTGGGAAAGCAACCTCACCGTAACGAATGCCTCCCAGTGAGGGATTATGGCTTACTATACATGTATACATGTGTATGTATATGAAAACTGGTTCTAATGTAAGACTGGTGGAAGTCAGGGACAATACATACTACGGTACTATCAAAAAATGCGAAATGATTCATTTCGTGGACGAGTTTAAAAATGATTCTACCCTTCTTCACTTTTACCAGTCCCCTTTACGACAGCAATAACCATGCAATCGCGTGCAATGCCTATTCGCGTGCATCCTAAGGCCATACTATCTATCTAACTAACTGGGTATCAGCGCATTACTCCGTTGGATATTGCATGCATAACCACACGCAGTTAAAAACCGTACTTGAAATTGCATATATAAGAGTCTGCCTACCACTGTTATTCGCAAAACGTTGATTCATTCCATACTTGTACTAGCAAATACTACTCCACTCGAATGTAAGTTTTTTGGAGCATAAATTAATATTTTCACTAAGGGCTAGTATTAGTTTTCGTCTGCGATCGAAATGTACCCTGATCACTAGTCTGATATTCTGGTTTTTACATATAAACGCCGCGTTTTGTAATTTATCACGAAAGCAATCTGTTCTTGGGTTTGCCATCTTGCGGTTTCTGGTCAAAGTTGTAAATTACCTTATCTTTTCTTTCTAGTGGTTTTAATATGGGGACAAACTTTTTTTAAACTTCTTAGAAACCTTGGGAATTATTTAGAAACGAATTTAAAGGAAAAGAAATTTGTTTATCAAATTTCAAGGTAGCGATTAACCTACTAATATTGGTTCTTTGTGAAAAGCCATTATGTACCTCTGTCTTCACCCTTATTCTATACATCTCCCACTAATAGGTGAGTTAACTTATTGAACCCTATAAATCGGCCATGCGTCGGTTTCATTTCAAATAATTCTAATAATTCGTTGAACTTCGTAACTGGGCTGGTGATAGCATCCAATAGTTGGTTTTATTGAAGGTAATATTATTCTCTACGTCATGTTCTACCTCACTTTTGTGGCGTCAGAGAGCGGAGAGCATTTTATTGAATCGATGAATCATTCGAGGGATCAGACGCTCTCACCTAGTCTACCGCCTCGTCGCGTCTCCCACCTCGCTCGCAGCTTTCCTGAAATTATCAAATCCAATTTGTATATTAAAACGTTTAATTACAATGACTGTTTGAATCCCTTGTTTGTTAACAAATAGAGCTTGAAGATTGAAGCAACTGTTCAGTTGCACCTAGGTTTTTTTTAAATGTTAATGACTACCCTAAAATCTGGACGGACTTTAGCCATTCTTATAATGAATTTCCTGTCAACCTATTAGCACATTTCCGTCCCTACAAGTAATACTTGTAAAACATGTAATTTAGTGACGTTTAGCACCTTTCCAAAAAAAATGTCCAAGACAAGACGTTGCAAACTACTTTTATCTTACCATAAACATGATTTTTTTAGTTACACAAAGATGTCATTCCTTCAGACTCTCGTGCTCTCATCTTTCCTTCTTATCATCGTGATGTTATCCATTTTTAGTGTGAGGAAAAATCCTGAATATGGCGGTAATATTAATATCATTTGTAAGTATTCGTCTATGGATAGTAAGTTTGTCTGCTTTGCTCAATTTACGATTTCCAGTTTAAAAACATTTTTTTCTGCGCATTTTCCTGATAACTTTGGGATGAATAGTCAGTAAGTATTCTTTAATCGTTCCGAGTGCTTAATTATTAATCGTATGTCAAATTCGTATAATTATTTTCTTTTAATTTTAAAATGTTCCATTTTCCAAAGAGAGTAAGATTTATAGATTTATTTTTTAAGATTTTGAGAGCCATAGGAATAAATTTTCTTAATCGGAGTGCATCATTGTTCACTCCCCCACTCCCGCGTCTCGCTTACGCGGGTTTACAACAACCAGTGAGATATCGGTTGGATTTAAGATGCTTCATGACAGATAGTTCCTTCCATCTATTTTGAAATATGGCTCCCTGATACATTCATGGAGGAAAAATATTAAGAAAAAGAAATGTGCCCGGCTTCTCTACCCACCCGATTCGTGGGAGGCATTAAGGGTTGAAAACTTGAAATGTGGGCTAATTTGGTAAGATTTTAATGACGATAAAAGATTCGTTTAGTTGCGTGGTCAAGTTTTTTTTGATTCTGCGGTCCCTTCTTCCCCAAAAAGTAAAAGCTCATCTCCTTTCTTTTTCTACTTTTACATCCATGGTTCATTTTTTAATTCGGTCAAGTCTTAGCATATTTTTAAATTCATATGTTATCTTTAAACATTGTGTTTGCATAGAGGGTAAGTAAATATTTCTCTGTTTATTTCCATAATGTATTAATTAATTCTATGTCTAGTTTGATAACATATATCTTTTTTATTTTAAAACATTGTGTTATGTTTTTATAGGACGTAAGATTTTTCTGCTTATTTCGAGTTTTTATTTGTTTTTCTATGCTTAGTTTCATAACATTTTCCGTTTCATTTTACATTTTGTTTTGCGTAGTCTGTAAGATCTTTTTATTTCGAATATTTTTTCCACAATTCAATGCTTAGTTTGATAACATTTTATCTTGAAACATTTTGTTTTGCACAGTGGGTAAGTTCGTCCTGGTTATTTATTAATTCTATGAATAATTTGAAACCATTTTCCTTGTTATTTTACTTGAAACATTTTACATAGGATGTAAGATTTTGAAATTAATTTTGATTACTTATTAATTATATGACTAGTTTGATAACATTTTCTGTTTTATTTTTTCTTTAAACATTTTGTTTTGCATAGTGGGTTAGATTTTTTTCTTTTCGAGTGCTTACTTATAAATTTTATGACAAGTTCGATAATATTTCTGTGTTATTTTATCTTTAAACATTGGTTTTGAATAGACGGTAAGATTTTTCTTTTCATTTCTGGTTTTTATTTATTAACTTAATGCCTAGATTAAAACAGTTAACGGTTTGTTTAATCTTTAGTCATTTTGTTTTGCATAGAGAGTAAGATTTTTCTATTTGTTTCTAAGTTTCTTATTTGTTAATTCTCTGCAGAGTTTAATAACATTTTCCGTTTTATTGTATCTTTAAACATTTGGTTTTGAATAGGAGGTAAGATTTTCCAATTTATTTTGATTATTTATTAATTTTATGCCTAATTTATAACATTTTTCCCTATTATTTTTTCCTTAATCATCTTACTTTGCATAGCGGGTAAGATTTTTCGGTTAATTTCGAGTTTTTATTTAATAGTTCTATGGCTGTAGTTTGATAACATTTTTTGTTTTATTTTACTTTTAAACATTTGGTTTTGCACAGAGGGTAAGATTTTTATTTTCATATCTAGATTTTATTTTTTAATTTTGTGCCTAGTTTGATATCATTTTCCAATTTATCTTATTTTAAACAATTGGTTTGCTAAGCACGTAATATTTTCTTTGCATTTCGAATCTTTATATATTAATTCCATGCCTAATTTGATAACATTTCCCGTTTAATTCCATCTTTAAACATTTTGTTTTGTATAGGGCGTAAGACTTTCCTGTTTATTTCGAATATTTATATCACCGTGCTAAGTTTGATAAAACATTCTGCTTCAATTAATCTTTAAACATTGTGTTTTGCATAGGAAGTAAGATTTTTCTGTTTATTTAGATTATTGTGTTATTAATTACATCCCTAGTATGAGAACTACTTTTTTAAAAACATTTTGTTATGCATAGTGGGTAATATTTCTCAGCGTTTTTCGATTATTTATTGTTTAATTGTACGTAGGTCAAAGAAAACATTTCTGATAAATTATTGCGTTATGATAAGGAACTGAATATGGCGTTTTGATTTTGGCACTTTGAGAAGTGAAAATTTTGTATAACGTTTAATAAGATATTAGCGGTAATTAATCTACGAAAGAGTGATTTCAAACACAACCAAAATCTCTTAAAACTGTAATTTTAATCTTGCATTCCTCTTTTGAAAACACTCTATTAATTTAAAAATGGATTTAATTTATATTTAGGGTTTATAATTTCGGTATTTAAATTGGTACCCCATATCATTATATAGAATAGCTGTTCTTATATAATTTTATGTTTCTTTTTAAGTTTCGTCAGAAGTGAGATGAGACTAGAAGTGAAGGGCTCTAGCATTGGTAATAGATCCTGGCACTAGTGATCAAATTTGAGGATTTTATGCCGCTTCCCACGCGCCTACACTACTGAGAAAAAATTGGTCGAGTCCCAAAAACAATTCCTACCCCCTTCCCCTCAACCTAAAGCGGCCGAACACGGACGCGGCTCCTTGAATCTAGTTCGGCCGTCTACCACCGCGAGCGTCTCACGTTTTGGAGGGAAAATTCAGAAACCGCTACTAGAGGGCCAACCGTTCTTGTGTTATCAAGAATATTCACTTTCGCCGAGTGAAGAATTTGGTTAGCTCAGTACTTCTGGTCTCATCTCACTTCTGGTTTCGTTACATGATAAGTGCCAACACTTGTTAATTTAAAACATTCTTTTACAGGAAGAAAGTAATTCGTATTAAACCAACACTGAACTAGGGACATTTACACGATTTCAACTCTACGGCAAAAAAACACCTTCGCAATGCTAGGTCTAATTACATAACCACACCTAACAAAAACCTTACATAATCGACATAATGCAATTTCTAATAATTTTAAAATGTTAGAAAATTTCGCAATTAAAATTATGTTTAATCCAAACAGTATATTTATTCTGTTTAAGTATTTGGTGAATTTCTGAAATAGTATACGAGTAGATAATCATACCAAACTGAGGAGTTGTACAGAAACCAGCATCAACCTCATTGATGCTTTGACAAAGGAGAAGCCACATTCAAAATCCATTAATAACAGCATGTTAAGAGCACATAAACTTATGTCAAACTTCCAGCAAAAGATTGTTAACTTATCATTCATGTCGAATTATACAGGTATTTCTGATAATATTTTGTATTTGATTTAAAGTTATATTCTAACATAATTATCTTTGATCATTAGGGAGAACATCCGATGTCGAGTTATTAGGATTGAAGCTCCAAAATACTTTCTACACACGCTTGTTTTTCATATACCCTACCCGGGGTCAAAAACAAACCCAGAACCGTATCGTACAGCTACATAACCACACCTATCAAAAGCTCTAGTCACATGATACAATCGATTATAGAATAGAATAAAGATGAATAATTTTTTTCTAGATAGTTCAAGGATTCTAGCCTGTACGCGAAAAACCTACGGTTACTTTTGCGAAAATTTACGATAACAGCACAAATAAATTGTATTTATGCACGAGTTTTTTATTGAGAGTTAGTAATGTAATCGTGAATTTATTCGTAAACGTTAATCTCCTTTCAGTTTTTCAGCACAGTGGCATATACCCTCTAACATCTTCTAGTCGGTATCTTCCCATTGCGCAGAATTCCATTAGACCGAATCCCGCCAATGTTTTTAATGAATTTAGCCCAACGGTGAGTTTGGTATTTACAATTCAAACGACGCTATTTGTCGAATTAAGCGACCTCAAAAATGCTATATAGTTTAATTTCTATTAATGTCGTTTTTAAATGAAAGCTTTTTAAATACATTTTTACTGCCTCGGAAACGCCAATATTTGGTTAAGTTAGGTTAGTAATATTTTAAAAATCACTTAACAATGCTACGTCTTTTTCAAAATATTGATGTTAAGTTAGGTTTAGTTAGGAGACCAAACTGTCGAGAATTTAGCGCGTTTGGTTTCGATGATTAACTGGGAGAGCTAATTAGTGGCCTGTGAGATAGGACGGACTGAAAACATCCTATCTAAGCGATTCGTTGTTACGCATAATTTATTTTACTAATTGTTGGGATTGAATTGAGAGTCGACACGAATTTTAAACTTAAAGAAATAAAACTGTTTAATACTTGAAAATAGTATTTCCGTTACAAAAAATTGATTAAGTTTCGAGGCGGTATAAAAAGACGCTGGGGAGAGAAAGGTGTTTCTCCTTGGCGTTCTTAAAAGCAACTGATGTTTTTCAATAAAACGTACAAGAAAAAAATCTTAACAACTGGCTTCTCTATAGTGGTTCCATGAGTCACGGGTTTTTCTGGGGTCCCGAAAATCTACCCGTAGCTGGAAAGCCTATTTACTCCTTGCCTGTATCTAGCTTGAAGACCACCAGTAAGAAAATTTCGTAAAGGTAGCTAAAGGAGCGTTAGTGACGTGGCAGGTATAGACAACCAGTACGAAAATCTAGTAAAGGTAGCTAAAGGGGCGTTAATGACGTGGCAGGTCTTTCTATAGGCTTTCAACGGAGGGAATACGAAAATAACCCAACGTGACAAAAACAACTCTTTCGAACAGATAGAGAAGCGAACTTGTTTTACAAATATTAAGAAATAAAAATGCACAAACAAAAAAATGACATTTCAATAAATTAAATTTTAACTCAAATTAATTAAAGTAAGATATATATGCCTATTGTCGCTTGGGCACAATATAAAATTCAACAGCCTCCCCCCTTGAACATGATTTGTTCAAGAAGTAATTGCCGATTCTAAAAGATAGACTAACTGAATGGGTCGGCGAAGTCGCGTGCCGTTTGATAGTCGTAGCATACACGATCTGGTTTGCCCATCTCGACCTTTGAAGGTATCTTCGACGACAGCTGTTTTCCAACATAATCGGGGCATTCGTGGTTCTTCTATAAGAACTACATCATTTTCTTCGATAGGCTTAGTTGGGGTGCATTTCGTTCGGTGGTGGGCGGATCTCAATTCCAAGAGATAATCCGTCTTCCACCTTTGCCAAAATCTTTCGTTAATTTGTTGCCTATATTTCCAACGCTTGGCTAATTCCGCTTGATTAGCTTGTTGACCTTCGTTCCTCTTATAGCTTCGAGATGGTAGTGCGGTGAGTCTGGCACCAATCAGGAAATGAGATGGACTTAAAGGAACGGGTTCGCCAGCGTCCTGATAGACGAAAGAGATCGGCCTTGAATTAATAGCAGCCTCTGCCTCTGTTAGAGTGGTTTCGAGCTCTTCATATGACAATCTTGCTTGACCCAGAGTTTTACGGAGGGCGTTTTTCGTTGAGCGCACCAGGCGTTCCCAAAATCCGCCCCGCCAGGCGGCTCTGTCGGCTATGTACTGCCAGGATATTTTAAGTTCCCCGAAGTAGTGGGTGACTTCCGAATTTAAGAGACATTTCAACAATTGTTTTAAGTCTCCTTCCGCCTTCTTGAATGTCTTGGCATTGTCAGAGAAGATTTTTTGAACCATACCTCGACGAGCTATAAATCGTCTATTAGCGTTTCGTTATCGTTGCTTATCGTTAGTAAATAATACGTTCATGTTTGTAATAAAAAAAGAGGTTTAAGTTTAATAGTTACGATACAAATGAATTTACATGACGAGGCTTAAGTTACATTACGTTGTGATCAGACTCGTATCTACAACGAGAGTGCGTTATCGATTTATCCCTTTCCTCTCCTCGTGGATGGGGAAAGGGGGGGGGGTGAAAAAAAGAATTATGTTCCTTATGGCGACAGTGTCGCCATCTATCATAGCTTTATCAAATATCATAGCTAACATTCGACCAATCCTGACTAATTAAATCCCCAGATTTACACATACAAAAAAAAAATAATACTAGGAACGGTTACATTGGAATTAGTTTGTACTTAGTGCCTATAATAGTCCTTGAGGTAAGTCGGTGGCTTCCGAACTCGAGGGACGCATTTTGGCGGCTGACCGTCATCAGGATCATGTTCGTTAGTGGAGCCTGGTTCGGTGGGATCGTTTTCTTCGATGGATACCGTGTCCACTGTGTCCGTTTGATCGTCTTTAGGGTTGGCGATGAACTGGTGGTCAGCTGCATCTTTCTGAGTGTCGTCTATCTCATCTTGGTCGTGGAACAGGAACCTTTTCAGTTTATCTACCGGAGCTGTGTTCCGGTAGAACTTTTGAGATCGTTGGTTTTCCGGTAAGTCTTCAATTAGATACCTATCGTAATTTAAACGTTTGGTGACTATGTACGGGCCACGATACTTAGCAGCTGTTTTCAACGATAGTCCAGTTGCTTGTGGGGGTCTCTCGACCACCACCAAATCGCCTGGTTGGTAAGTCTCTGCTTTAGCCCGTTTCATATTGTAGCGTTGGCGTTGCTTTTCCTGATCAATGCGAATTGTTTGAATCGCATCGTCTCTACGTTTGAGAGTCGTTTCGTCGAAGTCGATCGTTTCTTCTAACGTGTCTTGAATCAAATCTGAGGTTGGGTTTCGTGATTTGAAGTTAAAGAGAAGAGCGAAGGGGGTGCTTTTCGTGGCATTGTGGTACGTGTTATTAATCCCCCATTGAATCTCGTACAAATGGGTATCCCAATCGCGCTCATCTTCTCTAATGCACATGCTGGCTATAGCAGGAGTTAACTGCCTATTAACTCGCTCTATCTGGCCGTTTCCACGTGGCGTTGCTGTCGCGTTTACGATGTGTTTGACGTTCGACTTTTTACAAAGGTCTTTGATCGCCCGACCTGTGTACGAAGTACCCTGATCTGTAATCAATCTCGTTGGAGCACCAAATAATCCGATAATGTCTTCAAAAAAACGTGTGGTGGCTCTCATGCCGGTATCTGGAACGGCTCGTAGGATAGTGTACTTCGTAAACCCATCGATAGCTGCAATGACGTACGTGTTTCCTTTGGTGCTACGCACGAACGGACCTAGGTGATCCATATGAAGGGTATGTAGTGGCGTTCCGACTTTGTCTATGGGGTGTAACATCCCTGGTTGCCTTCCAGCTGGTCGTTTATGGAAGAGGCATTCTAGACACGATGAAACGTAACGGCGGACGTACCGTCTTAGTCGAGGAAACCAATATGATTCCGCTACTTTCTTACACGTTTTGTCTATGCCTACTTGACGTATGTCATCATGGCAGTTCTTGACGATTCTCCATCGAGCTGCATCTGGTACGACCCAAAGTAGAATCGGCACTTCGTTTTCGTTGACAATCATTTTTCGATATATTCGTCCGTTTATTAAGCTGTAATCTTCGATGAGACGAGTGTCTTCCTTCGTACGTTTCCCTGTCTTCAATAGTTGTTCCTTGATATAACGTAATTTTGGGTCGCTAAACTGGGCTGCCGTTAGCCAATCTTCCGTTTGAACTTCGGTGTGCATGACGCACAGGCCTTTTGCTATTTGCATTTCCTCGGCGTCCTCAAAGGGTGCTCTACTTAAAGCGTCAGCGTGAGCCATCCTTATTCCCGGTCGATGCATTACTTCGAAGTCAAACTCGTGGATCCTCAGCCACCAACGACCAATTCGTGGGACTAAATGCTTCTTTGACAGCGTTGCTCGAACTGAGCTGCAATCCGTAACAACGGTGAATTTCAGCCCGATTAAGAAGACTCTGAACTTTTCTAATCCCCATATAACCGCGAGAGTTTCCAGTTCGCTGGAGTGGTAACGTGACTCTTCGCGGGTGGTTTTTCTACTAGCATAATAAACGGGGTGGAATAACGTGTCTTCAGCGTCTTCTTTTTGCATGAGTATAGCACTGAGTCCAATTTGGCTGGCGTCAGTGTGAACTTCGGTGATAGCGTGTGGACTATAAAGGGCTAACACTGGTCGGTCAGTTAACCGTTTCTTCAGGCAGGCGAAGGACGCTTCCTGTTCATTCGTCCAAGTCCACTCGACATCGTTTCGTATGAGTCGTGATAGAGGTTCGGCTTGAACTGCGAACCCCTTAATGAATCGTCTAAAATAACTTGAGAGTCCCAAAAATCGTCGGACTTCATGTACGTTTCGCGGTTGTGGAAAGTCTCGAACGCATTGAATTTTCCGTTCTCCAGGTCTAATTCCTTTCTCGCTGATGTCGAACCCGAGGTACTCGATGTTGGTTCGCAGGAAGTAACATTTTTTTTAAATTCAACGTGAGTTTGGCGCGTCGGAAAACTTTCAATACCTCTTTGAGGTGCTCTAAGCCTTGGCCTTCGTCGATCGAGGGAATTAGCACATCATCTAAGTACGTAAGTGCTATAGCGTATCTAAGTGGTCCGAGCACAGCATTCATCATCCGTTGGAAGACTGCCGGACCGTTGCTCAATCCAAACGGGAGACGTAAAAACTGATAATGTCCGTCTGGTGTACAGAATGCGGTTTTCGGTTGCGATTCCTCAGCTACCGGAATCTGGTAGTAACCGGACATTAAATCTAGACTCGTAAAATATTTGTTACCACGTAAACGTTCTAGCTGGTCGTCAATTAACGGCAAGGGAAAAGCATCCTTTTTCGTAATTCGATTTAGTGCTCGAAAGTCCACGCAAAGGCGTTCGTCGCCCGTTTTTTTCTTGATAATCAAAATTGGACTTGAATACGGAGACGTTGATTCCGTGATTATTCCAGCAGCTAGCAATTCGGAAATTTTTGTGCGTACCTTTTCTCGCTCGCTGTAAGACAGATGGTACGGTCGATACGTGACTGGCGTTGTTGTGGTTAATTCGATGTCCATTAGCGCTTGATCCGTTTTACCAAGTTCCGTTAACTTATCGGCGAAGCAGTCGCGATATTCGTTTAAGGTATTGCATATCCGCTTTTTCGTTTCCGGAGATGCATTCGGATCGACGTTGATTTCGTTGATGGTGAAGAGCCTCAATTCGTTTCGTTCTATGCTCAGCACATTGGCGTTTTCATTCTCGACGGCGGCTTGGCGAGGTGTCGCTCTTGCCAGATTTTGACCTTTGGCTATGGTCAACTCCGTACCTGAGACATTCATAACTGGCATAGTCGTGTGGCCCTCTTCGATTTGATACACCCCTTTTGGGATGCAGTACTCTGTATTCTCGAACGCTCGAAACTGGCCCTCTACAAAGACATCTTGCTTGTCGATGCTTAGGTCGTCTGTCATCAAATCGATATATCCTACGAATTTAGGAGGGATTACCGTCGCTGCTTTCACCCATAAATTAATAGGTTGCGGTGGGAGGTTAGGAATCTGGATTTTTAACAGTTGGTCGTCTTCTTCCGCGGTCGCATGTTCTTCTTGGAATAGCCTTAACGTGTTTTGGCGTTTTACTACGGTCACGTTCGGAAGTTCGGTGAGCGGTTGTCCGATGAGTAAAGATATCGTTTGGAACTCATCTGGAACCACGAACAGTTCTACGTTGGCCTTCACTTGGTCTACTTCGATCGTAGCTGTGGTTACTCCTTTTGGCTTCGTTGTACCTTCGCCGTAACCACTGATTACGCAAGTGTCGTTGACTGGTTCGTAGGTTAACGAAATTTGTGCGGCATCGCTTTCCCTAATGAGTACGCATTTGCTACCTTGGTCAATGTAGGACTTGACTGGTTGCCCATTAACGATAGCATTCTTGAAAAACTTTTCGTTTGTGTCGGTAGCAGAAGTTTCGTTGGGGCCGGTAGTAGGAGCCGTTGTATCGTCGCATACGGTGACTGCCACTGTTTTAACCGTCGTAGTGTCAGGCGTGCTCGGGGGTTTCTTTTCGATTCGGCAATCTTTTGCGACATGTCCTGGTCGACCGCATCTTTCACATCTAGCTCTTCGCTGAGGTTGGAGACAGTCTTTGGACACATGTCCATAATTACTACAGTTGAAACATAGTGTTTCACCTTTATCGTTATAACGTGGCTTGAATGGTCTCCTTTCGGAACTTCTTGCATTCTCTTTATTTTCGTTTCGTGTTGGCTGGTCAATGCCATGATTTGCAGCGTGTCGTGGGCGATAGTGATGAGGTCGCTTTTTAACTTCTTCCGAATCCGCTAACTCTAACCTCATTTCGAGCTGCTTCATGCATTGTAATAACTCCGGAGGACTGGCGAACTCTCGGACGCTGAGTGCCGTAATCAAAGATTGATCCTTTAGACCCGTGATCAAGTATTCAATCATTGCCTCTTCGGTTAACCCGCATAAACGTGCTTTCGCAATTTTCTCATGATAATAGCGTTCTAGCGTTTCACCTGGTTTTCTTACTCTTTGCTCCATTTCGCGGTGCAGTTTCTGAGTGTTTTTCGCCGATGGGAACCACTTCTTTATCAAAGCGGTCCAGTCGTCCCAAGTGTAGACGTTTGACTCTAACCCTTCAAACCATATTTTCGCTGATCCCTTTAGGCGTGGTAGGGCATAGTAGACTGTTACGCGGTCAGACCATCCATACATTGCTGCCATATCGTTCACCTTTTTTATCCACATCTCTGACGTTTGATGTGGAGAGTGATCAGGATCGAAATCAGGTAAGGTTTTGCCTACATCTCCCCATTGATGATAAGCGACGTTTGTAGGAGGTTGTGGTGGGGCTACGTTTCCTCCTTGCCCTTGGTTCGGTCCGTTATTAACGTTGGCTTGTTGCATAGCTGCCATCGTAGCCGCTACAGCGCTGCTTACTGCGTTCTTTATCGCCTCTTCAAACGCTCCAAGAGAGATAAAATTCGGTGTCTCGTTTGTCCCATGCACTTCTAGAAGTCCTTCGTTCTGATCTCTAGCTTCCTCGTATTGGTCATCAAATGCATCGGCCATCGTGGGAAACTTTGGTTCGTTGTTTCTTTGTTTCGGCATCGTTGTTTAATCTTGATTAAAGGTTCGTTGGATAATCTCGATTAAGAGTTCGTTGGATAATCTCGATTAAAAGTTCGTTGGTTAATCTCGATTAAAATTTCGTTGTATAATCTCGATTAAAATTTCGTTGATAATCTCGATTAATAGTTCTTTGGATATTTATTGGAACATTATTGACTTCAGCTTGCCCGTTTTCGTAGTTTTCATTGTCCCGTTGAGTTATCGTTCTCGGACTTGAAAAAGCAAATATGGCGTCGCCTCGTTGTCCGTTGTTGTCCAAAAAAAAATATCGGCGGCGTGTCTCTAAGTCGTCATTAGATACTCGTTCTGATCCCACTTCTGAGATATTAGCGTTTCGTTATCGTTGCTTATCGTTAGTAAATAATACGTTCATGTTTGTAATAAAAAAAGAGGTTTAAGTTTAATAGTTACGATACAAATGAATTTACATGACGAGGCTTAAGTTACATTACGTTGTGATCAGACTCGTATCTACAACGAGAGTGCGTTATCGATTTATCCCTTTCCTCTCCTCGTGGATGGGGAAAGGGGGGGGTGAAAAAAAAAGAGTTATGTTCCTTATGGCGACAGTGTCGCCATCTATCATAGCTTTATCAAATATCATAGCTAACACGTCGAAAAGCAAGTAGGAAACTTCCTGACGTAAGGTCACTGACAAGCTCCAAGTGAATACTGCGAGTTGTAGCGCAGGTAAAAAGGGCTATGTAGCACTTGGCTCCGGTTTTGCTGTATAATGGTCCTGCGAAATCGAGTCCAGTGACTGCAAATGGTGGCGCTGGGGTAGCACGGGCGTTAGGAAGAGGTGCCATGATTGTGGCTGATGGCTTCGCGAGGAATTTACGACAAGTGCAGCATTGATTAATAACGCGTTTTACTAATTGGCGGCCCTTGACTATCCAAAATGCTTCTCTGGTCTGTACCAATGTTTCATTAACCCCTCCGTGCATGATTTTCGTATGGTTAAAATGAGCGACAAGTTCTGAGAAGCGATGTGACGAAGACAAGATCCATGGGTGCTTCTCCTGATAAGTTAGGTCAGCGTGGTTTAGTCGACCGCCCACGCAGAGTAGACCATTATTGTCCAATTTTGGATGTAAGGTCGCGATCCTTGAGTTGGCAGAAATTTTGTCGCCTTGGCTCAGTTTGCTAGTTTCTTCTGGAAAGCTATCTCGTTGTGAGCGACGAATCCAATAAATTTCAGCATTACTCATTTCATCCGCTGTCAAATAACCCGAAATTCGTTTGTTCATGCTTTTGCAATTGTGGATAAATCGGAGGACCCAAGCGCTGATTCTATACAACCTTGTCAAGGAGCTGAATTTTGTGATGTCCAAAATGGCTTCCTCCGACCTTTGATATACCGTGAGTGCTTGTGTAATTGAGGTATTGTAGGCAGCTCTTAATTCTTAGGATTCTTTTTTGGAGAGTTCTCGTGATTGGCCTTGAGGTGAACTTAATTGATCTTGACAAAGCCAAGATGGTCCATGCCACCAAAGGGAATTTGATTCGAGGTCATTGATGGTGCGTCCGCGAGTTGGCATGTCGGCGGGGTTATGTTTGCTTCGGCAGTGGAACCACGTTTGTGCATCACTTTTCGATTGAATTTCGCGTACCCGATTTGATACGAATGGCTTCCATTGAAGGGAGGAGCTTCGAATCCACTGTAGGGCAATTAGCGAATCGGTCCAAAAGAAAACTCTCATTGGAGGTTTTGACATGGACTTGAGTATGGCGTCAGCGAGTCGGACCCCAAGGAGTGCTCCTGCTAGCTCGAGGCGTGGTAAAGTTAGTCTCTTGAGCGGTGCCAACCTTGCCTTGGACGCCACCAGAGACGCTCGTATTTTGTTATCGCTAGTCCTATAGCGCAAATAAGACACTGCTGCATAAGCCTTTTCACTAGCGTCAACAAATGTGTGAAGTTCCGCTTTGACTGAGTCACTGTCGTCTAAACCACAGTAATAGTAGCGCGGTGTCTCTATGTTCTTCATTTCCGCCAATTCAGTACACCAAGAATCAAACTGAGAAGCCATGTCTTGTGGAAGGGGCTCATCCCATTCCAACCCCTTTTCCCATAGTGCTTGAAAAATAAATTTGGCTCGTATGGTATATGGGGTGACCAATTCTAAAGGGTCAAAGATTCTTGCGACGGCTTTGAGGACCCATCTTTTAGTGCCTTTTCGGTTCAGCAAGAATTTTATTAGGGCATCCACCTCATAGAGGAAAGTGTCTTGCTCCGTGTTCCACAGAACACCTAAAACCTTGACCAGATTCGATGTTGGAAGGGCTTCGGTGTTATCCAATAGTTCTTGCAGTTCTAAGGAATTGGTTCGCCATTTTCTTAGCTTCATTCCCGCGTCCTTCAGGATTTCGGTTGACCGCGTGGCGATTTTAAATGCTACGGACGTTGAACTTGCGCTAGCCGTTAAGTCATCGACGTAGAGGCTTTTGTCGATTAATTCGCAAATATCCGGTTCGGTGGCTTCATAAGACTTGAGGTGATAACGAATTGTGGCTGCCAAGATGTATGGGCTACTCGTTATTCCAAAAGCCACTCGTGTCATCCGATAAATTTTGAACCCTTCATCTGATTTGTTGATATCCACCCATAGAAATCTGAGTGCGTCCCTGTCCTTCTCCGATATTGAAATCTGGAGAAACGCCTTTTCAATGTCACCTATGAAGGCTACTGATTTTCTCTGAACCGTATTAAGACCTCAAGTAGTTCTGGGTTCAGATTCATTCCGGTCTCCAAGCAGTCATTGAGGGAGGGTCTTCCTTCCGCGTGTGACGAACCATCTTGAACTATTCGTAATTTAGTGGTTTCGCTTTCTCTTTTGACGCCGTCATGAGGAAGATAATAAATCGGATGTCCCTCAGTGTCAGGGGCCTCTTCGATAATACCCAACTGAAGTTGCTCTTGGATGATATCGTCATATTGTTTGAAAAGCTCGGGATCAGATCTCAGTTTTCTAATTAAGCCTTCAGTTCTTTTAGCCGCTACGCGATAGTTTTCACCGAGTTGGTCTCGGTTGGGTTTCCAGGGGAAAGTAACTTCGTATCTTCCCCTTTGAAAGGAAATTGTTTTCTCGAATTGTTCTAAGGACTGAACTCTATCTTCTAATTCGTTTTGATTATCCAAGATTCCTATGGAATCTAGCTCCCAGAAAGCTCTTAATTGATCAGACAAGCTTTGTTCTTCGCAAATGGCTGTCATGACCGTAACGGTGTTGATGCTGGCTTGAGAATATTCCATACTTGCGGAGCCATGTGCCACCCATCCAAATACCGTTTCGAGGAGGACGAGCTACATCCTATCTAAGCGATTCGTTGTTACGCATAATTTATTTTACTAATTGTTGGGATTGAATTGAGAGTCGACACGAATTTTAAACTTAAAGAAATAAAACTGTTTAATACTTGAAAATAGTATTTCCGTTACAAAAAATTGATTAAGTTTCGAGGCGGTATAAAAAGACGCTGGGGAGAGAAAGGTGTTTCTCCTTGGCGTTCTTAAAAGCAACTGATGTTTTTCAATAAAACGTACAAGAAAAAAATCTTAACAACTGGCTTCTCTATAGTGGTTCCATGAGTCACGGGTTTTTCTGGGGTCCCGAAAATCTACCCGTAGCTGGAAAGCCTATTTACTCCTTGCCTGTATCTAGCTTTGTTGGGGTTCGACTAGGCTTTGAATGAATTAACTACTGGGTCGTCGGTACGAACTGTTATCTTTATTGTTTGACACCGTGATACATGTTACTGTGGCTGCCAGGATAATGACACGTTTTTAATACAGAGGATAGATTATATATGTTACTTAGTCTATAAAAAATAGGTGTGAGTTTAGATAAAAACCAACTAAAAAACTAATGTACATTTTTATACTCTACATCACTTCACACTTTTTTTTTATGCGTCGTAAAGTTGTCGTGGTTGTCTCGCGCGTTGAGATCTTCGTGGGCCTTCGTTTGCGACCTGTGTCTCCTGTGGTTTGATGATTGTTGAGCCGCTCGTGGTCTTGCGTTATCGTAGGGCGAAAGAAGGTTGCATCGTAAGATTGTCGAAGCTTGGGTGGTTGGATTCGTGTGGTCTAGCATCGCTAGAAGATGGCATGTGGGTCGTTACGCGTAGCTGGTTCCTATGTCGACGGATGATGCCCGTGCTGATTTTGACTGAATATATGACGTGGCCAAGTCTTTCCGTGATTGTGCCATGTAGCCACTGCGGGCCTCTGCCAAAGTTGCGGGCGTATACGTGTTGTCCGGGCATCATGGTTACCATGGTCTGATTATGATTGCTGTTTGTAATGCTTGCTCTGGCGACTTTTGGATTGAACACGTCCAACTTGGTCATGATCGGTCTTTTGAACATCTCTTCCGCTGGTGACAGGTGACCATCTATCGGTGTACGTCTGTAGTTCAGCAAAAATCGCGATACCCGTACTTCTAACGAGTCCTTGGGATGGTGTTGCAGACTACTGCTGAGCAGATTCAGTTCGGAACATGACTCTCCGGAGAGTTTCTTTAACGTGGTCTTCATTGTTCTGACGCATCTTTCGGCCTGACCGTTGGATGGTGGATGGTATGGTGCCGTGGTCATATGTGTGATCCCATTGTTCGTTGTGAAGGTCTTAAATTCATCGCTTGTGAACCAGCGTCGACATTATTCCGAAGCGTCCGAAGGCACTGTATGACGGTTGCGGAGGACGTGGAGCTTTGGAATGCGCGTCGACAGTGATGAGTAGGTAACGGTTTTCAATTGGCCCAGCGAAATCCACGTGTACTCTTTGCCATGGCGCCGTGGCTTCCGGCCATGGTGAGAATTGTTTGCGTGGCATAGGTGCGTTAATCCTGCATGTTTTGCAGCTGTCTGATAGCTTCTGTAGATCCTGGTCGATGGCAGGCCACCATACTTTGGCCCGTGCCAGCTCCTTCATTGCCCGTACACCTTGGTGTGTGCTGTGCAGTTCGTTCATGACCTTCTTTCGCAGTGCGGCGGGCACGATGACTTTGTTACCGATGAAAAGAATGCCTTTGGCGGTGGATATCTCCGTAGACCGCCGGAAATATCTGCTTATGTCCTCGTTGTTCTTGCCATTCTTGGGCCAACTCTTGATTGTGTGTCCCATAACCTTTGCCAGGATCTGGTCGGTTTTAGAGCCTTAAGCCAGTTTCTGAATTGTGACGGGCGCGTTCTCTGCGTCTCTGGTTAGTAGCACCAGTTCGGTAGGTAGCGGTGGTTCAATGTCCATCGTCTGCAGTGGAAGTCGGCTGAGAGCGTCGGCGTTGCTGTTCAGACTGCCTTTCTTGTACACGATTCGGTAGTCGTACGCCGACAGCATCAGTGCCCATCTTTGCAGGCGAGCAGCAGCCATCTGCGGGATCGGCTTGTTTTCGGAGAAGATTGTGACCAACGGTTTGTGATCGGTGACCAGGACGAACTGCTTTCCTAGCAAATAGTCCCGGAACCGCGTAACGCCAAAGATGATGGATAGCGCCTCCCTCTCTATCTGGGGATAGTTTTTCTCTGCCGACGATAAGGTACGGGATGCGAACGCTATGGGTTGTTCGATGGAGTCGATGTTGTGTGATATGACGGCGCCAACTCCGACAGGTGATGCGTCACAAGCCAGGATGATCTCTTTGCTGGGGTCAAATAAGGTGAGTAAATTGGTTGATTGTAGCGCTTTCTTGGCCGCTTCGAACGACTCTTGGTGGATCTTCGACCATGTCCATTGTGTTGATTTATTGAGTAGACCGTAGAGATGCGATAGCATAGTGGAGGCATTCGGAATGAATCGGGCATAATAATTTATTAATCCCAAAAACGAGCGAAGTTCATCAGCATTCTTGGGTGGCGGTGCATTCTTTATGGCGGCCAACTTTTCTAGCTGCGGATGTAATCCGTTTTCGTCTAAGCGATAACCCAAGAAGTTGATGGATTTCTTTAAGAACTCGCACTTGTCCTGGTTCAGCTTGACGCCTGCGCGCTCTAATGTCTGGAAGATTTTGGCCAGTTTGTCCAACAGGTCGTTTTCGTCTGTCCCGCCTACCACTGTGTCGTCTTGGAATGGATGCGTGCTCGGGTGATCTTGTAACAGTACTTCCATATACCTCTGAAATATTGCCGACGCTGATGCTATACCAAAAAGCAGACGGTTATAGCGATATAGACCTTTGGTTGTGTTGATGATGACAAAATTTCGTGATATTTCATCGAGTTCCAGCTGATTATATGCATTGCGCACATCTAAACGGGCGAACACTTTGGAACCGGCGAGTTTGGCAAAAATGTCGTCGACGCGTGGCAATGGATAGCGTTCGATGTCGATAATCTTGTTGGTGGTGACTTTGAAATCGCCACAGATGCGAACATCTTCGTTCCTCTTCATGATCGGCACGATGGGTGTGGCAAATTCCGCATGTGCGACAGGGCTAATGATACCTTCCGATTCAAGACGTCTGATCTCTTTTTCAATTTTGTCTTTCATGTGGTAAGGGACCGATCGTGCCTTGTAGAATCGAGGCGTTGGGGCGTTGTCGCTAATGTGCAATTTGACTTGCACGTTTTTAATGCATCCCATTCCTGGTGAGAAGAGTTCTTTGTGTTTGATAAGCAGGTCGGTGAGAACTTTTTGCGTGTTGTTGACCAGATTAACGTACTCTCCCGGTTTCGGTAGTATATTGAATGCAGAGTATATCCAGTTCCTGCCCAGCAGATTTGGACGGTGACCTCCGTCAACGACTAGGGGTAATCGCAATGTTTTTCCTCGGAACGTGACGTTGACGTTGGTTTGGCCCTTGATGTCTAGAAGATGTCCCGTGTACCCGGCCAGATTATCCGGACCGGGCTCGAGCTGTGGGGCGCCGTGCAGTTGATTATAGGTGTTTGTAGAGACGATGGTGTACCCGGATCCTGTGTCCACATGAAAGTGACTGGCACGCTGTTTACGATTGAAGTGTTTGGTCAGGATGGCGATGAGGTCCGTGTACTGTTTCTCGTGAGGCTTCGCCGGCGCCACGATGGAGCGCAAAGCGTATACGTTGTGGTCCCGATGACTGTTAGGAGGACGGCGCGTTTCTGTTCTTGAATAAGGCGTCGGCTCCGGCGGTGGCTGACGCAGGAGTTGTTGGGCGTTCCTTCACGCCATTGGCGAGAAAAAATTGGTCAAGGCGCTCAGCGTATATGGTCCAGTGGTCCGAATGTTCATTGAACGGTGGGAATTGGCCGAAGGATGTGTTGATGGCGGCCATGAGTGCTGGTTATGCCCGCGCGAGTTCGAATCTCGCCTCCGTCGCCAATGTTGGGGTTCGACTAGGCTTTGAATGAATTAACTACTGGGTCGTCGGTACGAACTGTTATCTTTATTGTTTGACACCGTGATACATGTTACTCTGGCTGCCAGGATAATGACACGTTTTTAATACAGAGGATAGATTATATATGTTACTTAGTCTATAAAAAATAGGTGTGAGTTTAGATAAAAACCAACTAAAAAACTAATGTACATTTTTATACTCTACATCACTTCACACTTTTTTTTTATGCGTCGTAAAGTTGTCGTGGTTGTCTCGCGCGTTGAGATCTTCGTGGGCCTTCGTTTGCGACCTGTGTCTCCTGTGGTTTGATGATTGTTGAGCCGCTCGTGGTCTTGCGTTGTCGTAGGGCGAAAGAAGGTTGCATCGTAAGATTGTCGAACCTTGGGTGGTTGGATTCGTGTGGTCTAGCATCGCCAGTAAGAAAATTTCGTAAAGGTAGCTAAAGGAGCGTTAGTGACGTGGCAGGTATAGACCACCAGTACGAAAATCTAGTAAAGGTAGCTAAAGGGGCGTTAATGACGTGGCAGGTCTTTCTGTAGGCTTTCAACGGAGGGAATACGAAAATAACCAAACGTGATAAAAACAACTCTTTCGAACAGATAGAGAAGCGAACTTGTTTTAAAAATTTTAAGAAATAAAAATGCACAAACAAAAAAAATTACATTTCAATAAATCAAATTTTAACTGAAATTAATTAAAGTAAGATATATATGCCTATTGTCGCTTGGGCACAATATAAAATTCAACAGTCTCTTCCTCTTTGAAGCTGTTATACACTTCAAGTATATTAAAAGGGCTGGCTTAAAGTATTTTCATGATGAATATAACATAAAAAATAAAATAAATATTAGCAACTGGTTTTATTATGTCATAATTTGCTGATTTATTACTATTTTGTTCTTACAATCCTTAGTTTTAAAATAATAATTTAGAGAACGTCTGGATCTAGTGTTCATTTTACGTAGGTCTTAAATTGTTACCTCTCCGAGTGACGTATGTCACGGAGAGGTTCTAATTTCGACGTGTCTGTCTGCGTGTGTCTGTTTGTCCGTGTAGCTGTCTGTCTGTCGTTACATCCCAGCGTTCGCAGCCGACAAATTGGAGCAAATGTGATCTTAATTTCCGGCCCGCATTTACAGTTCCCGGAAATTTGGAAAATTGTATTCCACTTACAATAGATATTACTCCATCGAATGTCTAACATTATTATCCTCTGTTCGTTTTTCCATCCCACATGGACATCAGTCTGTACTTACTGGGTTCTAAACACCACCATCTTCTAGTCTTTCTAGGAATTACTTCAATGGATGAAAGTTCTTATGTAATGTGAAATATTTTATGACATGAAATAAAATTTAACATGCCCTTAATTTTTTTAAATATTATTCTAGAGGGCCAGTAGGCCCTTGTAGATATGACTTGACACCCTTCCGTGATGTTATAAAACTTGCCTTTGAGTATACTAAAAATTTTTCGTCTACGTAGCGTTCTTAACTAATTTTAAAAAACAATTTTCCTAAATATATCGATATAAATTTTCAAAAAGTTTTGAATTCAAATTAATGATATGTAATTAACCTAATGAATCTTTTGGGATATGTTCTCATCCTGGAAAGATAAATAATCGGTAAAGATAAACTCTTGTCCGTAAGAGAAGATTTGAAAATAGAAAAAACAATTGCTACAGATCTTAAAGTTTTTCTCTAAACCAAACAGCAACGAATTAACAGAATAGTAATTGTGAATTGATTTCATATCCACAGACATCGCAGGGCCGTCGAGAAACTTTGCGGGCCCCGGGAAAGGTTATGGGTCGGGCCCCTAGAAAAATTCAGAAACTCATTGGGAGGCAAACCACGGTAACTGAAATTTACGATTTTCTCCGGTAAGTAACAAAAATGATAACTACCGGAGTAATTTACCACAGAATTCTTAGTTCTTTGGCCTAGAATATCGTCTAGAAGTTAATGTTTTAAATCGTCTTACACATAAAAATTTTGCTCTATCCAAGCATGCGTTCTTATTTGAAAAAGGAAATAAAAATGCTGTGAAAAGTTCATGTATTTTTTTTATTTAGCTTAAAAACTATCAATAAAATATATTTTTGAATGATAATTTACGCTGTAAACCCTAATCCTGGTGCACAGCAGTGGGTTTGCAAAATTAAGCACTCCGTGCACTCGCCAAAAGCATTACAAACATTCTTTTCTCGTAGCAACTAAGGTACTTTAAAGCCCGGGTATCTTCGTTTTGGACTTTTGGTTAAAGTTAAAATTCTAGTACTTACTGCAGGGTTGGCAAAAATCCGGATTTTTCTTGAAAAAGCCACTGGTATGGTTTTTTGCTGGTTTAAACCGGATTTTATTGGATTTATCCGGCTTTTTTAAACTACTCTCTAGTGCTTAATTTTAGCACTTCTTTTTACATTTCGTGCGCTAGTTGTCTTCTGCTGGGCCGTCTGATTGAGAATCATTTCCCTTAGAGATGAGTAGGGCCCCTAATTTAATCGGGATTTTTCAATGCAACCCGACCCATATCGGGTCGAAAAATCCTAGGTCGGGTTGGGTTAGAAAATTACTTAAAACGTTTTGCTGGTCGGGTCGGATAGGGTTATCATACCATCAACCCAGGTAGACATTTTTATATCTTCAATAGGGAAGGGTCGGGCCCGGGTAGACATTTTTATTATCTTCAATAGGGCAGAAACGGGCCCGGGTAGACATTTTTATTATCTTCAATAGGGCAGAGTCGGGCCCGGGTAGACATTTTTATTATCTTCAATAGGGCAGGGTCGGGCCCTGGTATGCTTTTTTGTGATCTTCAATAGGGCAGGGTCTGATAAAGATTTTTCTAAATGCGCGGTCCGACCCAACAATTTAGCGTTGCGAAAAGTTCAACTCAGTCTCATGATTTTTGGGTGGGGCAGTGGGAGGAGGGCGCGTCAAACTAACCCACAATATATGGGAATCGACCATTTCGATGAAGTAAAGAGGTAAAGACATGTGTGTCAAACTTTTCCTTCCATCTCACTTTATGGTGCCTGCACTGTACTCTATTATCATATTTTTTGAAAAATCCACTGGATTTTTCAACGTGGTTTAAACCGGTTTAATCCAGGTGGATAAAACCGGACTGGTTACCAGCGTGCCAACCCTGACTTACTGGGTACCTCTATCGCTAAATTACAAGTTTGTACCTATTATATTTGTACCTATTATACTTACGAAAGTCAAATTTTCACTATTTCACTCATGAAAATTCTAAGGTACTTCTGGAAGAGCTAGTAACCTAAAATTTGGGATTTATTTAGTATGTAATTTATAAAGTAAGGGAATATTTAAAAATTCTACAATTTCTTTAAATTGCGTTTCAGCTCTCATTAACTATAAGAGGAAGTGAAATCCTAACCAAAAAATACTAACGTGCAAAAATATGCAAAGCTTCGTTTTGGAACTGTTACATCATAAGTTCTATGATCCCTTGTACAGCTAAGTTTCATATAAATATTTTTGAATTTTATACGCTTTTATATAAAACGTATTGTTACTTGGATAAAGCACAGCAAAAATAAGATAATTATAACAATATTACCTATATTATAACCATAACCAAGTAAATATATGCATTATATAAAGGAAGTTTACAAAATTTTATTTAAAACTTGACTGTAAATGACATGTCAGAACATTTTACGGTGTAGCAGGTCCCAGGCGAAGCTTGTCATATTTTTACATGTTATTTTTTTTCGGATAACTAGTTTAGAAGTTCATTTAACTTAAAATTATGATATTTTTAGGCTTCTTCAATTTCAACTCACAAAATATGAAGATACAACAAAGCAAACTATTTACGAGCGACTGCGAGACGCTATATGCACTACATGTTGTGTTGTTTAATTATTAGACCACTTTGCCTAAACCCGTAAACATTAACTTTGAAGACAGAAAGCTGTTGGGATAAGACTTATTGGCTTATGATATATTTAATTATATTTATGGCGGAGCGATTGTTCTCAGCAAAGAAACAACTGTAAAAATGTTGAAGTTTTTCCGTGGCCTAGGGTGATTCCCGTGAGAAACAAAACTTAAACCTCCGTTTTATATTTTACTTTCAGTGATTCATGCTTAGTGGGAAAAGGGGAGAATTAGGGACTGAGAGCATTTTAATAGAAGACTCAAGTAATGAAACTACCATTCTTCATTCAATTTTTAGCTTTTACTGTTTAAGCTCTAGTTGAAGATAACATTTTTTTTAAACTATTACATTTAAATTTTCAAAATTATTATCGACTAGAATTAACAAAGGTCGAGGCCAAGCCGGCCCCCCTCAGGAGATACGGGCCCCGGGAAAATGGACCGAATTGCTCCCCTCTCTCGACGGCCCTGCGGTCACATTGGAAAAATAGTCTGACTTAACCGTGTTTAATAAGTCGTATTTCTTTCGCTTGTCTCCCCCACTGGGATGAGATAGGTCGTAAGGGTATTTTAATTTCCCATAGCAGACAGCACCTAAATGAACGAATTACTTAAATCAAAAATCTAGTTCCTTTCTTAAAATTTAACTAGTAAGCGACCCTGTTTAAAAAACTGTATACCTCTAAAAATATTCATGTCAATCCCACTTAAAAATGCATTACCATATAAGGAAATCTTGGGACTTTTATCTCCCTCTTTTTTAACTAAAGTCGCATTTGGTTTATTATCCTCAATTTAAGTCGGTGCTTGTCGAACGAACATTCTTAAAAATATTATCTGAAAACTTTCGGACTTTTTAGTCGAGTTAGAAAGTAATTAAGCTCGCCCAATTTGAGTATCTAAACTTTCGCGCAACAGTTATAATAGAAGCGTCTTAAAGTGGGAACTTAGGCTGTTGAAATTGCTTTAAACTGGCTATGGAGGGGGTTTTCCAAACCGGTAACGAACCAATTCCCGTGTAAGTGTGGGCGTAGCTTTAGCTGGTAGTGAACTGCTTCAAAACTAGCAAATTTGCTGCAAAAATTCAGAATTCCCAGAATCTAATTCAGTTGCATAATATCTTGAGGTAAAGGTACTGCCAAACCAGGGTTGGCACGCTGGTAACCAGTCCGGTTTTATCCACCTGGATTAAACCGGTTTAAACCACGTTGAAAAATCCAGTGGATTTTTCAAAAAATATGATAATAGAGTACAGTTTTATCCACCTGGATTAAAGCGGTTTAAACCACGTTGAAAAATCCAGTGGATTTTTCAAAAAATATGATAATAGAGTACAGTGCAGGCACCATAAAGTGAGATGGAAGGAAAAGTTTGACACACATGTCTTTACCTCTTTACTTCATCGAAATGGTCGATTCCCATATATTGTGGGCTAGTTTGACGCGCCCTCCTCCAACTGCCCCACCCAAAAATCATGAGACTGAGTTGAACTTTTCGCAACGCTAAATTGTTGGGTCGGACCGCGCATTTAGAAAAATCTTTATCAAACCCTGCCCTATTGAAGATCACAAAAAAGCATACCAGGGCCCGACCCTGCCCTATTGAAGATAATAAAAATGTCTCCCCGGGCCCGACTCTGCCCTATTGAAGATAATAAAAATGTCTACCCGGGCCCGTTTCTGCCCTATTGAAGATAATAAAAATGTCTACACGGGCCCGACCCTGCCCTATTGAAGATATAAAAATGTCTACCCGGGTTGATGGTATGATAACCCTATCCGACCCGACCAGCAAAACGTTTTAAGTAATTTTCTAACCCAACCCGACCTAGGATTATTCGACCCGATATGGGTCGGGTTGCATTGAAAAATCCCGATTAAATTAGGGGCCCTACTCATCTCTAAGGGAAATGATTCTCAATCAGACGGCCCAGCAGAAGACAACTAGCGCACAAAATGTAAAAAGAAGTGCTAAAATTAAGCACTAGAGAGTAGTTTAAAAAAGCCGGATAAATCCAATAAAATCCGGTTTAAACCAGCAAAAAACCATACCAGTGGCTTTTTCAAGAAAAATCCGGATTTTTGCCAACCCTGTGCCAAACATTCTTCAAGCTCTTCTTCAACAGGGCATTAGATGCTATTCGACGGAAGAAACACCATCTCAGTTAAAAAAAACCTAAAAAGAGTATATAAACACCCCAAGGTATTTCCTAACACCTTTGAAACACCTTTTTATTTTGTAGGGCCATGCATTTCTATTTTCAAAGTACAACTTCTATAAATTCTCTTTAATATTAAATTTAAACAGTAAAAGCTTACGTGAAATGATCGAAGTGTATGTTGCGAGTTTTATCGTTGTCTCACTATGATCTCCCTCATTATCTCCGAAGCCAACATTCAGTTTTGTAACCTAAAACAACCAAAGCAATTAGAAGTTTTCTGCTATGGTTTGACCTTCCGATTGTAAACAATGACATAGTTTAACAAGGAAATTCATAATGACATAGTTTAGCAAGGAAATTCATTATTATTCTAATAATTTGAATAGTTACACTTTAAAAGCAATACCAAATCTGACGGAGAATAAAGATACATACTAAGACTGTCAAAAGCTTAACTTATTTGGCTTAAAACAAAACATATATCGATAATTATACTATAGGTAAGAGTGTGGCGCACTCCGGTAAGCCAAGCTTCTGAGCGACAAAGCTTATGGGAATACGACACATGTAGGCGATCCTACTGGAGGTTCAGCAACACGTATTTCTACCTTTCCAAAACGAAGCTAGCTGACTCAGCCGAGACGATAGAGAGAATCATAAACGTAGCCGGACCCTAGCCGTGAAATTGACGAAACCGATAACCGAAACGCGGTGCAATTACAGGGTTGCCAAGCTATACATTTTTAAAACCCACAAAATAGTAATTGCCCACTTGAGATAAAAATACTTAGTCTTTGTCAACCAGGGTTGGCACGCTGGTAACCAGTCCGGTTTTATCCACCTGGATTAAACCGGTTTAAACCACGTTGAAAAATCCAGTGGATTTTTCAAAAAATATGATAATAGAGTACAGTGCAGGCACCATAAAGTGAGATGGAAGGAAAAGTTTGACACACATGTCTTTACCTCTTTACTTCATCGAAATGGTCGATTCCCATATATTGTGGGTTAGTTTGACGCGCCCTCCTCCCACTGCCCCACCCAAAAATCATGAGACTGAGTTGAACTTTTCGCAACGCTAAATTGTTGGGTCGGACCGCGCATTTAGAAAAATCTTTATCAGACCCTGCCCTATTGAAGATCACAAAAAAGCATACCAGGGCCCGACCCTGCCCTATTGAAGATAATAAAAATGTCTACCCGGGCCCGACTCTGCCCTATTGAAGATAATAAAAATGTCTACCCGGGCCCGTTTCTGCCCTATTGAAGATAATAAAAATGTCTACCCGGGCCCGACCCTGCCCTATTGAAGATATAAAAATGTCTACCCGGGTTGATGGTATGATAACCCTATCCGACCCGACCAGCAAAACGTTTTAAGTAATTTTCTAACCCAACCCGACCTAGGATTTTTCGACCCGATATGGGTCGGGTTGCATTGAAAAATCCCGATTAGGGGCCCTACTCATCTCTAAGGGAAATGATTCTCAATCAGACGGCCCAGCAGAAGACAACTAGCGCACGAAATGTAAAAAGAAGTGCTAAAATTAAGCACTAGACAGTAGTTTAAAAAAGCCGGATAAATCCAATAAAATCCGGTTTAAACCAGCAAAAAACCATACCAGTGGCTTTTTCAAGAAAAATCCGGATTTTTGCCAACCCTGGCAGAAACGGGCCCGGGTAGACATTTTTATTATCTTCAATAGGGCAGAGTCGGGCCCGGGTAGACATTTTTATTATCTTCAATAGGGCAGGGTCGGGCCCTGGTATGCTTTTTTGTGATCTTCAATAGGGCAGGGTCTGATAAAGATTTTTCTAAATGCGCGGTCCGACCCAACAATTTAGCGTTGCGAAAAGTTCAACTCAGTCTCATGATTTTTGGGTGGGGCAGTGGGAGGAGGGCGCGTCAAACTAACCCACAATATATGGGAATCGACCATTTCGATGAAGTAAAGAGGTAAAGACATGTGTGTCAAACTTTTCCTTCCATCTCACTTTATGGTGCCTGCACTGTACTCTATTATCATATTTTTTGAAAAATCCACTGGATTTTTCAACGTGGTTTAAACCGGTTTAATCCAGGTGGATAAAACCGGACTGGTTACCAGCGTGCCAACCCTGTCTGGTGTCCTCGATCGCGGAAAAACTGTCATTTGCTGCGCCCCAATTCAGGCGGACGTCTTCCCAAACCTTATTGCGTTATAAAATACTATTATTGTTAAATATTAAAATACGCCTTAAATTAACCTGAAAACATTGAAAAAAATCCATTGGCTTAGAGATAGGGAAGGCCAATACTAGCTTAACCCGATACCGAAACTGATGTTAGCTAAAGATTAACTCTCTAGTGATACTACAAAATAACCCCACATTAATCGGATCAATTGGTAGCCACAATGACTTTAGATGAGAAACAAGATGGCCCCGGCCATATGACGTTTTGCCTGGGCAAGCTAAATTTACTGTAAGGTGACCCCGGCAGGGTTGGCACGCTGGTAACCAGTCCGGTTTTATCCACCTGGATTAAACCGGTTTAAACCACGTTGAAAAATCCAGTGGATTTTTCAAAAAATATGATAATAGAGTACAGTGCAGGCACCATAAAGTGAGATGGAAGGAAAAGTTTGACACACATGTCTTTACCTCTTTACTTCATCGAAATGGTCGATTCCCATATATTGTGGGTTAGTTTGACGCGCCCTCCTCCCACTGCCCCACCCAAAAATCATGAGACTGAGTTGAACTTTTCGCAACGCTAAATTGTTGGGTCGGACCGCGCATTTAGAAAAATCTTTATCAGACCCTGCCCTATTGAAGATCACAAAAAAGCATACCAGGGCCCGACCCTGCCCTATTGAAGATAATAAAAATGTCTACCCGGGCCCGACTCTGCCCTATTGAAGATAATAAAAATGTCTACCCGGGCCCGTTTCTGCCAGGGTTGGCAAAAATCCGGATTTTTCTTGAAAAAGCCACTGGTATGGTTTTTTGCTGGTTTAAACCGGATTTTATTGGATTTATCCGGCTTTTTTAAACTACTCTCTAGTGCTTAATTTTAGCACTTCTTTTTACATTTTGTGCGCTAGTTGTCTTCTGCTGGGCCGTCTGATTGAGAATCATTTCCCTTAGAGATGAGTAGGGCCCCTAATTTAATCGGGATTTTTCAATGCAACCCGACCCATATCGGGTCGAATAATCCTAGGTCGGGTTGGGTTAGAAAATTACTTAAAACGTTTTGCTGGTCGGGTCGGATAGGGTTATCATACCATCAACCCGGGTAGACATTTTTATATCTTCAATAGGGCAGGGTCGGGCCCGTGTAGACATTTTTATTATCTTCAATAGGGCAGAAACGGGCCCGGGTAGACATTTTTATTATCTTCAATAGGGCAGAGTCGGGCCCGGGGAGACATTTTTATTATCTTCAATAGGGCAGGGTCGGGCCCTGGTATGCTTTTTTGTGATCTTCAATAGGGCAGGGTTTGATAAAGATTTTTCTAAATGCGCGGTCCGACCCAACAATTTAGCGTTGCGAAAAGTTCAACTCAGTCTCATGATTTTTGGGTGGGGCAGTTGGAGGAGGGCGCGTCAAACTAGCCCACAATATATGGGAATCGACCATTTCGATGAAGTAAAGAGGTAAAGACAGGTGTGTCAAACTTTTCCTTCCATCTCACTTTATGGTGCCTGCACTGTACTCTATTATCATATTTTTTGAAAAATCCACTGGATTTTTCAACGTGGTTTAAACCGCTTTAATCCAGGTGGATAAAACTGTACTCTATTATCATATTTTTTGAAAAATCCACTGGATTTTTCAACGTGGTTTAAACCGGTTTAATCCAGGTGGATAAAACCGGACTGGTTACCAGCGTGCCAACCCTGGTTTGGCAGTACCTTTACCTCAAGATATTATGCAACTGAATTAGATTCTGGGAATTCTGAATTTTTGCAGCAAATTTGCTAGTTTTGAAGCAGTTCACTACCAGCTAAAGCTACGCCCACACTTACACGGGAATTGGTTCGTTACCGGTTTGGAAAACCCCCTCCATAGCCAGTTTAAAGCAATTTCAACAGCCTAAGTTCCCACTTTAAGACGCTTCTATTATAACTGTTGCGCGAAAGTTTAGATACTCAAATTGGGCGAGCTTAATTACTTTCTAACTCGACTAAAAAGTCCGAAAGTTTTCAGATAATATTTTTAAGAATGTTCGTTCGACAAGCACCGACTTAAATTGAGGATAATAAACCAAATGCGACTTTAGTTAAAAAAGAGGGAGATAAAAGTCCCAAGATTTCCTTATATGGTAATGCATTTTTAAGTGGGATTGACATGAATATTTTTAGAGGTATACAGTTTTTTAAACAGGGTCGCTTACTAGTTAAATTTTAAGAAAGGAACTAGATTTTTGATTTAAGTAATTCGTTCATTTAGGTGCTGTCTGCTATGGGAAATTAAAATACCCTTACGACCTATCTCATCCCAGTGGGGGAGACAAGCGAAAGAAATACGACTTATTAAACACGGTTAAGTCAGACTATTTTTCCAATGTGACCGCAGGGCCGTCGAGAGAGGGGAGCAATTCGGTCCATTTTCCCGGGGCCCGTATCTCCTGAGGGGGGCCGGCTTGGCCTCGACCTTTGTTAATTCTAGTCGATAATAATTTTGAAAATTTAAATGTAATAGTTTAAAAAAAATGTTATCTTCAACTAGAGCTTAAACAGTAAAAGCTAAAAATTGAATGAAGAATGGTAGTTTCATTACTTGAGTCTTCTATTAAAATGCTCTCAGTCCCTAATTCTCCCCTTTTCCCACTAAGCATGAATCACTGAAAGTAAAATATAAAACGGAGGTTTAAGTTTTGTTTCTCACGGGAATCACCCTAGGCCACGGAAAAACTTCAACATTTTTACAGTTGTTTCTTTGCTGAGAACAATCGCTCCGCCATAAATATAATTAAATATATCATAAGCCAATAAGTCATATCCCAACAGCTTTCTGTCTTCAAAGTTAATGTTTACGGGTTTAGGCAAAGTGGTCTAATAATTAAACAACACAACATGTAGTGCATATAGCGTCTCGCAGTCGCTCGTAAATAGTTTGCTTTGTTGTATCTTCATATTTTGTGAGTTGAAATTGAAGAAGCCTAAAAATATCATAATTTTAAGTTAAATGAACTTCTAAACTAGTTATCCGAAAAAAAATAACATGTAAAAATATGACAAGCTTCGCCTGGGACCTGCTACACCGTAAAATGTTCTGACATGTCATTTACAGTCAAGTTTTAAATAAAATTTTGTAAACTTCCTTTATATAATGCATATATTTACTTGGTTATGGTTATAATATAGGTAATATTGTTATAATTATCTTATTTTTGCTGTGCTTTATCCAAGTAACAATACGTTTTATATAAAAGCGTATAAAATTCAAAAATATTTATATGAAACTTAGCTGTACAAGGGATCATAGAACTTATGATGTAACAGTTCCAAAACGAAGCTTTGCATATTTTTGCACGTTAGTATTTTTTGGTTAGGATTTCACTTCCTCTTATAGTTAATGAGAGCTGAAACGCAATTTAAAGAAATTGTAGAATTTTTAAATATTCCCTTACTTTATAAATTACATACTAAAAAAATCCCAAATTTTAGGTTACTAGCTCTTCCAGAAGTACCTTAGAATTTTCATGAGTGAAATAGTGAAAATTTGACTTTCGTAAGTATAATAGGTACAAATATAATAGGTACAAACTTGTAATTTAGCGATAGAGGTACCCAGTAAGTCAGGGTTGGCACGCTGGTAACCAGTCCGGTTTTATCCACCTGGATTAAACCGGTTTAAACCACGTTGAAAAATCCAGTGGATTTTTCAAAAAATATGATAATAGAGTACAGTGCAGGCACCATAAAGTGAGATGGAAGGAAAAGTTTGACACACATGTCTTTACCTCTTTACTTCATCGAAATGGTCGATTCCCATATATTGTGGGTTAGTTTGACGCGCCCTCCTCCCACTGCCCCACCCAAAAATCATGAGACTGAGTTGAACTTTTCGCAACGCTAAATTGTTGGGTCGGACCGCGCATTTAGAAAAATCTTTATCAGACCCTGCCCTATTGAAGATCACAAAAAAGCATACCAGGGCCCGACCCTGCCCTATTGAAGATAATAAAAATGTCTACCCGGGCCCGACTCTGCCCTATTGAAGATAATAAAAATGTCTACCCGGGCCCGTTTCTGCCCTATTGAAGATAATAAAAATGTCTACCCGGGCCCGACCCTTCCCTATTGAAGATATAAAAATGTCTACCTGGGTTGATGGTATGATAACCCTATCCGACCCGACCAGCAAAACGTTTTAAGTAATTTTCTAACCCAACCCGACCTAGGATTTTTCGACCCGATATGGGTCGGGTTGCATTGAAAAATCCCGATTAAATTAGGGGCCCTACTCATCTCTAAGGGAAATGATTCTCAATCAGACGGCCCAGCAGAAGACAACTAGCGCACGAAATGTAAAAAGAAGTGCTAAAATTAAGCACTAGAGAGTAGTTTAAAAAAGCCGGATAAATCCAATAAAATCCGGTTTAAACCAGCAAAAAACCATACCAGTGGCTTTTTCAAGAAAAATCCGGATTTTTGCCAACCCTGGACCCCGGCCTATATACTTTACGGTTATTTTTTTTTCTTCTAAATATCAAATATCATTCCAATTATGAATAAAAATAATCTAGCTTGATCTTGGGTTATAGATTTATGAAACAAGTAAATAACCAACTTCTGTCCTATGAACTGGAACAATTTTGTTGCAAACCTAATATTTGTGGGATAATTGATGCGTTTGGGCAGTAAAATTATTTTATTGGTTGCACGCTTATAGCAATATGCAACAAGCGCTTAGAATTAGCCCCAAGTCATGTTGTTTTGAAACTTGCCGCGATAGAATTGAAGTAATTTGCATAATCCCTAAAGAACAACGCTAGACGTGACACGGAAACGGATGGTGGAGATAAAGAACAGAGAAAATCGTACTGAATCGCAGGCCCGATAGATATTACCGCCCAAAACAACCTCATTCCTTTTTGTTTATGACGTACTAAGCGTTAATTAATCAGAGAAGCCGGAAACGAAAAAACTTACAAAAATCTCATAATATTTGTGCCATGAAAGTTAATTTAAAAACAATTTTATATATCTTAATTTAGTATAAAACAATTTTAGAACTAAAAATGGGGTAGAAGGGACGCCCAATCTGCCAGCCAGAGTCGGACCAACACTTTTCCGAACCTCTAAAACGCGCGAAAGTGAAAACTTTGTAAGGAAATAATTTATAATTAAAAATGTGGTTGAAGGGACGCTCAGCCTGCCAGCCAGGGTCGCACCAATACTTTTCCGAACCTCTAAAACTCGCGAAAGTAAAAACTTTGAGAGGAAATTTTTTCTCACGCTTACAAGATTGGCAACTCTCTATCTTCGACGGCAGCTTATTCTATATAAAATTTGTTCTAGCTTTGGTTCTCAGCACGAGCAAACCCTGGTTCCTATACTGGAGTGATTTTGCGGTAATCTATAACCTAGTTTTAAGCGTGCTGACAACACACGAAAGAAATATTTCGAGACAAAAGACGAAAAAAATAACTGATATTTAGGATTTAAAATCTCGACGTTTTAAATCCTGTAAATCAGTAATTGCATTGTCTGTTGTCTGCACGCACAAACCTACGTTAGTGATCATAATTTAGCCGCTCCAACATAGAAATCTGGGTTTGCGCGTGCTTGACAACCAACGCTGGAAAAGATTATATATCAAATAAGCTGCCGTCGGAGATAAGGAGTTACCTATCCTCTAAGCGTGAAAACAAATATCCTCACGCACATCACTGCCTTGAATGTACAACAGAAGCGTTTTTTATATGACGTTTTGAATTTGCGATTAGTAACCGTTAGATGGCTCTTTTCTGGGGCAAATTTTTGCGATGACGAAAGTAAATTTGCACTGCGCAGTCTCGCATGACGTCACGTCCTTCACTTATGTCGGACCAGGGTGGGAAATATGGATTTTTTTTAAACTGGACTAAATTACCCATTGAGTTGAGAAAATTACCACTAGAGTGGCCTTTCATCCGCTAGGATATAATCCGATTAACTATATCACGCGCTTGTGACGCCATCCTGGTGCAACCGAGGGAACTAGAAGAAAAGGCGGGAAATTTGACTGATTTCAAGAATACATGTATTTATACATTTCTTATCTAGGTTTCGAGATGGCGACACCATCGAGTGATAAACTTGGTAGCTGTCCGTCCGTCCTAATGTTTTCAAAAGTGTGCCACGTACCCCAATAGGCAGGTTAACGCAAAGGCCACTCTAGTGGTAATTTTCTCAACTCAATGAAATTACCATTTGGACGAAAATTTTAATAGTTCAAGGCTGCCAGATTCCGCGCCTAGAACAAAGCTGATAGAGCGGTGAATGAAATGCCAAGTTTTAGTTTCATGAGTGTCAAAAATACCCTATCTCGAGACTCGTAGTTTCCCCCATTCTTGGCCCATGCTTCCTCTCTACCTTATTTGTCCATGAAAAGGGGTATGAATTTACTGTTAATATTTTTAATGATCACATCAAATAGACCAGTACTCTGTAATCCTGTTAATGAAATTATAGAGGGGGCATTCAATATTCCATTAGAAGCATTAACATAACATGTATGATTTTCCAAGGTGTTGACCATAATGCATTTACAGGGTTGCCACGGAATATTCAAAACCAAATTCCCTGACTTTTCCAGGTTTTCCCTGACTTTTCCAGGTTTTCCCTGACCTTTTAGGCCGAAAGTGTAAATGTTTACAGCACGTTTTAAGTGCTTATAATTAAATGAAGTCTCTACATTTCAGTTTTCCAATGTATTTTTCACACCAAAATGATTAAGAAACATTTTCGCCAAAATGATTAAGGAAAATTTTAACTATAAATAACAGTCTGAGAGATTTCTTTAGAGAGCATTAACTTTACAAAAACAATTCTAGACATTTTTTAGGATTGCTCTCGAGTTTTCTGTGTTAAGAGAGGATGAGAAGAAACTTTCATTACTCTTTCAATAAAGACTTATCCCCACAAATTTTACCTACTAAAATAAAATTCCCTGACTTTGCTGAAATTTTTCAAAGTTCCCAGACTTTTACCTGACCTTTTTGGCCCATTTTCAAATTCTCTGACTTTTCCAGGTTCTCCCTGACCCGTGGCAACCCTGATTTATCATTGGGGTTTGGAGTGGTGCATTTGTCGGTCGTAGTTTCCTCGGTAGTTTGTTGAACAGCATCAATCCCCAATCTTTCAGCTTGAATTTCTGCGTCTGCTGGTCCATTTATTTCAGCTGTTTCACTTGCATGCAAAGTTGGAGATTGTGAGAGCTGATTTCTTTTTTTCAGTCTTTCCAATCTCCCATTAGACTTGAACTATTGTTGATCATGTTTCCTTAACGGGAGTTTTTTGGAAGGAACAGCCAAAGGTCCAAGTCTGGGAGGGTAACTTAACTTATCTACAATAATAACTCTTATTATAATTGGTTTTAAATTAATATTGTACGCTTAAATCATACCTGACTGTTCATATTTCGGTTGAGGGCGGTAATCCTCTTTAAAATGAAGGGAGCAGACAACCATGGACTTGGTGCGTGGTTTACCCATTTTTAAAGCTATATCCCATTGTTTCGACAATTTAACGTCGCGCGGAAATTGGTGAAAGCGGACACCACTCATTGTGGCATTAATTTTACACCCATACACGCTGCAGTATTTAACCATTGTTTAATTACGTTTAAATAAACAGCAAAACTGACAAAAACTAGCCAAATTATCGTTGAGCAGATAGTTGAATTGTTGATTTAATTTTATAATTATCTTTGAGCAATTCAATTTAATTAACTTTAATTAAACCATGAGTATGTTGATTGCGTTTGTCATTAATGGTATCGCCGGAATTAAGTTACATTTAAACACCTGATTAAACTATCTAATCATCAATCATCAGACCTTGCAATAGGCAGACAACAAACTAGACGAAGTTTGCAGTCTATTTATGACATCTCATGTTGCCCTCTATTGATTATCTCTCAACATCTATCGTTAAATTTATTACTTAAATAATATAATTTTTTTTTAATTATAATAATCATATTAGCTAATTAGAATTATTTAACTTTCAATGAGTATGTTTCATAGATTTAAATTATATCGCTAATTTTAAAAATTAGGGGGCGCTACGCCAAACAGCTCTCTCTCTCCATAGCCCTCTCTCTCTCGTCTCCCGCTAAAGCCGCGAGTGGCGGGCGTCGGGGAGGTTGGGGGGGGGGTCCATATCCTTCTAACCTCTCTCTTCTCTTCACTATAATTTAACTCGCTTTATAATAAAAGCAAGCGTGGCTTCGTGGTAGCACGTGCGGGCGGGCGCCTTCACTGGCGTCTCGTATGGATCAGGACGTTGTAGGTTCGAGGCCCGGCACCGACAGAAAAATAATTTCAATTGAAATTAAATACGTTACGCCATCTACGAGGAGTAACGTGAACTACGGGTGAATTTCGAGTTGAAAATTCGCGGGAAATTTAAAATTCGAAATATTCATTTATGACAAAATTCATCAGGTCACAACATTTCCAGTCACAACATATCCAGCCAGCCGTCCAGCCAACAGAGATCGGAACAATACGTTTTCACTCTAAAGAGTGGCAAAACGTAAAAAAACATTTTTACCAGAACAGGTGCTGAATTAAAGAGGTGTTGTTTCAAACCTAAAAGTCACTCTTTTTAACTAAATATATGAACATACTAGCTGTTGCCCGCGGCGTCGCTCGCGTGTAATAAGAACTTCCATCAAAAGGATATAAAGAATGGGTAGATTTTACTGACGCCTAATATTTTTGCAACACCCTAGGAGCAGCGAAGGCACTCGGCGTTGCCCGTCAGCCCGTCGGTACATTTTTTATTACTTTTCACGCGGACATTATTCCATAAAGAAGAGTTTTTAAATTTATGGCCGTCATTTCAAAAGATGGCAACAAATCGAACCAAAAAGACCATTCAGCCCGTCTATAGGTTAAAGAAACCAGTGTACTAAATATTTATGAAATCGGTTGAAACGCGCGGACTCAGTTGCATAGAGAAGATTTTTTACATTTCTGGGCGCCATTTTTTAAGATGGCGGCGGATTGGAAAAATCTTTCTTAGTACGCGCCTACTACTTATGAGTAACGTTCCTGCAAATTTTCAGCCTTCTAGGGCAAGCGGTTTGGTCTAGGCGTTGATTATCAGTCAGTCAGTCAGGACTTTGATTTATATAGATATAGATTGAATGTTAATGAGCGGTCTATTATAAAAGAAATTTAGAAAGTATGATATGTGGCTCAATCAAACCGATTTTCAACGAGTATCAGTGAAGTATAGGATAAAACTAACCGATCTGACACTATCGGTAAACCCGTAGTATCGGTGCCGACTTAGAACTATTGAAATTTAAACAATCATCAAATTGTCGGGACCCATAAAAGTTTTTGGAAAGCTCGATTGCAAACAATTCATTTCCTATGTTTCGCAAAAAATGACTGTCTAATAATTCTCCTATGTAATTTGAAAATTACTTGCTATTTAAATCATATGCTACTGAGAAAACAAATTAAATTGGATTCAACGCCAGGTATTATCAAAAACATATACGAGTGGGCTCGACATTTGTTGCCAAAGCTTCAATGTGATCATCTGCTCCTGGTGATAGTATTAGGCCTATTCTACTGAAATAAGTAGATATCCTAATATTTTGTGTTGTAAAAAATATAAAAGAGAAGTATGGATGAACTTGATTATATAATAAAGTTAAACTACTAAATGCACATTAGTCGAACAATGTTTTGACTTTACCGCACAGTCTCTTAAGGGGTCTGGATACCTGTTTTACCTCGAAATGTGCCGTTTTCCAATTTTTTACTTCTAGCTTGAGCGTTGCCCCTTTTGTCAGGGAAATTATCCCCGAGTCATTAAATTTCTCCGCTGACCCTTCATTTATGCAAGGCATTAGAGTCCAGTAAGCACTGTCAGCTATCACGCCCCACTGAAGGTGCTCGGTGTTTTCAACTGGGAACAACCCTTGGAGTAAATGCCTCTCGCTTACCTCAAGGGTTTGGCATCAATTCCCTCAAACGAAGCACACTTTCAAACATAAACATTTTAACCTTTTCCTAAATGCACAACCAGCCCCTACTTCGGCTCTGACATCAACAAACACGTTTCTGGATAACTATTATTCTCAGTCTTATGACAATGATGCCGGCATATGTAACACTCAGTGGCAAAACCAAGGGCGTTAGACACCACTGCGGAAGAAACCATCCTCGGTCAGCTTCAGAGACGAGCGGAAAAGACAATTAGATTGTCTTTGGTCCCTTCGTCATCCGGACAATCGTTCTTATGAGAATTCCCTGGATCTGAAGCTAAACTACAGACAAAATGGTAATTCGTTCGGGCTTGGGTAAACAGTGCTGGATCTATACAGTCGCTGTCGAGACAGTGGGTGCCCATAGTAAATAATCTCAAGTTTTAACTCCAATGATCATTCGGAACATTCGCGACACGGTAGAGGAGAACATCTTTGAATTTAAAAAAAGGGTCTTATTCCGATTTTAAAAAACAAATATTACGTATGTACTGAATACAAACTCTTTTACCAAAAGCGGATTATGCTTCACACATAAAGTACGTAAGTCCCACTTTTCCATATTTTTGGCCATGGATTTCATGACATTCCCGAGGTAAAAACTAAGCAGACAAACAAAACAGCTTTTAACTAATCATAAGCCCCCTAATCGTAGATAACCTTTTTAATGCCAGACCAATCGGCGACGGCTACAGTACTATTTTCTTGCATGAGACCTCGACTCGACCTCGCCGTCAACATAACCGGGAAGCTCGGAAGGCTAATTTGTGGTATCGTTCGTTAGTCGTTATAATATATTCAACGTTTTTAAGCTCAAGTTTCGAACATTTTCGAGTCATTTAATAAGTGTTCAACTAAATATTATAAGAATTGTTTTTAATTTCAACAGAAAAATAGCTCTGCGAATAATAGTAGACTCGAAAACTGAACTAAGCCTTGACTAGGTATCAGTGATATCCCGAGAACAGAAAACATTTCTCGTAAATAAAGCTGATACACGGCGTCTTAAATAGTCCAAGCAAAAGCTACCCAGATTGATAAGATCTTCGTGCCTTACTCCCAAATAATCTTTGGTATTGTGAATAGTTTTATCCAAAAAATATTTTAGACACCCTTCTCAGTCTTTATAGTAGTTCCCTGGTAAATCGGTTCTTAAGGCGGAAGGATATTAAGGACGCGAAGAAGCCGTGTTACTGAATTATGTTCCTCCGCGTAAGGGGAGGTCTTTCCTAGGAGCTTAGAGAATATCGTGTAGCTCCCCCAAGCACACGCTAAGTACTTCATGTGAAAAGCCTAATCGGCTTCTGCTTTTACTTCTGAAAAAAGAACCTTTGATGGTAATGCTGCGATTTTGAAAACCTTTAGTTCCCGAAAATTTCTCTAAAAATTTAATTATCTAATCCAAAATACTATCAATAAAATGATAAGAAAATATTTTAGAGATCGCTATAAGTATGAAACGTAGTACATTTTCATACTAGAGAATTTGTTTCCAGATTTGGCGCGCCTACGCTTTTACGCCCCAAGGGAGAAGTTTTGGTACTTTGAGTAAAAGGGGGCAATACCGCCGCTGCCTAAGGGGTCCACCAAAAGCACGATGGGCTAAAGAAATATGGAACAAAATGTTGATTACATGACATAAACTGAGTTTCACACTTATTGGGGACTATTTATTATTTTCTTATGATAAAATATAAAAAAACCAGTGTTCAATTTAATATGTAAGTTTATATAAAGTGGATGTCGTTTGCAGCTTCTGGTTTATGCCAGCTTTTCAGAAGTTCACAATTTACCCAAAAGATGACGCAGTTGTTTTAAATAGAAGTTTTCATTATGTAGTTGACTTAAAATACGGACGAGATGGTCACTCAGTAACTCATAAAAAGGTTCAAGCAATTTCGCTGTTCTTAGACTTCGATGGGATTCTAAACCCGCACTACCGAATCCTGTATGGCGAAACAACAGACATACGCTGCATTTCCAACGTCAATTGAAGTCTCGTCGCTCAAAATTGTTCAATTATTCTTTTTTAAAATGATATAACGCGCAAATAAGGTGAATTATTAACGAGGAAAATATATAATATTAGTTATATATTTAATTTTATACTTAAGATAATCTTGCTTCTTAGCTCAGTTTTATTATAGAAAGAGTAATAAAGTTCTCTATCTCTGTGTCTGTTTGAGTGCGTCCGTGGTTACACTATTGCACCACGTTAGCAGTTTGCCTTGTCTTTGTATGTAATGATATCCAACAAAATTATAATTATCTTTTTACCCCTCCGAGTGACGATGACGTCACGGAGAGGTTTTACACTGGACGTGTCTGTGTGTGTGTGTCTGTCTGTCTGTCTGTCAGACCCCACGTGACCGCGTTCGCAGTTTACAAATCGGAGCAAACGTGTTCGCCATTTCCGAACTGCTTTCACAGTCACGGAAATGGCCCTTCTACTTGAGTTCTCACACCACCATCTTCTGGGACCCTATTCTCTAAGTACATTTGGATCGTTCCTAATCCAAATGATTTGGATTTGGGGTCGGCTCATCCCCAAATGACACTAATCCGTATTCTGTAACTCCAAATCCCTTTTCATTTGGTTCAAACCCTATCCAAACATTTGGCAAGCCAAATGGCCGGCCAAATCGTCATTTGGATAGCTCTTTTCCCCATTTTACCCCGTTTGTGGCCGCCATTTTTTTAAGGGGAAACAATTTCAGAGTGGGTTCTTTTTTGTGGTCATTTTCATATTTTTTGAGGATTTGCTGATGGATGGATTTTAAATATAATATATAAAGTAGGTTTCAAGCTTTAATATCATAATTTTCCACCTTTTTATTGTCCCACAATCTATTTCTAAACTTGGCCCTTTTTTTAAGGCGGTGAAATTGCGCTAAGCCTTGGCTTACCGTTAATTTTTGCCATTTAAATGTTTGCCTTTCGTTGCCCGTTACTTCGCCTTCTCTTATCGTCGTATTTTTAAAGTTTAGACTTTGAAAGTAGTGCTTTGTTTTCTTAAATTTAACTTAATTGTATAAGATTTCAATATTATAATAGCGTTAAACGTCGGTATTTACGAATTCAAGGGACGCGCCTTGCATTTGAATTTCGTTCCCTCGAAACTACCCCCTTTCTTTTTCTTTATCGCCGTCTCGCTTCAGCCCTCAAAACACAGCTGTAGTGAGAAATGATGTTTTTTACTAAAAATGTATGCGGTCAGTGTGTTGTTTTTGTATTTTAAAGCTTCTAATCGTGGTGCGCGTCGAGGTTTACGAATCCAACGTGTGTTGCGAAATGAAAATCAAGGGCGGATACTATATGATCTATGCTTTAAAAGGAATTTGGCCGCGAAAGTCAAGCAAAACGGTATTAGGCCTTGCCAAAAACTGACTGAGCTATAGTAAGCCTTCGTCAGATTATCACATGTCATATGATATAAGAAATTGACCCTCGGATATCCTGTGACTAGGAGATGGTTATAAAGTTACTAACTCTCGATTTTGGAGGTAGATACTGTCTAGTGACACTTAAAGTAACGATTTAATCTTATAAACAGACTACCATCATAAGCCCATATCGTAAATTAACCGATGTTGATATCAAAGCTTAATAATTTTTTTTAACTCCATGAATCATAAATATCAACATCAACAATTATCTACTGAAAGGCCATTCAAATTTCTCGCAACATTTCAAATTAACGAGTAGAAATGTGCAAATGAAGTTCAAACCGATAAATTGGGCAAATTGCTATATTGGTCACCGTTACCGATCACAGATAGATTTGCGTCCTTCAGTAGTGTTTATTATGCTTGTAAAATGGTAAGCGAAATCTGTGATTAAAGTTTAAAATAGACATGAGCAAAAAGTGCTTCAAGTCATATCAACTCGATTACCGAATATCTAAATTTGACCAAAATTAACAAAATATTCTCTTCATGATTAAAAATCTTGTTTGAAGCAGCAAGCGGCCATCTAATCCTTATTTACCTCTTTCAGTAGATGATTGATTGATATTTCAGTTTCATTGAGTTTAAAAAAAATTGCTTCCACCATTGGTTAATTTACAATATTGACCAATCGACAATCACAAATTTTACTAAGTTAAAAAAAACCGGTTCAAAACTTTATTAGTTTTGAAACGAGTTAAATTCTAATATTAAACATATGTACTAGTTAATTCCTCGTAGGTAATTAATTTATTGCCTTAGTGAAATTAATTATGAATTTTATATACACAAAATAAATGTTTACTTGTAAAATTTAAATGTAAAATGTGTGCATTATTTCCCAATTAATAAAAGATATCCACCTATTTTTCATTCAAATTAATTTCCCAATTAATATTAATTAGGCCTAATAAGCTTAAACTATCAATCCGATCCAAACATTTAGATTTGGATCATCGTCCAAATGATTTAGATTTTTAGAGAATAGGGTCCCTGGTCTTTGTCCATCCCACACGGACACCAGTCTGTACATACTGGCTTCTAACACCACCATTTACTGGTCTTCCGTCTATTCCACATAGACACCAATCTGTCTCATTGGCTTCTACTCCATTATCATCGTTTGGTTTTAGGATATACGCGGCGATCAGCTAGGGTTACGAGAAACGTCTAGCCTCCCTAAGGTGGGATCGTCACCAAAGGTTTTCGCAATTGCGCTTTTTCCTTACTATTATAATGGAAACGAATCGTATATATACCCCAAAATTTGAAGAAAGCGGGCAAGAGGGGTACCCTTCACTTTAAACGTCAATATTAGCAAAGTTTGAGATGATAATAGGTATAACTTTATTTTAAACGATTTAACTATTATTAATGTTAATTATTGAAGATTAAAATAATTAAAAATAATTATATTTATTTAAATATTAAAGATAATCTTGTTTCTCAACTCAAAATTAATACGGAAAGAGTTAAAAAGCCGTCTATGTTTTTGTCTGTGTGTGTCCGTCCATTGTTACACTAGTGCGTCGCGTTAGCAGTTAGCCTTGTGTTGATGTGTTAAGAAATCATACAGAACCTTAATATTCCCTTTTTCCATAATATAAAGTGAATATGTGGAAGTATGTTTCGTAATTATGATGCATTTAGTACTTTTGTAGCTTTAAAGCTCTGTTTCGTTTTGATATTTCAAAGATTTTTTTTAATATTGTTATTTGAAATGGCTGTTTATATATAACTTAAGCTATACTACATCTGTATATAGAATAATCCTTGGTTTAGTGATTTCATGAAGAAACCTAAGACCTAGTCTCCGGCGGGTATATTAAGTATCATCCGCAATAGGCTTAGTGAAACAAAGAGTAAATAATTGAGGCCTGAGGTGAAGTAAACTTTGGGCTTTGATTTTCGTGTCTGAAATGAAGAGAAATCAGCGGTTCAGAGTGAGCCGAAAGTTAAATACACTATTAAATAATCAGGTTAAGATTTTATAATAGAAGAAAAGATCATGGTGGCAATTAGAATAGTAAAAGGGCTAATGGTAAACGGGTAGTAGCTACAGACTGTTTATTCTCTTTATGGTGCGCATTGACTATTAGTGCGTCTAGCTACAATTTAGCTTTGGTGTTATTTAACATTAACATTCATGTTGGCATAGTAAGAATTCTAAGGGAGCGGTAGCTCCCTTAGATAAGGCCTGATGACGGCTTTAATGTATAAGGAAGGTTTTTGGATTGGTTTTAACTTTTTTCGTATTAAGTTTATTGTTTCGAAATTTTTCTACTGAACTAAAATCCAGGCCCTTAATATGTGGTAAAAATTTCAAGATGATCCACCTAATAGTTTATTTTATAAAGCATAAAGTTGCTAAGGGTGGTTTTCATTTCCATAAAATTAATCACAGATTTTGGCGAAAAACTAGAGAATCTCCATAGAAATAACATGGGAAATTTTCCAAACTTACCCATTTTGTAACTACCCTTACAAAAATAACTATACGCTTAATAGATTTGAAAACGGTTTTAAATGAAAGCCCCATTTTTAAAGTGGGCGCCAATTTTTGTTTCATTAAGAAAAGCAAAGTTTAAGTATTGTTTTTAATAGTTTTAAGTACCTGCTCCGAATTACGTGGTTTACCTTTAAACTGTGGAACTTAAGACTTTTTTGCTTGGGTTAAGTAATAAAGAAAGTCATTCTAGGACTTACGTCGTTTTACTGCGGATAATCAAATTGGTAGGGCAATTAGCTAGCTTAATTGTCATTAAAACTATTGCGCATCCAACTAATTTAGTTGCGAAGTACAGATTAAACTTAATTAAACAAAATAAGCAATTAAAGATAATTAAACAAAATAAGCAATTAAAGATAATTAAACAAAATAAGCAATTAAAGATAATTACCAAATATAGGTAATTAAATTTTTACACGAGTCTGCTTGTGTACAAGTCTAAAAAGAGTATATAAACACCCCAAGGTATTTCCTAACACCTTTGAAACACCTTTTTATTTTGTAGGGCCATGCATTTCTATTTTCAAAGTACAACTTCTATAAATTCTCTTTAATATTAAATTTAAACAGTAAAAGCTTACGTGAAATGATCGAAGTGTATGTTGCGAGTTTTATCGTTGTCTCACTATGATCTCCCTCATTATCTCCGAAGCCAACATTCAGTTTTGTAACCTAAAACAACCAAAGCAATTAGAAGTTTTCTGCTATGGTTTGACCTTCCGATTGTAAACAATGACATAGTTTAACAAGGAAATTCATAATGACATAGTTTAGCAAGGAAATTCATTATTATTCTAATAATTTGAATAGTTACACTTTAAAAGCAATACCAAATCTGACGGAGAATAAAGATACATACTAAGACTGTCAAAAGCTTAACTTATTTGGCTTAAAACAAAACATATATCGATAATTATACTATAGGTAAGAGTGTGGCGCACTCCGGTAAGCCAAGCTTCTGAGCGACAAAGCTTATGGGAATACGACACATGTAGGCGATCCTACTGGAGGTTCAGCAACACGTATTTCTACCTTTCCAAAACGAAGCTAGCTGACTCAGCCGAGACGATAGAGAGAATCATAAACGTAGCCGGACCCTAGCCGTGAAATTGACGAAACCGATAACCGAAACGCGGTGCAATTACAGGGTTGCCAAGCTATACATTTTTAAAACCCACAAAATAGTAATTGCCCACTTGAGATAAAAATACTTAGTCTTTGTCAACCAGGGTTGGCACGCTGGTAACCAGTCCGGTTTTATCCACCTGGATTAAACCGGTTTAAACCACGTTGAAAAATCCAGTGGATTTTTCAAAAAATATGATAATAGAGTACAGTGCAGGCACCATAAAGTGAGATGGAAGGAAAAGTTTGACACACATGTCTTTACCTCTTTACTTCATCGAAATGGTCGATTCCCATATATTGTGGGTTAGTTTGACGCGCCCTCCTCCCACTGCCCCACCCAAAAATCATGAGACTGAGTTGAACTTTTCGCAACGCTAAATTGTTGGGTCGGACCGCGCATTTAGAAAAATCTTTATCAGACCCTGCCCTATTGAAGATCACAAAAAAGCATACCAGGGCCCGACCCTGCCCTATTGAAGATAATAAAAATGTCTACCCGGGCCCGACTCTGCCCTATTGAAGATAATAAAAATGTCTACCCGGGCCCGTTTCTGCCCTATTGAAGATAATAAAAATGTCTACCCGGGCCCGACCCTGCCCTATTGAAGATATAAAAATGTCTACCCGGGTTGATGGTATGATAACCCTATCCGACCCGACCAGCAAAACGTTTTAAGTAATTTTCTAACCCAACCCGACCTAGGATTTTTCGACCCGATATGGGTCGGGTTGCATTGAAAAATCCCGATTAGGGGCCCTACTCATCTCTAAGGGAAATGATTCTCAATCAGACGGCCCAGCAGAAGACAACTAGCGCACGAAATGTAAAAAGAAGTGCTAAAATTAAGCACTAGACAGTAGTTTAAAAAAGCCGGATAAATCCAATAAAATCCGGTTTAAACCAGCAAAAAACCATACCAGTGGCTTTTTCAAGAAAAATCCGGATTTTTGCCAACCCTGGCAGAAACGGGCCCGGGTAGACATTTTTATTATCTTCAATAGGGCAGAGTCGGGCCCGGGTAGACATTTTTATTATCTTCAATAGGGCAGGGTCGGGCCCTGGTATGCTTTTTTGTGATCTTCAATAGGGCAGGGTCTGATAAAGATTTTTCTAAATGCGCGGTCCGACCCAACAATTTAGCGTTGCGAAAAGTTCAACTCAGTCTCATGATTTTTGGGTGGGGCAGTGGGAGGAGGGCGCGTCAAACTAACCCACAATATATGGGAATCGACCATTTCGATGAAGTAAAGAGGTAAAGACATGTGTGTCAAACTTTTCCTTCCATCTCACTTTATGGTGCCTGCACTGTACTCTATTATCATATTTTTTGAAAAATCCACTGGATTTTTCAACGTGGTTTAAACCGGTTTAATCCAGGTGGATAAAACCGGACTGGTTACCAGCGTGCCAACCCTGTCTGGTGTCCTCGATCGCGGAAAAACTGTCATTTGCTGCGCCCCAATTCAGGCGGACGTCTTCCCAAACCTTATTGCGTTATAAAATACTATTATTGTTAAATATTAAAATACGCCTTAAATTAACCTGAAAACATTGAAAAAAATCCATTGGCTTAGAGATAGGGAAGGCCAATACTAGCTTAACCCGATACCGAAACTGATGTTAGCTAAAGATTAACTCTCTAGTGATACTACAAAATAACCCCACATTAATCGGATCAATTGGTAGCCACAATGACTTTAGATGAGAAACAAGATGGCCCCGGCCATATGACGTTTTGCCTGGGCAAGCTAAATTTACTGTAAGGTGACCCCGGCAGGGTTGGCACGCTGGTAACCAGTCCGGTTTTATCCACCTGGATTAAACCGGTTTAAACCACGTTGAAAAATCCAGTGGATTTTTCAAAAAATATGATAATAGAGTACAGTGCAGGCACCATAAAGTGAGATGGAAGGAAAAGTTTGACACACATGTCTTTACCTCTTTACTTCATCGAAATGGTCGATTCCCATATATTGTGGGTTAGTTTGACGCGCCCTCCTCCCACTGCCCCACCCAAAAATCATGAGACTGAGTTGAACTTTTCGCAACGCTAAATTGTTGGGTCGGACCGCGCATTTAGAAAAATCTTTATCAGACCCTGCCCTATTGAAGATCACAAAAAAGCATACCAGGGCCCGACCCTGCCCTATTGAAGATAATAAAAATGTCTACCCGGGCCCGACTCTGCCCTATTGAAGATAATAAAAATGTCTACCCGGGCCCGTTTCTGCCAGGGTTGGCAAAAATCCGGATTTTTCTTGAAAAAGCCACTGGTATGGTTTTTTGCTGGTTTAAACCGGATTTTATTGGATTTATCCGGCTTTTTTAAACTACTCTCTAGTGCTTAATTTTAGCACTTCTTTTTACATTTTGTGCGCTAGTTGTCTTCTGCTGGGCCGTCTGATTGAGAATCATTTCCCTTAGAGATGAGTAGGGCCCCTAATTTAATCGGGATTTTTCAATGCAACCCGACCCATATCGGGTCGAATAATCCTAGGTCGGGTTGGGTTAGAAAATTACTTAAAACGTTTTGCTGGTCGGGTCGGATAGGGTTATCATACCATCAACCCGGGTAGACATTTTTATATCTTCAATAGGGCAGGGTCGGGCCCGTGTAGACATTTTTATTATCTTCAATAGGGCAGAAACGGGCCCGGGTAGACATTTTTATTATCTTCAATAGGGCAGAGTCGGGCCCGGGGAGACATTTTTATTATCTTCAATAGGGCAGGGTCGGGCCCTGGTATGCTTTTTTGTGATCTTCAATAGGGCAGGGTTTGATAAAGATTTTTCTAAATGCGCGGTCCGACCCAACAATTTAGCGTTGCGAAAAGTTCAACTCAGTCTCATGATTTTTGGGTGGGGCAGTTGGAGGAGGGCGCGTCAAACTAGCCCACAATATATGGGAATCGACCATTTCGATGAAGTAAAGAGGTAAAGACAGGTGTGTCAAACTTTTCCTTCCATCTCACTTTATGGTGCCTGCACTGTACTCTATTATCATATTTTTTGAAAAATCCACTGGATTTTTCAACGTGGTTTAAACCGCTTTAATCCAGGTGGATAAAACTGTACTCTATTATCATATTTTTTGAAAAATCCACTGGATTTTTCAACGTGGTTTAAACCGGTTTAATCCAGGTGGATAAAACCGGACTGGTTACCAGCGTGCCAACCCTGGTTTGGCAGTACCTTTACCTCAAGATATTATGCAACTGAATTAGATTCTGGGAATTCTGAATTTTTGCAGCAAATTTGCTAGTTTTGAAGCAGTTCACTACCAGCTAAAGCTACGCCCACACTTACACGGGAATTGGTTCGTTACCGGTTTGGAAAACCCCCTCCATAGCCAGTTTAAAGCAATTTCAACAGCCTAAGTTCCCACTTTAAGACGCTTCTATTATAACTGTTGCGCGAAAGTTTAGATACTCAAATTGGGCGAGCTTAATTACTTTCTAACTCGACTAAAAAGTCCGAAAGTTTTCAGATAATATTTTTAAGAATGTTCGTTCGACAAGCACCGACTTAAATTGAGGATAATAAACCAAATGCGACTTTAGTTAAAAAAGAGGGAGATAAAAGTCCCAAGATTTCCTTATATGGTAATGCATTTTTAAGTGGGATTGACATGAATATTTTTAGAGGTATACAGTTTTTTAAACAGGGTCGCTTACTAGTTAAATTTTAAGAAAGGAACTAGATTTTTGATTTAAGTAATTCGTTCATTTAGGTGCTGTCTGCTATGGGAAATTAAAATACCCTTACGACCTATCTCATCCCAGTGGGGGAGACAAGCGAAAGAAATACGACTTATTAAACACGGTTAAGTCAGACTATTTTTCCAATGTGACCGCAGGGCCGTCGAGAGAGGGGAGCAATTCGGTCCATTTTCCCGGGGCCCGTATCTCCTGAGGGGGGCCGGCTTGGCCTCGACCTTTGTTAATTCTAGTCGATAATAATTTTGAAAATTTAAATGTAATAGTTTAAAAAAAATGTTATCTTCAACTAGAGCTTAAACAGTAAAAGCTAAAAATTGAATGAAGAATGGTAGTTTCATTACTTGAGTCTTCTATTAAAATGCTCTCAGTCCCTAATTCTCCCCTTTTCCCACTAAGCATGAATCACTGAAAGTAAAATATAAAACGGAGGTTTAAGTTTTGTTTCTCACGGGAATCACCCTAGGCCACGGAAAAACTTCAACATTTTTACAGTTGTTTCTTTGCTGAGAACAATCGCTCCGCCATAAATATAATTAAATATATCATAAGCCAATAAGTCATATCCCAACAGCTTTCTGTCTTCAAAGTTAATGTTTACGGGTTTAGGCAAAGTGGTCTAATAATTAAACAACACAACATGTAGTGCATATAGCGTCTCGCAGTCGCTCGTAAATAGTTTGCTTTGTTGTATCTTCATATTTTGTGAGTTGAAATTGAAGAAGCCTAAAAATATCATAATTTTAAGTTAAATGAACTTCTAAACTAGTTATCCGAAAAAAAATAACATGTAAAAATATGACAAGCTTCGCCTGGGACCTGCTACACCGTAAAATGTTCTGACATGTCATTTACAGTCAAGTTTTAAATAAAATTTTGTAAACTTCCTTTATATAATGCATATATTTACTTGGTTATGGTTATAATATAGGTAATATTGTTATAATTATCTTATTTTTGCTGTGCTTTATCCAAGTAACAATACGTTTTATATAAAAGCGTATAAAATTCAAAAATATTTATATGAAACTTAGCTGTACAAGGGATCATAGAACTTATGATGTAACAGTTCCAAAACGAAGCTTTGCATATTTTTGCACGTTAGTATTTTTTGGTTAGGATTTCACTTCCTCTTATAGTTAATGAGAGCTGAAACGCAATTTAAAGAAATTGTAGAATTTTTAAATATTCCCTTACTTTATAAATTACATACTAAAAAAATCCCAAATTTTAGGTTACTAGCTCTTCCAGAAGTACCTTAGAATTTTCATGAGTGAAATAGTGAAAATTTGACTTTCGTAAGTATAATAGGTACAAATATAATAGGTACAAACTTGTAATTTAGCGATAGAGGTACCCAGTAAGTCAGGGTTGGCACGCTGGTAACCAGTCCGGTTTTATCCACCTGGATTAAACCGGTTTAAACCACGTTGAAAAATCCAGTGGATTTTTCAAAAAATATGATAATAGAGTACAGTGCAGGCACCATAAAGTGAGATGGAAGGAAAAGTTTGACACACATGTCTTTACCTCTTTACTTCATCGAAATGGTCGATTCCCATATATTGTGGGTTAGTTTGACGCGCCCTCCTCCCACTGCCCCACCCAAAAATCATGAGACTGAGTTGAACTTTTCGCAACGCTAAATTGTTGGGTCGGACCGCGCATTTAGAAAAATCTTTATCAGACCCTGCCCTATTGAAGATCACAAAAAAGCATACCAGGGCCCGACCCTGCCCTATTGAAGATAATAAAAATGTCTACCCGGGCCCGACTCTGCCCTATTGAAGATAATAAAAATGTCTACCCGGGCCCGTTTCTGCCCTATTGAAGATAATAAAAATGTCTACCCGGGCCCGACCCTTCCCTATTGAAGATATAAAAATGTCTACCTGGGTTGATGGTATGATAACCCTATCCGACCCGACCAGCAAAACGTTTTAAGTAATTTTCTAACCCAACCCGACCTAGGATTTTTCGACCCGATATGGGTCGGGTTGCATTGAAAAATCCCGATTAAATTAGGGGCCCTACTCATCTCTAAGGGAAATGATTCTCAATCAGACGGCCCAGCAGAAGACAACTAGCGCACGAAATGTAAAAAGAAGTGCTAAAATTAAGCACTAGAGAGTAGTTTAAAAAAGCCGGATAAATCCAATAAAATCCGGTTTAAACCAGCAAAAAACCATACCAGTGGCTTTTTCAAGAAAAATCCGGATTTTTGCCAACCCTGGACCCCGGCCTATATACTTTACGGTTATTTTTTTTTCTTCTAAATATCAAATATCATTCCAATTATGAATAAAAATAATCTAGCTTGATCTTGGGTTATAGATTTATGAAACAAGTAAATAACCAACTTCTGTCCTATGAACTGGAACAATTTTGTTGCAAACCTAATATTTGTGGGATAATTGATGCGTTTGGGCAGTAAAATTATTTTATTGGTTGCACGCTTATAGCAATATGCAACAAGCGCTTAGAATTAGCCCCAAGTCATGTTGTTTTGAAACTTGCCGCGATAGAATTGAAGTAATTTGCATAATCCCTAAAGAACAACGCTAGACGTGACACGGAAACGGATGGTGGAGATAAAGAACAGAGAAAATCGTACTGAATCGCAGGCCCGATAGATATTACCGCCCAAAACAACCTCATTCCTTTTTGTTTATGACGTACTAAGCGTTAATTAATCAGAGAAGCCGGAAACGAAAAAACTTACAAAAATCTCATAATATTTGTGCCATGAAAGTTAATTTAAAAACAATTTTATATATCTTAATTTAGTATAAAACAATTTTAGAACTAAAAATGGGGTAGAAGGGACGCCCAATCTGCCAGCCAGAGTCGGACCAACACTTTTCCGAACCTCTAAAACGCGCGAAAGTGAAAACTTTGTAAGGAAATAATTTATAATTAAAAATGTGGTTGAAGGGACGCTCAGCCTGCCAGCCAGGGTCGCACCAATACTTTTCCGAACCTCTAAAACTCGCGAAAGTAAAAACTTTGAGAGGAAATTTTTTCTCACGCTTACAAGATTGGCAACTCTCTATCTTCGACGGCAGCTTATTCTATATAAAATTTGTTCTAGCTTTGGTTCTCAGCACGAGCAAACCCTGGTTCCTATACTGGAGTGATTTTGCGGTAATCTATAACCTAGTTTTAAGCGTGCTGACAACACACGAAAGAAATATTTCGAGACAAAAGACGAAAAAAATAACTGATATTTAGGATTTAAAATCTCGACGTTTTAAATCCTGTAAATCAGTAATTGCATTGTCTGTTGTCTGCACGCACAAACCTACGTTAGTGATCATAATTTAGCCGCTCCAACATAGAAATCTGGGTTTGCGCGTGCTTGACAACCAACGCTGGAAAAGATTATATATCAAATAAGCTGCCGTCGGAGATAAGGAGTTACCTATCCTCTAAGCGTGAAAACAAATATCCTCACGCACATCACTGCCTTGAATGTACAACAGAAGCGTTTTTTATATGACGTTTTGAATTTGCGATTAGTAACCGTTAGATGGCTCTTTTCTGGGGCAAATTTTTGCGATGACGAAAGTAAATTTGCACTGCGCAGTCTCGCATGACGTCACGTCCTTCACTTATGTCGGACCAGGGTGGGAAATATGGATTTTTTTTAAACTGGACTAAATTACCCATTGAGTTGAGAAAATTACCACTAGAGTGGCCTTTCATCCGCTAGGATATAATCCGATTAACTATATCACGCGCTTGTGACGCCATCCTGGTGCAACCGAGGGAACTAGAAGAAAAGGCGGGAAATTTGACTGATTTCAAGAATACATGTATTTATACATTTCTTATCTAGGTTTCGAGATGGCGACACCATCGAGTGATAAACTTGGTAGCTGTCCGTCCGTCCTAATGTTTTCAAAAGTGTGCCACGTACCCCAATAGGCAGGTTAACGCAAAGGCCACTCTAGTGGTAATTTTCTCAACTCAATGAAATTACCATTTGGACGAAAATTTTAATAGTTCAAGGCTGCCAGATTCCGCGCCTAGAACAAAGCTGATAGAGCGGTGAATGAAATGCCAAGTTTTAGTTTCATGAGTGTCAAAAATACCCTATCTCGAGACTCGTAGTTTCCCCCATTCTTGGCCCATGCTTCCTCTCTACCTTATTTGTCCATGAAAAGGGGTATGAATTTACTGTTAATATTTTTAATGATCACATCAAATAGACCAGTACTCTGTAATCCTGTTAATGAAATTATAGAGGGGGCATTCAATATTCCATTAGAAGCATTAACATAACATGTATGATTTTCCAAGGTGTTGACCATAATGCATTTACAGGGTTGCCACGGAATATTCAAAACCAAATTCCCTGACTTTTCCAGGTTTTCCCTGACTTTTCCAGGTTTTCCCTGACCTTTTAGGCCGAAAGTGTAAATGTTTACAGCACGTTTTAAGTGCTTATAATTAAATGAAGTCTCTACATTTCAGTTTTCCAATGTATTTTTCACACCAAAATGATTAAGAAACATTTTCGCCAAAATGATTAAGGAAAATTTTAACTATAAATAACAGTCTGAGAGATTTCTTTAGAGAGCATTAACTTTACAAAAACAATTCTAGACATTTTTTAGGATTGCTCTCGAGTTTTCTGTGTTAAGAGAGGATGAGAAGAAACTTTCATTACTCTTTCAATAAAGACTTATCCCCACAAATTTTACCTACTAAAATAAAATTCCCTGACTTTGCTGAAATTTTTCAAAGTTCCCAGACTTTTACCTGACCTTTTTGGCCCATTTTCAAATTCTCTGACTTTTCCAGGTTCTCCCTGACCCGTGGCAACCCTGATTTATCATTGGGGTTTGGAGTGGTGCATTTGTCGGTCGTAGTTTCCTCGGTAGTTTGTTGAACAGCATCAATCCCCAATCTTTCAGCTTGAATTTCTGCGTCTGCTGGTCCATTTATTTCAGCTGTTTCACTTGCATGCAAAGTTGGAGATTGTGAGAGCTGATTTCTTTTTTTCAGTCTTTCCAATCTCCCATTAGACTTGAACTATTGTTGATCATGTTTCCTTAACGGGAGTTTTTTGGAAGGAACAGCCAAAGGTCCAAGTCTGGGAGGGTAACTTAACTTATCTACAATAATAACTCTTATTATAATTGGTTTTAAATTAATATTGTACGCTTAAATCATACCTGACTGTTCATATTTCGGTTGAGGGCGGTAATCCTCTTTAAAATGAAGGGAGCAGACAACCATGGACTTGGTGCGTGGTTTACCCATTTTTAAAGCTATATCCCATTGTTTCGACAATTTAACGTCGCGCGGAAATTGGTGAAAGCGGACACCACTCATTGTGGCATTAATTTTACACCCATACACGCTGCAGTATTTAACCATTGTTTAATTACGTTTAAATAAACAGCAAAACTGACAAAAACTAGCCAAATTATCGTTGAGCAGATAGTTGAATTGTTGATTTAATTTTATAATTATCTTTGAGCAATTCAATTTAATTAACTTTAATTAAACCATGAGTATGTTGATTGCGTTTGTCATTAATGGTATCGCCGGAATTAAGTTACATTTAAACACCTGATTAAACTATCTAATCATCAATCATCAGACCTTGCAATAGGCAGACAACAAACTAGACGAAGTTTGCAGTCTATTTATGACATCTCATGTTGCCCTCTATTGATTATCTCTCAACATCTATCGTTAAATTTATTACTTAAATAATATAATTTTTTTTTAATTATAATAATCATATTAGCTAATTAGAATTATTTAACTTTCAATGAGTATGTTTCATAGATTTAAATTATATCGCTAATTTTAAAAATTAGGGGGCGCTACGCCAAACAGCTCTCTCTCTCCATAGCCCTCTCTCTCTCGTCTCCCGCTAAAGCCGCGAGTGGCGGGCGTCGGGGAGGTTGGGGGGGGGGTCCATATCCTTCTAACCTCTCTCTTCTCTTCACTATAATTTAACTCGCTTTATAATAAAAGCAAGCGTGGCTTCGTGGTAGCACGTGCGGGCGGGCGCCTTCACTGGCGTCTCGTATGGATCAGGACGTTGTAGGTTCGAGGCCCGGCACCGACAGAAAAATAATTTCAATTGAAATTAAATACGTTACGCCATCTACGAGGAGTAACGTGAACTACGGGTGAATTTCGAGTTGAAAATTCGCGGGAAATTTAAAATTCGAAATATTCATTTATGACAAAATTCATCAGGTCACAACATTTCCAGTCACAACATATCCAGCCAGCCGTCCAGCCAACAGAGATCGGAACAATACGTTTTCACTCTAAAGAGTGGCAAAACGTAAAAAAACATTTTTACCAGAACAGGTGCTGAATTAAAGAGGTGTTGTTTCAAACCTAAAAGTCACTCTTTTTAACTAAATATATGAACATACTAGCTGTTGCCCGCGGCGTCGCTCGCGTGTAATAAGAACTTCCATCAAAAGGATATAAAGAATGGGTAGATTTTACTGACGCCTAATATTTTTGCAACACCCTAGGAGCAGCGAAGGCACTCGGCGTTGCCCGTCAGCCCGTCGGTACATTTTTTATTACTTTTCACGCGGACATTATTCCATAAAGAAGAGTTTTTAAATTTATGGCCGTCATTTCAAAAGATGGCAACAAATCGAACCAAAAAGACCATTCAGCCCGTCTATAGGTTAAAGAAACCAGTGTACTAAATATTTATGAAATCGGTTGAAACGCGCGGACTCAGTTGCATAGAGAAGATTTTTTACATTTCTGGGCGCCATTTTTTAAGATGGCGGCGGATTGGAAAAATCTTTCTTAGTACGCGCCTACTACTTATGAGTAACGTTCCTGCAAATTTTCAGCCTTCTAGGGCAAGCGGTTTGGTCTAGGCGTTGATTATCAGTCAGTCAGTCAGGACTTTGATTTATATAGATATAGATTGAATGTTAATGAGCGGTCTATTATAAAAGAAATTTAGAAAGTATGATATGTGGCTCAATCAAACCGATTTTCAACGAGTATCAGTGAAGTATAGGATAAAACTAACCGATCTGACACTATCGGTAAACCCGTAGTATCGGTGCCGACTTAGAACTATTGAAATTTAAACAATCATCAAATTGTCGGGACCCATAAAAGTTTTTGGAAAGCTCGATTGCAAACAATTCATTTCCTATGTTTCGCAAAAAATGACTGTCTAATAATTCTCCTATGTAATTTGAAAATTACTTGCTATTTAAATCATATGCTACTGAGAAAACAAATTAAATTGGATTCAACGCCAGGTATTATCAAAAACATATACGAGTGGGCTCGACATTTGTTGCCAAAGCTTCAATGTGATCATCTGCTCCTGGTGATAGTATTAGGCCTATTCTACTGAAATAAGTAGATATCCTAATATTTTGTGTTGTAAAAAATATAAAAGAGAAGTATGGATGAACTTGATTATATAATAAAGTTAAACTACTAAATGCACATTAGTCGAACAATGTTTTGACTTTACCGCACAGTCTCTTAAGGGGTCTGGATACCTGTTTTACCTCGAAATGTGCCGTTTTCCAATTTTTTACTTCTAGCTTGAGCGTTGCCCCTTTTGTCAGGGAAATTATCCCCGAGTCATTAAATTTCTCCGCTGACCCTTCATTTATGCAAGGCATTAGAGTCCAGTAAGCACTGTCAGCTATCACGCCCCACTGAAGGTGCTCGGTGTTTTCAACTGGGAACAACCCTTGGAGTAAATGCCTCTCGCTTACCTCAAGGGTTTGGCATCAATTCCCTCAAACGAAGCACACTTTCAAACATAAACATTTTAACCTTTTCCTAAATGCACAACCAGCCCCTACTTCGGCTCTGACATCAACAAACACGTTTCTGGATAACTATTATTCTCAGTCTTATGACAATGATGCCGGCATATGTAACACTCAGTGGCAAAACCAAGGGCGTTAGACACCACTGCGGAAGAAACCATCCTCGGTCAGCTTCAGAGACGAGCGGAAAAGACAATTAGATTGTCTTTGGTCCCTTCGTCATCCGGACAATCGTTCTTATGAGAATTCCCTGGATCTGAAGCTAAACTACAGACAAAATGGTAATTCGTTCGGGCTTGGGTAAACAGTGCTGGATCTATACAGTCGCTGTCGAGACAGTGGGTGCCCATAGTAAATAATCTCAAGTTTTAACTCCAATGATCATTCGGAACATTCGCGACACGGTAGAGGAGAACATCTTTGAATTTAAAAAAAGGGTCTTATTCCGATTTTAAAAAACAAATATTACGTATGTACTGAATACAAACTCTTTTACCAAAAGCGGATTATGCTTCACACATAAAGTACGTAAGTCCCACTTTTCCATATTTTTGGCCATGGATTTCATGACATTCCCGAGGTAAAAACTAAGCAGACAAACAAAACAGCTTTTAACTAATCATAAGCCCCCTAATCGTAGATAACCTTTTTAATGCCAGACCAATCGGCGACGGCTACAGTACTATTTTCTTGCATGAGACCTCGACTCGACCTCGCCGTCAACATAACCGGGAAGCTCGGAAGGCTAATTTGTGGTATCGTTCGTTAGTCGTTATAATATATTCAACGTTTTTAAGCTCAAGTTTCGAACATTTTCGAGTCATTTAATAAGTGTTCAACTAAATATTATAAGAATTGTTTTTAATTTCAACAGAAAAATAGCTCTGCGAATAATAGTAGACTCGAAAACTGAACTAAGCCTTGACTAGGTATCAGTGATATCCCGAGAACAGAAAACATTTCTCGTAAATAAAGCTGATACACGGCGTCTTAAATAGTCCAAGCAAAAGCTACCCAGATTGATAAGATCTTCGTGCCTTACTCCCAAATAATCTTTGGTATTGTGAATAGTTTTATCCAAAAAATATTTTAGACACCCTTCTCAGTCTTTATAGTAGTTCCCTGGTAAATCGGTTCTTAAGGCGGAAGGATATTAAGGACGCGAAGAAGCCGTGTTACTGAATTATGTTCCTCCGCGTAAGGGGAGGTCTTTCCTAGGAGCTTAGAGAATATCGTGTAGCTCCCCCAAGCACACGCTAAGTACTTCATGTGAAAAGCCTAATCGGCTTCTGCTTTTACTTCTGAAAAAAGAACCTTTGATGGTAATGCTGCGATTTTGAAAACCTTTAGTTCCCGAAAATTTCTCTAAAAATTTAATTATCTAATCCAAAATACTATCAATAAAATGATAAGAAAATATTTTAGAGATCGCTATAAGTATGAAACGTAGTACATTTTCATACTAGAGAATTTGTTTCCAGATTTGGCGCGCCTACGCTTTTACGCCCCAAGGGAGAAGTTTTGGTACTTTGAGTAAAAGGGGGCAATACCGCCGCTGCCTAAGGGGTCCACCAAAAGCACGATGGGCTAAAGAAATATGGAACAAAATGTTGATTACATGACATAAACTGAGTTTCACACTTATTGGGGACTATTTATTATTTTCTTATGATAAAATATAAAAAAACCAGTGTTCAATTTAATATGTAAGTTTATATAAAGTGGATGTCGTTTGCAGCTTCTGGTTTATGCCAGCTTTTCAGAAGTTCACAATTTACCCAAAAGATGACGCAGTTGTTTTAAATAGAAGTTTTCATTATGTAGTTGACTTAAAATACGGACGAGATGGTCACTCAGTAACTCATAAAAAGGTTCAAGCAATTTCGCTGTTCTTAGACTTCGATGGGATTCTAAACCCGCACTACCGAATCCTGTATGGCGAAACAACAGACATACGCTGCATTTCCAACGTCAATTGAAGTCTCGTCGCTCAAAATTGTTCAATTATTCTTTTTTAAAATGATATAACGCGCAAATAAGGTGAATTATTAACGAGGAAAATATATAATATTAGTTATATATTTAATTTTATACTTAAGATAATCTTGCTTCTTAGCTCAGTTTTATTATAGAAAGAGTAATAAAGTTCTCTATCTCTGTGTCTGTTTGAGTGCGTCCGTGGTTACACTATTGCACCACGTTAGCAGTTTGCCTTGTCTTTGTATGTAATGATATCCAACAAAATTATAATTATCTTTTTACCCCTCCGAGTGACGATGACGTCACGGAGAGGTTTTACACTGGACGTGTCTGTGTGTGTGTGTCTGTCTGTCTGTCTGTCAGACCCCACGTGACCGCGTTCGCAGTTTACAAATCGGAGCAAACGTGTTCGCCATTTCCGAACTGCTTTCACAGTCACGGAAATGGCCCTTCTACTTGAGTTCTCACACCACCATCTTCTGGGACCCTATTCTCTAAGTACATTTGGATCGTTCCTAATCCAAATGATTTGGATTTGGGGTCGGCTCATCCCCAAATGACACTAATCCGTATTCTGTAACTCCAAATCCCTTTTCATTTGGTTCAAACCCTATCCAAACATTTGGCAAGCCAAATGGCCGGCCAAATCGTCATTTGGATAGCTCTTTTCCCCATTTTACTCCGTTTGTGGCCGCCATTTTTTTAAGGGGAAACAATTTCAGAGTGGGTTCTTTTTTGTGGTCATTTTCATATTTTTTGAGGATTTGCTGATGGATGGATTTTAAATATAATATATAAAGTAGGTTTCAAGCTTTAATATCATAATTTTCCACCTTTTTATTGTCCCACAATCTATTTCTAAACTTGGCCCTTTTTTTAAGGCGGTGAAATTGCGCTAAGCCTTGGCTTACCGTTAATTTTTGCCATTTAAATGTTTGCCTTTCGTTGCCCGTTACTTCGCCTTCTCTTATCGTCGTATTTTTAAAGTTTAGACTTTGAAAGTAGTGCTTTGTTTTCTTAAATTTAACTTAATTGTATAAGATTTCAATATTATAATAGCGTTAAACGTCGGTATTTACGAATTCAAGGGACGCGCCTTGCATTTGAATTTCGTTCCCTCGAAACTACCCCCTTTCTTTTTCTTTATCGCCGTCTCGCTTCAGCCCTCAAAACACAGCTGTAGTGAGAAATGATGTTTTTTACTAAAAATGTATGCGGTCAGTGTGTTGTTTTTGTATTTTAAAGCTTCTAATCGTGGTGCGCGTCGAGGTTTACGAATCCAACGTGTGTTGCGAAATGAAAATCAAGGGCGGATACTATATGATCTATGCTTTAAAAGGAATTTGGCCGCGAAAGTCAAGCAAAACGGTATTAGGCCTTGCCAAAAACTGACTGAGCTATAGTAAGCCTTCGTCAGATTATCACATGTCATATGATATAAGAAATTGACCCTCGGATATCCTGTGACTAGGAGATGGTTATAAAGTTACTAACTCTCGATTTTGGAGGTAGATACTGTCTAGTGACACTTAAAGTAACGATTTAATCTTATAAACAGACTACCATCATAAGCCCATATCGTAAATTAACCGATGTTGATATCAAAGCTTAATAATTTTTTTTAACTCCATGAATCATAAATATCAACATCAACAATTATCTACTGAAAGGCCATTCAAATTTCTCGCAACATTTCAAATTAACGAGTAGAAATGTGCAAATGAAGTTCAAACCGATAAATTGGGCAAATTGCTATATTGGTCACCGTTACCGATCACAGATAGATTTGCGTCCTTCAGTAGTGTTTATTATGCTTGTAAAATGGTAAGCGAAATCTGTGATTAAAGTTTAAAATAGACATGAGCAAAAAGTGCTTCAAGTCATATCAACTCGATTACCGAATATCTAAATTTGACCAAAATTAACAAAATATTCTCTTCATGATTAAAAATCTTGTTTGAAGCAGCAAGCGGCCATCTAATCCTTATTTACCTCTTTCAGTAGATGATTGATTGATATTTCAGTTTCATTGAGTTTAAAAAAAATTGCTTCCACCATTGGTTAATTTACAATATTGACCAATCGACAATCACAAATTTTACTAAGTTAAAAAAAACCGGTTCAAAACTTTATTAGTTTTGAAACGAGTTAAATTCTAATATTAAACATATGTACTAGTTAATTCCTCGTAGGTAATTAATTTATTGCCTTAGTGAAATTAATTATGAATTTTATATACACAAAATAAATGTTTACTTGTAAAATTTAAATGTAAAATGTGTGCATTATTTCCCAATTAATAAAAGATATCCACCTATTTTTCATTCAAATTAATTTCCCAATTAATATTAATTAGGCCTAATAAGCTTAAACTATCAATCCGATCCAAACATTTAGATTTGGATCATCGTCCAAATGATTTAGATTTTTAGAGAATAGGGTCCCTGGTCTTTGTCCATCCCACACGGACACCAGTCTGTACATACTGGCTTCTAACACCACCATTTACTGGTCTTCCGTCTATTCCACATAGACACCAATCTGTCTCATTGGCTTCTACTCCATTATCATCGTTTGGTTTTAGGATATACGCGGCGATCAGCTAGGGTTACGAGAAACGTCTAGCCTCCCTAAGGTGGGATCGTCACCAAAGGTTTTCGCAATTGCGCTTTTTCCTTACTATTATAATGGAAACGAATCGTATATATACCCCAAAATTTGAAGAAAGCGGGCAAGAGGGGTACCCTTCACTTTAAACGTCAATATTAGCAAAGTTTGAGATGATAATAGGTATAACTTTATTTTAAACGATTTAACTATTATTAATGTTAATTATTGAAGATTAAAATAATTAAAAATAATTATATTTATTTAAATATTAAAGATAATCTTGTTTCTCAACTCAAAATTAATACGGAAAGAGTGAAAAAGCCGTCTATGTTTTTGTCTGTGTGTGTCCGTCCATTGTTACACTAGTGCGTCGCGTTAGCAGTTAGCCTTGTGTTGATGTGTTAAGAAATCATACAGAACCTTAATATTCCCTTTTTCCATAATATAAAGTGAATATGTGGAAGTATGTTTCGTAATTATGATGCATTTAGTACTTTTGTAGCTTTAAAGCTCTGTTTCGTTTTGATATTTCAAAGATTTTTTTTAATATTGTTATTTGAAATGGCTGTTTATATATAACTTAAGCTATACTACATCTGTATATAGAATAATCCTTGGTTTAGTGATTTCATGAAGAAACCTAAGACCTAGTCTCCGGCGGGTATATTAAGTATCATCCGCAATAGGCTTAGTGAAACAAAGAGTAAATAATTGAGGCCTGAGGTGAAGTAAACTTTGGGCTTTGATTTTCGTGTCTGAAATGAAGAGAAATCAGCGGTTCAGAGTGAGCCGAAAGTTAAATACACTATTAAATAATCAGGTTAAGATTTTATAATAGAAGAAAAGATCATGGTGGCAATTAGAATAGTAAAAGGGCTAATGGTAAACGGGTAGTAGCTACAGACTGTTTATTCTCTTTATGGTGCGCATTGACTATTAGTGCGTCTAGCTACAATTTAGCTTTGGTGTTATTTAACATTAACATTCATGTTGGCATAGTAAGAATTCTAAGGGAGCGGTAGCTCCCTTAGATAAGGCCTGATGACGGCTTTAATGTATAAGGAAGGTTTTTGGATTGGTTTTAACTTTTTTCGTATTAAGTTTATTGTTTCGAAATTTTTCTACTGAACTAAAATCCAGGCCCTTAATATGTGGTAAAAATTTCAAGATGATCCACCTAATAGTTTATTTTATAAAGCATAAAGTTGCTAAGGGTGGTTTTCATTTCCATAAAATTAATCACAGATTTTGGCGAAAAACTAGAGAATCTCCATAGAAATAACATGGGAAATTTTCCAAACTTACCCATTTTGTAACTACCCTTACAAAAATAACTATACGCTTAATAGATTTGAAAACGGTTTTAAATGAAAGCCCCATTTTTAAAGTGGGCGCCAATTTTTGTTTCATTAAGAAAAGCAAAGTTTAAGTATTGTTTTTAATAGTTTTAAGTACCTGCTCCGAATTACGTGGTTTACCTTTAAACTGTGGAACTTAAGACTTTTTTGCTTGGGTTAAGTAATAAAGAAAGTCATTCTAGGACTTACGTCGTTTTACTGCGGATAATCAAATTGGTAGGGCAATTAGCTAGCTTAATTGTCATTAAAACTATTGCGCATCCAACTAATTTAGTTGCGAAGTACAGATTAAACTTAATTAAACAAAATAAGCAATTAAAGATAATTAAACAAAATAAGCAATTAAAGATAATTAAACAAAATAAGCAATTAAAGATAATTACCAAATATAGGTAATTAAATTTTTACACGAGTCTGCTTGTGTACAAGTCTACGGAATCTGTTTAAGCGCAGACCTACAGAATATTTTTGTGCAAAGGAGTATAAAATCTCTTTGTGCAGAGGCCTATGCAATCATTTCGTGCACAGGCCTATGGAATATTGTTTTACACAGGCCTCTGGAATATTGTTTTACACAGGCCTATGGAATATTGTTTTACACAGGTCTACGGAATGTTTTTGTGCAAATCTGCATGGAATCCTTTTGAGTATAGGAGTATGTAATCTTCTGTGCAAAGGTCTATGGTATTTTTGATCATGGGTCTATGGTATTTTTGATCATGGGTCTATGGTATATTTATGTGCACAAGTTTAAAGAATCTTTATTTGCACAAGTTTGAAGAATCTTTATGTGCACACAAGTCCGAAGAACCTTTATGTGCACACAAGTCTGAAGAATCATTATGTGCACACAAGTCTGAAGAGTCTTTATGTGCACACAAGTCTGAAGAATCATTATGTGCACACAAGTCTGAAAAATCTTTATGTGCACACAAGTGTGAAGAATCTATGTGCACACAAGTCTGAAGAATCTATGTGCACACAAGTCTGAAGAATCTTTATGTGCACACAAGTCTGAAGAATCTTTATGTGCACACACAAGTCTGAAGAATCTTTATGTGTCCAAGTGAAAAATCTTTATTTGCACAAACTTCTGTTTGTGCACAGGTCTACGACTTCTGTTTGTGCACAGGTCTACGACTTCTGTTTGTGCACAGGTCTACGACTTCTGTTTGTACACAAGCCTAAAACATCTGTTTGTACACAAGCCTAAAACATCTGTTTGTGCACAAGTCTAAAACATCTGTTTATGCAGAAGTCTATTCCATCTGTTTGTGCACAAGTCTAATCCATCTGTTTGTGCACAAGTCTAAATCATCTGTTTGTGAACAAGTCTATAACACCTGTTTGTGATCAATTCTATAACACCTGTGTGTGAACAAGTCTATAACATCTCTTTGTGCACAAGTCTATAACATCTGTTTATTCACAAGTCTATGACATCTGTTTGTGCACACGTGAGTGACTTCTGTCTGAGCAAAGGTCTACGGAATATTTTTGAGCACGGGATTACGTATTATTTTTGTGCAAATGGGTATGGAATCTTTTTGAGCATAAGGGTTTGAAATCTGTTTGAGCATAGGGGCATTGAAAATGTTTGTGCATAACTCTATGGAATCTGATGTGCACATGTCTATAACATCTCTTTTTGCGCGAGTCTGCGAAATTGCTTTGTGCACAAGCCTGTGATTCTATTTGTGCACAAGTGTACGAAATATTTTTATGCATTGGTTTACGGAATATTTTTATGCACAATTGTACGGAATATTTTTGTGCACAGGTGTACGAACTGTTTTTGTTCACACGTGTACGGAATATTTTTGTGCATAGGTGTATGGAATATTATGGTGAAAATGGATTTGGAATATTTTTGTGCACAGGTGTACGGAATATTTTTGTGAAAATGGATACCGAATATTTTTGTGCACAGGTGTACGGAATATTTTTGTGAAAATGGATACCGAATATTTTTGTGCACAGGTGCACGTGAAAGTTTTGTGCACAGCTGAACGTGATATTTTTGTGCAAATGTGTAAGGAACATTTTTGAGCATAGGGATATGGAATGTTTTTGTGCAGAGGTCCATGGATTATTTTTGTGTACAGGTATATGGAATTTTTTTGTGCAGAAGTCCGTGGAATATTTTTGTGTACAGGTATATGACTCATGTTTGTGCACAAATCTATAGAATGTTTTGTACACCGGTCTAGGACATATGATTGTGCACAAATCTATAGAATGTTTTGTACACCGGTCTAGGACATATGATTGTGCAAAAGTCTAAGGTATGTGTTTTTGCACAAATATTTGACATCTATTTATGCTCAAGTCTATGGTATCTGTGTGTACAGGTCTACAAAATATGTTTGTGCACAAGTCTGAAGAATCTTTATGTGCACAAGTCTACGGAATCTCTTTTTGAGGAAGTCTATGAAATCAGTTTTTTACACAAGCATATGACATCTGTTTGTGCACAAGTCTATAACATCGGATTGTGCAAAACCGTGTGACTTCTGTTTGTGATAAAGTCTGTGGAATCTATTTGTGCACGAGTCTACGTAATATATTTGTGCGCAAATCTATGGAATCTGTTTATGCGCTAGTCTACGGCATCTGTTTGTGCACGGGTCTACGGAAAATGTTTGTGCAAATGGGTGTGGAATATTTTTGAGCATATAGGGGTATGGAATGTTTCTGAACAGGTCCAAGGCATGTTTTTGTGGACAGGTCCATGGAATATTTTTGTACACAGGTCCATGGAATATTTTTGTACACAGGTCTATGTCACATGTTTATACAAAAGCCAATAGAATATTTTGTGCATAGGTCAATGGAATGTTTTTGTGCACAGCACAGTTTTATGAAATATTTTGTGCGCAGGTCTAGGGAATATTTCTGTGCAAATGGTTATGGAATAGTTTTGTGCTATGGGTATGAAATCTTTATGTACACAGGTCTATGGAATCTTTAGCTCGCAGGTCTAATGAATCTTTATGTGCACAAGCATATATAATGTTTTGTGCACAGTTCCATGAAATATTTTGTGCACATCTCCATGAAATCTTTTGTTCACAGGTCTATGGAAACTTGATGTGCACAAGTCTATAGAATGTTTTTTGTGCACATGTCTATGACTTCTGTTTGTGCACAAAACTATGGAATCTGGTTTGAACATGTCTATGACATCTGTTGTGCACAAGCCTGTGACTTCCACTTGTGTACAAGTCTACGCAATTTTTTTGTGCACATGGTTACGGAATCTGTGCACAGATCTCCGGAATCTGTTTGTACACAGGCCTACGCAATTTTTTGTGCACATGGTTACGGAATCTGTGCACAGATCTCCGGAATCTGTTTGTGCACAGGCCTACGGCATATTTTTTGAGCACAGGTCTAGGAAATCTTTTGTGCACAGTTTTATGGAATCTCTTTGGGCACAGGTCTATGGAATATTTTTGTGCACAGGTCTATGGAATCGTTTTGTGCAAATGGGTATGGATTCGTTTCGTGCAAATGGGTATGAAATTGTTTTGTGCAAATGGTTATGGAATCTTTATGGAAACAGGTCTATGACTTCTGTTTGTAAACAAGTCTAAGACTTCTGTTTGTGCACTAGTCCGTGGAATCTGATGTGCACATATCCTTGACACATTGCGCAAGTCTATGATGTATTTTTTGTGCAAGTCTATGACATCTGTTTGTGCACAACCCTGTGACTTCCGTTTGTGTCCAAGTATCCGGAATCTGTTTGTGCACAACCCTGTGACTTCCGTTTGTGTCCAAGTATCCGGAATCTGTTTGTGCACAACCTGTGACTTCCGTTTGTGTCCAAGTATCCGGAATCTGTTTGTGCACACGTCTACGGTATCAGTTTGTGCACATGTCTACGGTATCTGTTTGTGCACAGGTCTACGGAATATTTTTGTGCAAAGGTCTACGGAATATTTTTGTGCACAAGCCTACTGAATCGGTTTGTGCAGAGGTCTAAGGAATCTGTCTTTGCAAAGGCCACTGCATCTGTTTGTGCACAGGTCTAAAGAATATTTTTCTGCAAATGGATACGGGATATTTTATTGCAAATGGATATGCAGTATTTTTGTGCACTGGTGTACGAGATATTCTTGAGCATATTTTTGAGCATAGGGGTATGGAATATTTTTGTGCAGAGGTCCATGGAATCTTTTTGTGTACAGGTATATAACATCTCTTTTTGCACAAGTTTATGACATCTGTTTGTGCGTAAGTCTATGACATCATTTTTTGCGCAAATCTATGACATCAGTTTGTGCTCAATTCTAAGGGATCTGTTTGTGCACAATTCTAAGGGATCTGTTTGTGCACAATTCTAAGGGATCTGTTTGTGCACAAGTCTACGGGATCTGTTTGTACACAATTATATGACATGTGTTTTCACAAGTCTATGTTATCTACGAAATATGTTTGTGCACTCAGGGTGACCACGAATAACCTTGTAATAGTTATAGGAAAATAGGAAATTTACAATTGATTTACAGGAAATTATAGGAGACTAGCTGTTACCCGCGGCATCGCTTGAGTGTAGTAAGAACTTCCATCAAGTATGGGTACATTTTACTGATTCGACTAATATTTTTACCTCTCCGAGTGACGTATGTCACGGAGAGGTATTACACCGGCTGTGTCTGTCTGTGTGTGTCTGTCTGTCTGTCAGACCCCACGTGACCGCGTTCGCAGTTTGCGTATTGGAGCAAACAAATACCCGATTTCCGGAACGCGTTCGCGGTTCACGGAAATTTGGCCATTCATCCACCAACACAAGTCTTTACTAACTGGCTTCTAAGGACCACAATCTGCTAGTCTTTGTCCATCCCACATGGACACTAGTCTGTACTTGCTAGCTTCTAAGCACCACCATCTTCTGTTCTTCGTCAATTTCACCTTGACACCAGCTTCTATGCACCACCATCTTCTGTTCTTCGTCAATTCCACATTGACACCAGCTTCAATGCACCACCATCTTCAGGTCTTTTGTCCATTCCACATGGACGCCAGTCAGTACATTCTGGCTTCTTTTCCTCCGTCATCGTTTGGTTCCAAGATATACGCGGCGATCGGCTAGGGTTACGAGAAACGTCTAGCCTCCCAATGGCAGGGCTTCCACCATCAGTTCACGCAAATGCGTTTTTATCTATTATTTGGTTTTAAGATATACGCGGCGATCGGCTAGGGTTACGAGAAACGTCTAGCCTCCCAATGGCAGGGCTTCCACCAAAGGTTCACGCGAATGCGTTTTTATCTATTATTATAATGGAAACGAAACGTATATATACCCCAAAATTTGAAAAAAGCGGGCAAGAGGGGTACCCTTCACTTTAAACGTCAATATTAGCAAAGTTTCGAAAGATAATAGGAACAACTTTATTTTAAACGATTTAACTATTTTTAAAGTTATTTACTGGCGATTAAAATAATTAAAAATAATTATATTTATTTAAATATTAAAGATAAACCCAAGTACCGAAGTCGTTAAATCATTGCCTCCTATATCTATCAAGGCCCGTGCATTGCGTTATATTTCGTACATTGTCTCTTATATCTTTTTAGGCCCGTGCATTGCGTTATATTTCCTACATTGCCTCCTGTATCTATCTAGGCCCGTGCATTGCGATATATTTTTGAGAACAACAACCAAAATGGGAAGCTCCTTTCAGAACCATAATAATTTGTTTTCTCTGTTATATGAAATGAAAATATGGATAATATTTTCGGCAATTCGATTTGAATGGCTCTTTCTGATGTATCATTCTCTCAGCACTGTTCATAATGGACAGGAACTTAGAGATTCGAGACACTTGGAATTACGATAGTGTTTCAAATCCTCTGTAATGAGGGCTTAACGACTTGGAGTGACTGGAAAGATAGATACACATCCTATTTTTTAGTTGTACCATGCGTACCACAATGTTGCCAGGCGTTTATTGAAGGATGCTTGGGTACTTGGTACAGACTGTTACGTCTACCAAGTTTCCTAGCATCCAAGAATAAATAGGATTCATAGAAGCCAGTGTTATGGGCATGTCATGGGTCAAGTCGTTAAATATATCGACGCAGTTAAATAGCTGATGGCATTATTTTATCCACTTTCTCATTGCGTTTCGAGTGGAAGTTCAACTTTGGCACGGACGACAGATGGCGCTCTTAACCTTCTACCCCCAAAAATCGCAGTTGTCTTCTCGTTTTCCCCTTCCGCGTTTTTTCGTTATAAACTTATGATTTAACGAACTGTTAAGATAAAATTTCATATTTCCTTAGACAGATAAGCTTCTACTCCTTTCATCTTACTCCCAGTTAGATTTAACCTTGTTAAAACATAATCAGATGAATTTGAGTTATAATGTCTAGGAGTGATAGAGACATTTTTACCCATGTCTAGAGATGTTAAGCTTAAGCGAAATTGTTTTACGTTTGAATAAAAATACCGCTTCCAGTAGTGGGTTTATAGTACTCCTTGTTTGTGTAAGATTAGTGTAGCTGTAGAGCGTTGTTGCTGTTTAGTTTATACGCCCCCTAGGCCTATTTGTGAAAGACCTTTTTTACGCACTTTTATCATTCTTTATTTGAAAAAAGTGTTGGCAATGTATATTTTTTAAATATGACGGAATTGCTGTTGGTATGATAGCGCCCTATTCGCGAAAAAAACCTTTTTTTAAACAGTTGATTCATTCTTTGATAGAATTTCGAAGGAAGAAGTTAAGTGTTAAATTTGCTCGATTAATTTTGTTCGGCAAATAATATAATTAAGCCTTACGTATTACTGAAGGAGATTGATTTTGCCAACCTGTGTGAGTATTTAAGGAGATTGATTTTGCCAACCTTTGTGAGTATTTAACTGATTAATAAGTAAATGGAGGAAGATAATAATTTAAGTAAAGAGGAAATCAGAAAACGAAAGGCAAGGGAAAGAATGAGGGCAAAAAGGTCAGATCCTGAATTTAGGAAACGAGAAAATGAAAGGAGAAGAGCGTTAGCCGCGGAAAAAAAGGCTGTTTCTAGAACAGGTTCTAGCACGCAAAATGTTGGTCCTACCACGAGGCCAGTTGGCCATGATCGTACGAAAGATAATGCATTAAATAAATGTTCTATTGAAAGTACTGTAGGCGTAGGCATATCTATTAATAAGGAACCCAATAATGTACAAAATGTTAATGCTAATATTAGTGAAATCATCGAAAGCGATGAACAAGTACGAGCCTAGCTTATGTGTGATTGGGTTGTGGCTTCCATGTTTTGGGGACATTTGCTTTTTGTGTGGCGATGTATGATTCAGCTTTGATATGGACAAATGTTACAAATCATACTGGTAGACTAAGAATACGGTTGAGGTATAGCAAGAGAGTAGAGTTTCCCCAGCAATTGAGAGATATTGAAAAGGCTTGAACAATTGACTATTTTAAAATTGAATTCCTGCACTTGCAAAGAATTAAAAAAAGCGATAGATGCATATATTTAGGTTGTTTAAGGGGTAGTGATAGTCATCTCCACTTGGAGAGGTAATATTTTGGCTTTCCCAACTTGTTGTAGCATCCTAGGAGCGAAGGCACTCGGCGTCGCCCATCAGCTCGTCGAGACATTTTTTATTACTTTACACGCAGACCTTCTATAAAGAAAGATTTTTAACTATCTGGCCGCCATTTAAAATATGGCAACAAATCGATCCCGAAAGACCATATAGCCCGTCTATAGGTTAAAGGAATCCAGTGTACTAAATATTTGTGAATTTGGTTGAAACTCACGGACTTTCTTACAAAGAGAAGATTTGTTACATTTCTGGGCGCCATTTATGAAGATGGGGGCGGATTGGAAAAATCTTTCTTAGTACGCGCCTACTACTTACGAGTAACGTTCCTCCAAATTTTCAGCTTTCTGGGGCCAGCGGTTTGGGCTGGGCGATGATTATCAGTCAGGACTTTGATTTATATAGATATAGATGTATAATTAAAAAAACAGGAAAAGACAAGAGAACTACTCTTGAAAAAATAGCAAAATATAGGTTGCAAACGCTTTGAAAGTAATAAGACAAGATTTACAAAGGAGCTTTGGTTTAATTATAACCATAAGTTCGTAAGATATGTTACATAAATTTGTCACTGGAAACTGAGAGCTTGTCTCGAAGTGACGTAAATGAAACGTCATAGATTCTCGTAAAGCGACGCCTGAAGAGGCCCTGTCAAAGGCTTAGTACAGACTAAATAGGAAGATGGAGTAGAAAATCGAGTGTAGTCAATTCTCGCGTCGTTCTCGAACTAGCTCTCATTAAGTCTCTAGCATTTCGAAATATAGGAAGTGTCATACTTATGGAACGTAATCTTAGAAACATATGCTATAACTTTAAAACCACAGACTTCCGTGACAAATATTTTTAGAGGCTTTCATAGCTTTGGTGATATATAACAAAACCAAAAGTGAGAGCCCACAAAATATCTACAATTTCAAAAAATAGGAAAATATAGGAAAATTATCGAAATTATAGGAACTAATAGGAAGACATCCGAAAATAGGAAAAATTATAAAATTTAGGAAATGTGGTCACCCAGCGCAGGTCGGAATTAAATGGAGAAACATTGGGGTTTGAATTGTTATCTAAAACGTCCACCAGTTTTTCCTCCAACGAAGCGATTTTTTCTGACTGACAATCTGAAACCAGTAATAGAATTATGTAAAAACATAACCTACAACAACCACCTTATATTATAAAATCTCATTAGTTTAGAATTGATTAATCTACAGTGTGGTCGACATCATACCAACACCTTCCTTTGTGGACAACCGCAAATACTGCCAACGGATGAGGTCGTTATAATAAATTATAACCGGTGTAAATAAATGTTTTTCATTCATGTTTTATTTTATGCATTTGGGCATTCTTGGAAACTGAATTATCGGACCCTTCTTCTTCGATGAGAACATCACAGGAGACATTTACTTGGACTTCCTGCGTATTGAATTTAGTGCTTGCAAATGTATTGCAAGACATGGACAGTCGTCTGGAAGAGTGCATCCACCACAATCGAATATTTACGTTCAGGTGTTTACCAAACAGATTAGAGGTTGTAATTTGAGACCTAAGTTCTAAGACTAATCGTAGGATTGTGCTTTAAAACATTTTGTTGCGTTCAGGCACATTCTCCAGCATTCTTAGTAACTTGCCTCTCGTTATCACTTGCATACAAAAAAAACATGAATTCCTAACATTAATTTACAACCTGTATAATTCTGAGAGAGCGGTAGCTCTCTTAGATAAGACTCCATACTGCTATTAATGTATAAGGAGGGTTTTTTGTTTGGATGTAGTTTTTTTGTATTGTATTAACTGTTTTGAAAACTTCCACAGAACTACAATTCGGGCCCTCAACCTAACCAAACATAACAGTAATGTTTTGGAAAAGGCATATTATTTGAGAAGTCAATGAAGCTAAACATAAATATTTTAGAAAAGGCGTAGAATAGTTAAAAGATTTATAAAATATTATTAACCGAACCTAACCTAACTTAACTTATAATTTCCATCTCTGGGTTTGAACCCGAGCCTCTGAATTAAAAGCCTGATATTCTACCATGCTGCTGCGGATATTCGAAATCCTCACAGACATTTAATTAACTAATTCTTTCAAATAAATTCCCATTCAGAAGGAACCCGCCATTGGGCTGGAAATTTAAATATATTCTCCATAAAAAACCAAATAGCGGTTTCGGTCGAATGGGATTCGGTCCAATGGGACTATACCGTTTAAACTAAATTACGAATTTAAGGTAATTAAACTAGATTACCAATTAAACGTACTTAAATTAAATTATCAATTAGAGGTAATTAAACTAGAGTACCAACTAGAGGTAACTAATTTAGATAATAAATTATAGGTAATAAATTTAGATAATAAATTATAGGTAATTAATTTAGATAATAAATTATAGGTAATTAATTTAGATAATAAATTATAGGTAATTAATTTAGATAATAAATTATAGGTAATTAATTTATATAATAAATTATAGGTAATTAATTTAGATAATAAATTATAGGTAATTAATTTAGATAATAAATTATAGGTAATTAATTTAGATAATAAATTATAGGTAATTAATTTAGATAATAAATTATAGGTAATTAATTTAGATAATAAATTATAGGTAATTAATTTAGATAATAAATTATAGGTAATTAATTTAGATAATAAATTATAGGTAATTAATTTAGATAATAAATTATAGGTAATTAATTTAGATAATAAATTATAGGTAATTAATTTAGATAATAAATTATAGATAATTAACTAGATTACAAATTCAGGGTAATAATTCTAGATTCCCAATTCAGGGTAATAATTCTAGATTACCAATTAAGGGTATTTAATCTAGATTACCAATTCAGGGTAATAATTCTAGATTACCAATTAAGGGTATTTAATCTAGATTACCAATTAAGGGTAATTAAACTAGATTACCAATTAAGGGTAATTAAACTAGATTACTGACGACTGGTAATTAAGATAGACTACGGACGACTGGTAATTAAGCCCGATTACCCACGACTGGTAATCAAGACGGATTACCGTCGGCTGGTAATCAAGCCGGATTACCGTCGGCTGGTAATCAAGCCGGATTACCGTCGGCTGGTAATCAAGCCGAATTACAGATGATTGGTTATTAAGCTAGGTTAGCGACGGCTGGTAATTAAGCTAGGTTAGCGACGACTGGTAATTAAGCTAGGTTACCGAAAACTGGTAATTGAGCTAGGCTACCGACGACTGGTAATTAAGCTATGTTACCGACGACTGGTAATTAAGCTAGGTTACCGACTACTGGTAATTAAGCTAGGTTACCGACGACTGGTAGCTAAGCTAGGTTACCGACTACTGTTAATTTAGAAAGATTACCGACTACTGTTAATTTAGAAAGATTACCGACTACTGGTAATTAAGCTGGATTACCGCTGTGTGGTAATAAAGTTAGATTACCGGTCGCAGATTATTGAGCTAGATTACAGGTGGCTGGTAAATAAGTTAGATTATCGGTGGCTGGTAATTAAGCTATATTACCGCTGGGAGGTTATTAAGCTATATTACCGGTGGCTGATAATTAAGCTATATTACTCTCGTACAGTTTCTGAACAATTTTAATTAGTATTAAGACTGAAGTTACAGATATTAATAAAAACTGTCTCTGTAGTCAAAGACGGGAAAGTGTGAAAGATAAGTGTAGAAAATTAATTGCCTGAAGTCCCAGATATTCAAATTTTTTCTTTTGAAGACACGATTATAAAACATCAATAATTTCAAAAAATTCTTATCTTACTTTTGTGACCAAATTTTCTTAGCCCTAAACATTTTTCAACACTATTTACAAAAGTAATTTGCTCTAAATAGTAGTTCTAGAAAAAATGGCATCTTCAAGTATTATTTAGGGATACCATGGATTTATATAATTACTACGTATTATGGATTTCCAACTTGGCCAAAAAGGCGGCCACCAAATATGTGCGACACCGGCGAATGTGACGCGCTGGAGCTAGGCCAAATTGAGTCCAGAGTACTTAGGTCACGTGGGAAAAAGGAAGTAGTGGTACATGCGGCGTCTGCTCCAAAACGTGGTCCGCGCCTTAGCGGCGGCCACTAAAATACTTACGTTTTGCACAGATAATAATAAAATGCGTAATAATGATACAATCTTTTATTGCATACGGTTGCCCATATTTCAAACGGTTTGAAAGCAACCAAAGTATCAAAACGCTAAATGCTAACTATTAAGCGAGATAAAAAGGAAAATGGATCATTTTGAGACTTTGACAGACTACAAACAAGAGAGTAGCACATGTTATTTAAAATAATACTTAATAAATTTCGAAGCTATGTACCTTTATTTAGCAGTGTAAACTTAACAGTAGGGTGGTGCAAGTTTTTCTAACTGTGAAACTTGTCAATATAAATTGGTGAAAATTCAGGATATTTATTTTCTTCCAAATTTTCAAATCCATATATTCTGGTCTTTTAAATAATGCAATCCTACTATTTCTACCAAAAACATTGCTAATTCTTATTCGCACAGCCCTATTCCTGTGCACTCTGTCACACAGGTGAACAGACGCATCCGACTATATTCTAAGGCCACGGTTATAGACTACTGATGGTATACATAAATGGTTTGTAGAAAACCGTATTCATTTTAGTGGCCGCCAATTTGGTATTTCGCGCATGCGCAGTGAGAAAAATAAAACTAACTTCCGTCTCAATTTAGAGATCCAAGAGGGGGAAGAGGAATCAAGTTGTCTGGTTTCTCTCCGCAACGCGCGCCAGAGATTAATGCCATGTGGAGTTGGAAATCCATAATACGTAGTATTTATATAAATCGATGGGGATACTGGCATGGTACTTGGTTTAACTTTTTGACTAACATTTGGTTTTAGGAGGTTCAAATACTTTTATTTTTTTTTTTACATAGATTTTAAAATTCGAATTATTGCGAAGCGTAAAAATACAAAGGCCGTTTGAATTTGACGTAGTTATTAGTCTCGAAAAGGTGTTAAGATAGATAGTGATCTTTTGGGAGCTATACATCACGTTAATTTTGATACTTCTAAAATTTTAAAATTAACGAACACGATTTGTTAAGTTTTCATACGGTTATTTTTATCAGCTATCAACGATATTCTATCATTATAGGGCCGAATACTCAAACCTAGTTTTAAGTTTTTGATAGAAAATAAAATGCATAAGCGTGCTATTTTTAAAATGATGCACATGTTTCGTATTAAATAAAAGTAAGTTTGGTAAAAAAACTAAGACAAGAATTCAAATTATTGATGTTTTATGATCGTGTATTCAAAAGTAAAAATTTGAATATGTGGACTTCAGGCAATTAATTTCCCACTCTTATCTTTTACACTTTCCCGTCTTTGACTACAAAGACAGTTTTATTAATTTAGTATAATGACGTCATTCGGTGGCAGTATTGGGGTTGCCCGTACAAAAATTTACGGCTGCATTTTGCTGTTATTTAGATTTTTTAGAATCTGCAATATATTGCAAATAAACTGGAATATTCTGGAAAAATACTGGAACAAACCTGAAAAAGGTTCAACTTCAGACAAAATTAAGATGCATTCCAGAGAGCAATGCAGAACATTTTAGACGTTTTGCAGAAAAAATATCTTCCGTTGGAAAACTCAGTACAGCAGTATACAAAATTTAGCTACTCTATAGTCATAAAATAGCTACCTTACAGCTAGAAAACAGAAGGGAAATAGTAACTACCGTAACAAAATCAGGATGTTTGTAGGCTCATTACAGGTACTGTACCGTCCAGATATATTGTATGCATGTTACAGTCAGAAATTGCTAAGTTTGTAGGATAATGGCAGGCGTGTCTCGGATACTTTCTAGGATAATTGCAGGCGCGTTTCATATACTTTGTAAGAAAATTGCAGGCGCGTTTCAGATACTTTTTTTGGATCATTGCAGGCGCGTTTATGATACTTTATTGGATCATTGCAGGCGCGTTTCAGATACTTTGTAGGATAATGGCAGGTGCATTTCCGATTCTTTGTCGGATAATTGCAGGTGTGTTTCAGATACTTTGCAGGATCATTGTAGGTGCGTTTCATATTCTTTGTAAGATAATTGCAGATGCGTTTCAGATACTTTGTAGGATAATTGCAGGCGCGTTTCAGATACTTTGTAGGATCATTGCAGGCGCGTTTCAGATACTTTGCAGGGTCATTGCAGCTGCGTTTCAGATACTTTGTAGGATAACTGCAGCCGCGTTTCAAATACTTTGCAGGATCATTGCAGCCGCGTTTCAGATACTTTTTTAGGATAATTGCAGGCGCGTTACAGATACTTTTTAGGATAATTGCAGGCGCTTGTCATATACTTTGTAGGATAATTAAAGGCGCGTTTCAGATACTTTGTAGGATAATTGCAGGTGATTTTCAGATAATTTTTAGGATAATTGCAGGCGCATTTCAGAGACTTTTCAGGATAATTTCAGGAGCGTTTCATATACTTTGTAGGAAAATTGCAGGCGTGTTTCAGGTACTTTTCAGGATCATTGCAGCCGAATTTCAGATACTTTGTAGGATAATTACAGGCGCGTTTCAGATACTTTGTAGGATAATTGCAGGTACTTTTCAGATATTTTTAGGATAATTGCAGGAGCATTTCATATACTTTGTAGGATAATTGCAGGCGCTTTTCATATACTTTGTAGGAAAATTGCAGGCGCTTTTCATATACTTTTCAGGATCATTGCAGGCGCGTTTCAGATAATTTTTAGGATAATTGCAGGCTCGTTTCAGATACTTTGTAGGATAATTGCAGGCACGTTTCAGATACTTTTTAGGATAATTGCAGGCGCGTTTCAGATACTTTTTAGGATAATTGCAGGCGCTTGTCATATACTTTGTAGGATAATTACAGGCGCGTTTCAGATACTTTGTAAGATAATTGCAGGTGATTTTCAGATAATTTTTAGGATAATTGCAGGCGCATTTCAGATACTTTTCAGGATAATTTCAGGAGCGTTTCATATACTTTGTAGGAAAATTGCAGGCGTGTTTCATATACTTTGTAGGAAAATTGCAGGCGTGTTTCAGGTACTTTTCAGGATCATTGCAGCCGAATTTCAGATACTTTGTAGGATAATTACAGGCGCGTTTGATATACTTTGTAGGATAATTGCAGAAACTTTTCAGATATTTTTAGGATAATTGCAGGAGCATTTCATATACTTTGTAGAATAATTGCAGGCGCTTGTCATATACTTTGTAGGATAATTACAGGCGCGTTTCAGATACTTTGTAGGATAATTGCAGGTGATTTTCAGATAATTTTTAGGATAATTGCAGGCGCATTTCAGATACTTTTCAGGATAATTGCAGGCGCATTTCAGATACTTTTCAGGATAATTGCAGGCGCATTTCAGATACTTTTCAGGATAATTTCAGGAGCGTTTCATATACTTTGTAGGAAAATTGCAGGCGTGTTTCAGGTACTTTTCAGGATCATTGCAGCCGAATTTCAGATACTTTGTAGCATAATTACAGGCGCGTTTCAGATACTTTGTTGGATAATTGCAGGTACTTTTCAGATATTTTTAGGAAAATTGCAGGCGCTTTTCATATACTTTTCAGGATCATTGCAGGCGCGTTTCAGATACTTTTTAGGATCATTGCAGGCGTATTTCGGATACTTTGTAGGATAATTGCAGGTGCGTTTCAGATACTTTGTAGGATCATTGCAGCCGCGTTTCAGATACCTCGCAGGATCATTGCAGGTGCATTTCAGATACTCTGTAGGATAATTGCAGGCGCGTTTCAGATTCTTTGCAGGATCATTGCAGGCTCTTTTCATATACTTTGTAGGATAATTGCAGGTGCGTTTCAGATACTTTGTAGGATCATGGCAGCCGCGTTTCAGATACTTCGCAGGATCATTGCAGGAGCATTTCAGATACTCTGTAGGATAATTGCAGCCGCGTTTCAGATTCTTTGTAGGATCATTGCAGGTGCGATTTAGATACTTTTTGGAATAATATCAGATGCGTTTCAGATACTTCGCAGGATCATTGCAGGTGCATTTCAGATACTTTGTATGATAATTGCAGGTGCATTTCAGATTCTTTGCAGGATCATTGCAGGCGCGTTTCAGATGCTTTGCAGGGTCATTGCGGGTTTTCCTATCAATTATTGTGAATCAGTCGCCTTATATACCCTAAATTTCCAAAAAACTTTAAAGAGGCTTACGCTTGAGTTCAAACGTCAACAATAGCTATGTTTAAAATTATTTTAGGAATAAAGTTCCTTAAAACGATTTAACTAGAATTAAGGTAAATTAATGACGATTAAATTAATATATATCAATTATATTTTTTTTAATATTTAAAAATAGCCTCTAAATTGCGTCTCGACTTGGAGAGGTTTATTTTGGATTCCCAACTTGTACTCATCCCTTACAAAAATATTAAGCTGTAATTTATCTGAATACACGCTTTTCTGACTTGCTAAAGTAATATCTGAGATGGTCCAACTGTTTAGGTACATGTACAAGTTCTTACCACATCTAGCTAAAAAGGTCTTTTCGTCTATCTAACATCCACAACATACACACTCACAGAACATAATCGAAAAAGTCTTTAAAACTTGGAGCTAAAAACCGATAACAACTGAAGGGAAGGGTCCCGACAGGCTTGTTTAACGTCTATTCGCAACCAGGAAAACTGCTGTAGACTTATATGATAGCGCTAAAGTACTTTGGTTCGCAATTTCCTTCACATTTCGAGCGCCATGGTGATAGTAGATCTTGTCTTAATCGGTGAAGTTGGACTGCAAAACCGAGTGTATTCAATTCTCGAGTCATTCTCGAACTAGCTCTCAGTAAGTCTCTAGCATTACGCAGTATAGGCAGTGTCATACTTATTGAAATATATCTGATAAACTTTTGATAACTGTATATACAATACTGGCCCTTTTATGACCAAAAATGTTTCAATTTTCTATCTTTTATGGTGGTTTAAATATTTTTAGGATCGAGACGTGACAGTATTAGATTGTTTATTCAAAGTTTAGGAAAATAAAAGCAGTAATATTAATACCTAACAGAAGCAGATAAAAATTTATGGAGCGCTCGAAGCTGACTTCCCGTAACTGTCTAGCCTGGCAGAAATATGCAGCGCAATTCTGCAAACGCTATGCAAAAGTAGAAATACCAGCTGTTAGTTTAAAACTGTAATTTGACCGTTTTTATAGATATGTTACAGGTCTGCAAAAGTGATGGAAAAGTAGAAATCCAGCTGCTAATTTAGAACTGTAATTTGACCGTTTTAATAGACATGTTACAGGTCTGCAAAAGTGATAGAAAAGTAAAAATACAGCTGCTAATTTAAAACTGCAATTTGACCACATTTATAGACATGTTACAGGTCTGCAAAAGTGATGGAAAAGTAAAAATGCAACTGCTAATTTAGAACTGTAATTTTACCATTTTATAGACATGTTACAGGTCTGCAAAAGTGATAGAAAAGTAGAAATCCAGCTGCTAATTTAAAACTGCAATTTGACCACATTTATAGGCATGTTACAGGTCTGAAAGAGTGATTGAAAAGTAGAAATCTAGCTGCTAATTTAAAACTGCAATTTGACTACATTTAAAGACATGTTACAGGTCTGCAAAAGTGATGGAAAAGTAGAAATTCAGCTACCAACTTAAAACTGTAATTTAACCACATTTAGAGAGATATTGCAGGTATTCAAAAGTAGGAAATTCTACTTTTGAATACCTGCAATATGTCTATAAATGTGGAATAGTTACAGTTTTAAATAGGCAGCTGGATTTCTACATTTCCATCACTTTTTCAGACTTGTAACATGTCTATAAATATGGTAAAATTACAGTTTTAAATTGGCAGCTGGATTTCTACTCTTCCATCACTTTTTCAGACTTGTAACATGTCTATAAATATGGTAAAATTACAGTTTTAAATTGGCAGTTGGATTTCTACTTTTCCATCACTTTTTAAGACTTGTAACATGTCTATAAATATGGTCAAATTACAGTTTTAAATTGGCAGCTGGATTTCTACTTTTCCATCACTTTTTCAGACTTGTAACATGTCTATACATGTAGTCACATTACAGTTTTAAACTAGCATCTGGCATTTCTACTTTTCTATCACTTTTGCACACCTGTAACATGCCTATAAAAATGGTCAAATTACAGTTTTAAATTGGCAGCTGGATTTCTGCTTTTCCATCACTTTTGTAGACCTGTTACATGTCTATAAATGTGGTCAAATTACAGTTTTAAATTGGCAGCTGGATTTCTGCTTTTCCATCGCTTTTGTAGACCTGTTACATGTCTATAAATGTGGTTAAATTGCAGTTTTAAATTGGCAGCTGAATATCTACTTTTCCATCACTTTTGCAGACCTGTATCATGTCTATAAATGAGGTAAAATTACAGTTTTAAATTGGCATCTGGATTTCTACTTTTCCATCACATTTGCAGGCCTGTAACATGTCTATAAATGTGGTCAAGTTGCAGTTTTAAACTAGCAGCTGGTATTTCTACTTTTTCATCACTTTTGCAAACCTGTAACATGTCAATAAATATAGTCAAATTGCAGTTTTAAATTGGCGGCTGGATTTCTACTTTTCCATCACTTTTGCAGATCTGTAACATGTCTATAACTGTGGTCAAATTACAGTTTTAAACTAGCAGCTGTTATTTCTACTTTTGCATCGCCTTTGCAGAATCGCGCTGCATATTTCTGCCAGTACAGACAATTAACAGATAATAAACAGAAAATGTAGAAACGGCAGACAATTTGCAGTTCTGGAATTGTTGTTAAATTTTCGCGTTTTTCGAGCTGCAGAAAATGTAGCCTTAATGTATACCTATTACAGCGTGGTAGCGATAAAAAAGCGCGTATGCAGATGAATTACAGCCTAAAATTTTTGTACGGGTGTCCACAAAGCAAGGTGTTGGTCTGACCTCGACCACACGGGAATATTTAATTATATTACAAAGAGATTGCTAAGCCCATAAAGGACCCCGCGCGTTTAACCATAAATTTGGGTTTCGGACTTTCGGTTATTCTTTTCAAAAATTTGTTACCAGATAGAATACGTGATGCTTATCCATGTTTTAATGAGGCTAAATATACTCTGACGTTCGGTTCACTCTGGAGGGGTTTACAAAGCTAATCTTTTTATATCATGCATGTGGCTTAAAAATAATTAAATCATTATGTCAAATAGTTATTTATGCGTCTTTCAAGGAAAAGAACATAAAAATGTGCTAGTGAAGCAAAACATAAAGTCACCGGTCATTAATTACGAAAAGGCTTTATATTATTTATTATATATTCCAGTGCATTTTGAATGAGAACCGTATTCTTAAAATTTATTGCGTAGTCTCCGTATATTTACTTTGTCAATATAGTTGTTGTCGGGTTTCATGTGTTTGTTTCCCGTGGTATTTTTTACCTAAATATTTATACGCCTTATAGAGAAGTCAAGGCTTGACCGATAACTCATGCATTATTTTTGAATTTTTATTTCTGATGTATGTGTTCTCATCACATTTGAACATGCACACTAAATTTGATAGAAATTGTTTGGTTCAAAGTTGGTCAAAAATGGCTTAGACGTTTTGACCCAGACAGAAAGAAAAACAGACAGAGATGTCAAGCTAATTAAAAGCGTCAAAGCATGGTAAATATTTCAATATTTTTACTGTTCATTTATGTGTTGTCATTACATTTAAACATGCAAACTAAATTGGGAGAAATCTCTCCAGTAGAAGTGGGTCAAAAATGTCTCACAAGATTTGACCCAAACAGAAAGAAAGACAACATAAAACATACAAAGAAGTCAAGCTAAATAAATGCGTGTAAAAGTAGCTATTGAAATAAACCGTCTGTAAGATACTACCGAGTTAAAACTATTTTAATCCAAGTCTACCTGCACTCTTCCAAATCCGGTTCAACCGTTAAATCGGAATTAAGTATTAAAACTAACAAATATTCAAACTCACAAACTTTGACGATTATAATACTAGTACGATATCTATATTTCCGTGTGCATGTTTGCCGTGATATTTCCATTAGTAATAACCTTCTAATTTGGAACCTCAAGGCAAACGAAGGTGAGCACCGGATGTAGTTCATTTTCCATTAACGCAATATTTTAATGTTTCAACAAGTAGTTTTAATCGATGCGTTGTAAAGAAACAACCATTATAAGTTTAGCAATTACATTGATAAATGTATATTCCATTGTCAAAAAAATGAAAATTCTCATCATAAATCCTTAAAATAACCTAAAATCCCTAATATAGTAGAACAAGTTGTTACTGGTCTAATATTTTGAATAAATTCAATTATAACGCACCATAAGACGACCTATTGAAACTTAAACACTTTGAAAAGTGTCCATCAGCTTTATTATCCGCCTTCAGAAAAAAGTATAGTCACTTACCTTTATTAAATAAAATTAATATAGCTAAAAACACTAATTTAAGTAGAGCCATCATATTTTCGCCTCTTCAGTTGCTTTTTAAAAGCGGGTGTGGGTAAATGCTGTGATTGTCGTCCTATATTTAATTCTATAAAAAAGGGGGCGTATAGAAAACTCTACACTCTAAGATCTCTATAAAAAAATGGTATTGGCTCCAATTTCGCAAGAGCGTGGTTTAAGTAGCTATAGGATTACTAGTAGTTTTATATATATATATATATAACTATCCTTGTGGCTTAAGTCACAGAGGTTCGGTTCCCGACGTATCTGTTTGTGTTTCTGTTGTTACGCCCCAGGGGTTTAATGACAAATGAAGATTGTCGTGTAGAGACGGTTGGTTTTTCATAATATAACAAGTTGGGAAAACAAAATCGGAACCTACGAAATCTGTCTATACCCGTGCCTACCTTGAAGCGAGAATATTTTTAACCGTTTCAGTTCGAGGTGTTTTGACGTTTGGTATTATTATTTTGATAATCTTACAAGAATGACCAACCTTACTTATATTTTATTTTGGTTTCAATGTAGTTCTTCCTCCTGGGGTTCAGGAAACCATTGCATTATTGTACATAGGTGATTAATGGGTCTATTTGTAAATAATTTACTAGGTTAAATAAGGACAACCCCCATTACAGCCAACGAATGACGTCACAATATTAAATTATAAACCTCAAATACTGGTTGTAAATAAATTCGCTTTGAATTTCAGATTTTATTGTATGCAAATGAAAATTGGGGAATATGCCTCAATGAAACAAAATGCTTTAAAACAGTCCTACGATTACCCTTAAAACTTAGGCCTCAAATTACAACCTCTAATCAGTTTGGTAAACACCTCAACGAAAATTATCTATGTGTTGGAGGCACTCTTCAAGACGACTGTCCATGACGTCTTGCAATACATTTGCAAGCACTAAACTCATGACGTTTGTGTCTCCAGTAATGATGACGTAACCAGATGGAATAGGCTGGCATATTTCTAAGACACGGGACTAACTACTTTATTACGAGTTAAGCCGCTACGCTACAGTTCTTGTATCTCTAAAGGGACCAGCAATACCTCAACGTTGAGTGTACAATGATTCCCGGTTTGAGCAGGTCATGATGTTTATTGTGGTCAAAGTAGCTTTAACGTTCGAAAAGCGGGAGTGCTTTATGCCGAACGCTTTCCACACCGTCGAAATCCGGGGTGAAGTACCTTTACCGACATTAGCGTCAACCTTAGTGATTTCGGTAGTTTCGTCGTGCAAGACCGTGAATGTAAATGAGATCGTATAGACGGTGATGATGATAGAGAAGTGGACATCCTAGCTCGTTTTGAAGCCAATCCCCTTGTTGCGAAAGCTCTTATTTGTTGGGAGAGCTGGTAAGGAAAGCGAAAGCTCTTATTTGTTGGGAGAGCAGGTAAGGAAACTACCACATCGCTTAAGCCGACTGAAAAACTTAAGCTTCGGTTATAATGCCGTTGGTATCGTATTTAGAATAAATTGAGAACTCCGTTTAACAGTAACATTTTATTTCGCTGCGATACAGCGACCGCTCTCTTCAAAGAATACAGAACAAGTGTGGTTTCAACTGAGCCTGGGTTACTCTTTTTAATCCTTTGGCCACCCAGGCTTTACAAAAAAAAAGAAAAGTGATTTTCCATAGAGAAGCAGAGTTCCGCGACCTCTCGAACCTTCCGTAAAATTTTCCACCTTGTTATCATTGCCATCTGAATTCGATGGTTGACGAGATGGGAACTCCCCTTTCTCTTTACAAATACTTACAAATACAAAAATAAAAATCCCTACCCCAAAACTTAAAAGCTAAAGTTTCAACACTCCCCGCCAAAATTGCGACCAGCTTTTTTAGCCATATCGTAGTATACGATAGGCTCTTAGTTTGACCCGAGCCGTCCGTAGTAGTAGTAGTAGTGGCCGGGGTTGTCGTTTCGTTATCGTCAGATTTTAGCTTAAAAGGAACTTTATATTACCACAACCCACCCATTGGGGTTACTGGGCTCGGTTAGAGATTTAATTTTAATTAAAATTTTTTCGGGTCAGACCCGGGAATCGAACCCGGGTCGCTGGCGTAGTAAACAGCCACTCTACCAATGAACCATAGAGACTTGAGAGAAACTTCGAGTTTTTTATTATTTATTCTTATCTCTAAAATGTCGGGGTGATGTGGGGTGGGGTACCTCTTAATCTGTGGGGTCGGAAACTTTTGAATTTTTATCTGTGGAGTCGGATACTTATAAATTTGTATTTTTTTGGTTTTTATATTTATTTTCTTTTTATGTATGTGCTAATTAAATAGATAACGTTTTTCCCCGTTTTTCGTTCTCGTTCGGTAGCTATCGTCATCTATGTTATGTTTGACTGGAACGTTTTGGCGGTTAATTCAAATGTGGGTTTAGATAGAGCTAACATAGTGTTAAATGAGCGTTACGCGTTTGATCATTTTAGCATTGCTAAAGGTAATTCGAGGGGATAATCACTAAAATGCGTAATCACTATAACTAAACTTTCTCTTTCAAAAGTTTCTGGGCATAAGTCCTTGTTAGAAATTTATAAGATGCGATAAGTGTGCATCGGCATAAGTCTATGTTGTAAACTCATCGAGGGGATTATCACTAAAAACTATCTGTTCTTCGATTCGCCGGAATATTAGAATTACAGCATAAGTAAATTTATACGGTTATAATTTAATCACTGTTTAGAGTTGGGAATCGAGGGGCTATTCACTCTGATTTTATGCACGGTAAATCATTTAAGCATTGAAAAAGATAGCGCTATTCACTCATTAGGGTGTCGTATAGAGGGGTTATCCACTCATTAGGGTAGGGTATAGAGGGGCTATTCACTCGTACGATATGGCTACTATTACGAGCCCTTGGGCCGTCTTGTTCCTTTTAACTTTAGCAAGATCATTTTAATTCAAGCAAATATAATAACTGAATCGGTCGCTTAACGGTTTTTCCATTATCCATTTTAACAAAACCAGATCTTATTAGATCATCTCTACCTTTCACGACCTCAGTTATGATTCCAAGTTTCCACATGTGTTTTGGAATCTTGTCCTCGTGGACCAAAACTACTTGCCCTACCTCAATTTTTGAATTTTCTTTTACCAATTTACTGTGATGAGCGGATCTTAACTCTAACAGATATTCTGTTTTCCATCTCTTCCACAATCGCTCTGACAATGCTAATCTGTACTTCAATCTTTTTGAAAATTCCTTCTTATCATTTGATATTTTTACGTTTCCTTTATTTTGAGGAGGCAGACATGTCAATCTTTGACCAGTCAGAAAGTGTGCTGGACAAAGAGGGGATGGTTCACCCGCGTCGCTATAAACGTACGTTATTGGCCTAGAATTTATTACAGCCTCAACTTCTGTCAGCAGCGTCTCCAATTCAGTGTAAAATAGAGTCGCGTGACCCAATACCTTTTTACCTCTCCGTGTGACGTAGTCCAGGAGAGGTTCTGTAACGGCCGTGTCTGTGTGTGTGTCTGTCTGTTGTTACACCCACGTGACCGCGTTCGCAGTTTGCGTATCGGAGCAAACGTGTTCGCCATTTCCGAACTGCTTTCACAGTCACGGAAATGGCTCCTCTACTTGAGTTCTCAAACCACCATCTTCTGGTCTTTGTCCATTCCACTTGGACACCAGTCTGTTCTTACTGGCTTCTAATCACCACCATCTTTTTGGTCTTCGTCCATTCGACTTGGACACCAGTCTGTACATACTGGCTTCCAATCACCACCATTTTCTGTTCTTTGTCAATCCCACATTGACACCATTCTGCACTTACACTGGCTTCTAACACCACCATCCACTGGTCTGCCGTCTATTTCACATAGACACCAATCTGTATCATTGACTTCTACTCCATTATCATCGTTTGGTTTTAGGATATACGCGGCGATCAGCTAGAGTTACGAGAAACGTCTAGCCTCCCTGAGGTGGGATCGCCACCAAAGGTTTTCGCAATTGCGCTTTTTCCTTACTATTATAATGGAAACGAATCGTATATATACCCCAAAATTTGAAGAAAGCGGGCAAGAGGGGTACCCTTCACTTTAAACGTCAATATTAGCAAAGTTTGAGATGATAATAGGTATAACTTTATTTTAAACGATTTAACTATTATTAGTGTTAATTATTGAAGATTAAAATAATTAAAAATAATTATATTTATTTAAATATTAAAGATAAACCTCTCGTGCAAAGAGAGAGATTATCATTGCCTCCTATATCTACCAAGGCCCGTGCATGCGATATATTTCCTTCATTGCCTCCTATATCTATCAAGGCCCGTGCATTGTGATATATTTCATTCATTGCCTCCTATATCTATCAAGGCGCGTGCATTGTGATATATTTCATTCATTACCTCCAATATCTATCAAGGCCCGTGCATTGCGATATATTTTTCAAAACAACAACAAAAATGGGAAGCTCCTCTCAGAAACATTATAATTTCTTTTCTCTGTATATGAAATGAAAATATGGAGAATATTGCGCTCCTTCTTTAATGGTATGTATCCTTGCCTGTCTATTAATATTTTACGTAGGAGTAATACGTTTTTAGCAAAGTCTAGAGAGGATAAACATAAGCGAGATTGTTTCGGAAAAAAATACTGCTTCCGCTAATGGGTTTATACTCCTTGTTACTGTTGTATAGAGTAATCATGATAAAAGCTTAGAAAATTACGTGAGGACAGACCTTTTTTATCCTCTTGTTTTATTCTTAATAAGAATATAAAACATTTATTTTGTATCAAAAAATATTTTTTGGTGCTAAGATTGCTTTAAAAAAATCCAAACGGTTAGGCATTGGTAAAAAAGACAAATGATATTTTTCAAATCTAATGAGATAACGCCCACCTAGTTGAAAGTTGCCCTTTTTTTATCCGTTGGAGCCATTCTTAATGACAATTTCGATGCTAGTCGGTTGTCAATTAAACTACCGGTATATTATTGTTGTTGGAAATTGGATATTAAATCAAATTAAGTGGTTGCAAAGAGCCAGCAGGTTTTTGCCGCTTCTTTTTGTGAGTATTTGATTTTTGTATGTAAAATGGAGGAAGATAATGTTGAGAGTAAGGATGAAATGCGGAAGCGCAAAGCGCGGGAAAGGATGAGGGCAAAAAGGTCGACGTTTTCATTGGATACTTAAGTTTATATAATTTTCTCGACACGGAGAGGTAAAATTTTGGTTTTCCCAACTTGTTCAGAGCTGTATTTGTTGAACGCACTAGGCGCTCCCAAAAACCCCCATGCCAAGCAGCTCTTTCGGTTATGTATCTCCATTCGATATCTTTTGTCCCAAAAAATGTTCTTATCTCGTCGCTTTTTAGCTTACTCCAAATTTGTTTCAGATCTAAATCCGCTCGCTTAAATGTTTTAGCGTTATCTGTATAAATCAAGTGAGGAATTCCCCTACGAGAAATGAATCTTCTAAACGCTAATAAAAATTCATCCGTGATCAGAGAAGAAACCATTTCTAAATGTATGGCACGTGTCACCGCGCACGTGGAAAGACATATGTATGCCTTTTTCATCTTGTTTTCCACTTTTACAAAAACCGGGCCAGCAAAATCTATCCCAATGACAGAGAAGGGGGGTGACTCTTCGATCCGAGGCTGAGGCAAAGGTGCAGTGACAGCCTCTCCCGCGTTTGCATTAAATCTCTTACATACCAAACAGCTCTTTATTACCGATTTGGCCAATTGTCTACTAGAGGTCAACCAATATTTTTCACGTGCTTGTGCTATAGTGCTTTGCACTCCCGAATGAAATACTTCTTCGTGGCTTCTCTGCATGAGCAAGGTAGCCAACCTCTGTCCCTTTGATATGATCATTGGGTGTTTTTCTGCCAGGGTCATTTCTGATTGCGAAAGCCTACTCCCTACCCGCAAAATGCCGTCTTGATCCAAGATAGGCCTTAAACTAGCTAATTTTGAAGCGTAATTAATTTTTTCCCCAGATTTTAAATCCTCTATTTCCTCACTGTAGTCTAGCTCTTGAGTGTGCTTTATCCAAATTACCTCCGCTTTCAGTAATTCACTAGGCTCTAACACCTCCGACTCCTGAATAAGGCCTTTTGCTCTGTCTGCTAGCCGTATTATGACCCTAAGTACCTTGTTTATTGAGTTGTATTTGCTTAAATCTATCACATTGTGGATGTTGATGTTAGGCCTATCATCGCATTTAACCGCCAAAACTATTTTTCGCCTTTCTTCATCCACACCCGCTAATGAATGTTAGATAAATTTATGTCTGAGGGCCAATTCCATTCTTCCTCTTCTAACCATGCTGTTCCCTGCTGCCAAATACTGCCAGGCATTAACTCTTCCGCTTTCATAGCGCGAGTGGGCCCGTCTGCCGGATTTTGGTCGCCAGGGCAGTGGCGCCAATTGGCGGAGTCTAATACTTGTCTGATCTCCGCTACCCTATTAGATACGAAGGGTTTCCAACTATCTGATCGTCCCCTAACCCAATGCAGCGCGATAGTTGAATCCGTCCACATTGTTACGCTGACGTCTGTCCCAAATATACCCTTTACAAACTTCACTAATTTGCTACCTAACACGCATCCCATAAGTTCTAGACGTGGTAGGGTTAACTTTTTTAATGGGGCTACCCTCGTTTTAGCTACGATTAATGCAACTTTTACCTTTCCCTTTTTTGTCGTGTAGCGTAAATAAACCACAGCTGCAAATGCCTTTGTGCTTGCATCGCAGAAACAATGAAGCTGCATGTTCTCGATATTGTCCTTGGGGTCTTCAAAATAATACCTCTTGATGGAAGCTTCTTTTATTAATGCTAACTCATCCACCCATTTTCTAAACTGTGACCCTAGCTCCGCCGGGAGAAGGTCATCCCAAGCCAGCTGCAATTTCCACAGTTCTTGGAGAATAAACTTAGCTTTTATGGTGAATGGTGAAAGAATGCCCATGGGGTCATAGACTTTTGCTACCAGACTCAAAACACATCTCTTTGTTTCTTTAATGTCTCCTAAATTGTCGGTCAAGCTACTTAAATCATATGAGAATTCATCCTTAATAGGCTCCCAAATTAGGCCCATAACTTTGCTATCGCCTGTTACCGGTTGTGTCTCAAATATGGTCTTGCCATTCGAATCCTCTCCGCCTTCATCTTCCCATTTTTTCCTTAGTTCAGCTGAATTAGTTAGCCATTTGCGTAACCTCATGCTAGCATCCTGAATTATTACCGCTATTGTCTTTGATAATTCGTAGGCATTTTCTACAGTGTCTGATCCACTAACTACGTCATCGACGTATGTGTCGTTATTCAGCACCCCCACAGCCTGTTCATTCGAACTGGCACAATTTTCTAAATGACATTTTATTGTTCCTCCCAAAAGAAAGGTACTAGAAGTCAGCCCAAATGGTATACGGGTCATCCTTAGTGTTATGAATTTATCCTCATTAATTTCTCCCAATTCATTTGTTATGACCCATAAGAACCGCACCGAGTCTCGGTCTTCATCGGCCAAAGAAACCTGAAGGAATGCCTTCTCAATATCCGCTATTATTCCTATTGTATGCATTCTAAATATGAGGAGCAGTAGTAAAAGATCTGGATTCAAATTAGGTCCACTACTTAGACAATCGTTCAAAGAAGGAGCTCCTTTGGCATGTGAGGATGCGTCAAAAACCACGCGAAGCTTTGTTGTCGCATGATTTTCTCGTCTGACCGCTTGGTGGGGCATATAATATACACCTGACTCAGTTTCGGCATCCCCTACTGTACGCTCAACAATGCCTAGCTCTATTTGCTCGTCTAATACTCTTTTGTATTCCATGTAGAATGACGGGTCTTTCTTAAATTGCTTGATCAGTAATTTCATCCTACGCGTTGCTACAGCTAGGTTGTCTGGGAGTGCTGCCTTTTCCACCCGCCAAGGAAGTTTGACGCAGTATCGTCCCTCTTTAAACTCTGTCTCCCTTTTAAACCGTTGCATGACCTCCGTATTACCATGAATTTATTCATTAACATGAATATATATGTGTATCATTAGCCTTTCTATCATGTTATTCAGGGATGGGAGGGACCTTTCTATTACAAACGCGTTTAACGCCATCGCGGTAGCCAATCAAAATTGAGACACCTGGAAGTTCGAACAGCAGACGACCAGTTTAACAAAATTGTATGAGGGATACAATTTTCGGTCAGGTTTACCAAACTGCGTCAACTCAAAACTGAATATTAAAAATGATCGCCGATACGTGAATAAATATCTCAACACGATGTCCAAAGGTGATATTGATCTTTTAAAGGAAATTATATTAAGTGCGTGCCATGTTTATCCTAATCTAAAACTGAAAACTGGTGGTAAAGTGCTAAGCCTTGGCTATAAAGAAAATGAAACGGTTGAAAATTAACTACCAACATCTGAAATGGTGAGAATTGATCTTGCTGAGTTTTTCCCTGCTGTTGGAGGTAAAATTTACACGGTAGTTGATCAATTTACAAGCATAATTAGCTCTTATTTGTTGGGAGAGCAGGTAAGGAAACTACCACATCGCTTAAGCCGACTGAAAAACTTAAGCTTCGGTTATAATGCCGTTGGTATCGTATTTAGAATAAATTGAGAACTCGGTTTAACAGTAACATTTTATTTCGCTGCGATACAGCGACCGCTCTCTTCAAAGAATACAGAACAAGTGTGGTTTCAACTGAGCCTGGGTTACTCTTTTTAATCCTTTGGCCACCCAGGCTTTACAAAAAAAAAGAAAAGTGATTTTCCATAGAGAAGCAGAGTTCCGCGACCTCTCGAACCTTCTGTAAAATTTTCCCCCTTGTTATCATTACCATCTGAATTCGATGGTTGACGAGATGGGAACTCCCCTTTCTCTTTACAAATACTTACAAATACAAAAATAAAAATCCCTACCCCAAAACCCCAAATCTTAAAAGCTAAAGTTTTAACACCCCTTACTAGTAGTGGAGCTGTTAAACGATAAGTGGTTCTAAGCCATTCTACAGCTTTTGCCATTTTACAGAGGCATCACTACCGCGGCGCTATCAGTAGTATCAGGAGTTCATAATAACTGGCCATAGAGCTAATGGTTAAAATCGCGATCAACAAGATTCTGTCGTTGCGCATAGAAAGGATTAGCGGGTTTATGGACATACAACCTTACAGTATATCGTAGTGGTATCTATGCTCCTTGGTTTTCGTTCCAAAACTTCCGTTGGCTGGGATCTCAGTCGAAAAGAAAAATGGCGATATGGTGGACGTAGAAACACGTTGCAATTCTTATATTAAAGATACTGGCAATAAATTTGTCCAAACCGTTTTAATTTAACCACGGAATTCTCACTCACACATATCACAACAAAACATCATTGACGATCGTTTAAATGTTTTGTAGAAAACTAGAAACCCCGACTAAAAGCCAACTTCTTAGCCAAGGCTTAATTTACACCGTTCCGACAGAAGCAGACGTGAACCATTTTCACTCCCAAAATCACAAGATAAAAAGAGTGCTAAAGCGGAAGTGTGTAAGTTAATTCGCGTGGGCGCCAAAAAATGTGGTAACTATTTCTT